>NC_044396.1:53746586-54090044 GCF_006542625.1 Nomascus leucogenys | reverse complement strand
CCTCGAGTACACTGGTTGACACCATTGTCATATCACACATTATGTGGTAACAAAAATTATCTGCAGTCTTCTTAAGGACAGAAACCATGGCTATTTTTGTATCCTTGCACCTAGTACAGAACTCAAGAGGTTGTTTTTGAGGCTTGCTTTCTTCTGAATGATATGTAATCCTCTTCATCATCTAACTGAGATTGTATTTCAGCTCAAGAAAAAGTTTTAAAAATTATGCTCTGGATCACACTTTCTGTAGTATCTCTGATATACATGTCATTTGCATATCAGATCCCCTTGATCCACTTCCTAGTCCTATCCAAGCCACTATCATATATTTATGAAGCCTCTCTGTGGGTTGACTTCAACCATCACTTATGTGCTAATGATTCCAAAATCCTTTTCTGTAGCCCCTACCACTGTCCTGAACTCCAGATTATTCCTGCACATCCTATCCCATTGCTTGCAATCATTTCTTGTCCTCATGGCACAGAGATTCTGCTGCCTTGAGGGCCTCCAACCCCCAAGATATGTCCTTTAGGATGGATGAGGACTGGGGTACTCCCAAATCCCTTCATTTGAATATAATGTGTAGGTTGTCAGGGCAGAGCAAAAGTTGGGTGGAGGTGGAGGTCAGCATGGAAAGGCAGTTGCAGCATGAGAGTAGTTGTATCAGTTTCCTATTGCTGCTGTAATAAATCACCACAAACTTAGAGGCTCAAACAGCACAGACTTATTTCTTGGCAGTTCTGGAGGTCAAAGTCTGAAATCAGTCTTACTGGGCCAAAGTGGAAGGTGGCAGGGCTGGTTCTTCTGGAGGCTCTCAGGGGGGAATTCATTTCCTGGCCTTTGTCAGCTTCTAGAGGCTGCTGGCATGCCTCAGCTCCTGGCTGCATCCTGCCAGTCTCCGCTTCCATCATCACAGTGCTTTCTCCCCTGACTGATGGCTCCTGACTCGGGAACATTGTGATTACAGTGGGGTGCTCTCAGATAATCTCTCCATTCTCAAAGATCCTTAACTTAATCACATCTGCAATGTCCCTTTTCTCCCACAAGGTAACATTGACAGATTCTGGGACTAGGACATGGACATATTGAAAGGCCATTATTCAGCCTACAACAGCGATCCTAGGTTCAGGGTAGACCATGGATCCTAGGTCAGGGGTAGGAAACACAAGCAAACCACTTTTAGCCAAATGAGATCCAGAATATTTGATTTTTAGCACGTATGTGTATATGTGCATTATGTGGTGCATCTGGGAAGAAAAATTGTTTTGCTATCAATGGCTATTTTCTAGGTAATAGAAAACAAACAATGTGAAGGGGAAAAATTCTAAATTTTGGTGTGTGTGTGTAAATGTAATAAACTTTAAAGTCATTTATCTGAACTGCCTATAATTTATACCTAAATACTTGACAGCAAAATAATATTCTCCAGCTAACTAACTTTAACATAGATTGTCGTCATTTAAGTTTGTTTGATTACAGTGTGCTCAGGAGTCTTTTCCCCACCTTAACAAAGCAGGGGGCTTTGTTCAGTGCTCAGCACCTCTAATGAGCTCTCCTTTTAATGGAGATATGAGGCAGCTGGGCTTAAGGACTCTGAGCAAAGGAAGAGAAGAATGATTAGACCTTGCTTTTTTTTTTTTTTTTCTCTTGTACTCTTGTATTCTTTTCTTTAAAGAAAGCTGTGGTTAAGGGAAATAATTGGCTAAGGGAAAAAAAATGGAAAGAAAGTCCTTCATTTGCACAGCTTGCCTTGGCCATATAAAAGACACACACCTTGAAGCAGAAGCTCTGCTGAACAGGCAGGGGGAATGGAAAGGGTTATTGGGAGATGGCTTAGTTTGGTTTCCCCGGGAAGCAGATTTTTAATAATGAATTTGGGTAGGCTAATGGGGATGTGATTATTTTGGGGGACATGCAGAATGTCTCCCAGAGTTGTGTCTGGGGGTCAGGAGGTGGGTATTTATCCATCAGTTACCACTCACCATTGGCTGAGAACTGTCCTCAGGGGCTTTCCTCCTCTGCTGCCTGGCTGCATCTGTGGACTGCAAGTCCCTGTGGCAGGGGAGGGGGCCTGGAGGCTGAAAGACAGAACATGCCCCGGACACAACTGACAGAGCACTATCAGCCCTAGAGAAGCCTGCACCTCGATCTGCCTTCCAACTGCCGCTGAAAACAGAAGGGTAGGTGGGATGTAGCTTAGGGAGCTCAAGGTGAGGGCAACAGAAGAATCCCTTCTCTAATGGTAGGTAGTGTGGCAATGATGGGCTGTGATGGCCACCTGCTTCTGAAGGGAAAGATGACAAGTGCTTCTAAGGGCCTGGGCTATGAGTGAGACAGACATGGGGTCACACTCCATTAATACATCTGCTCCCTAGCCAAGCCTCTCTTTTTCCATATGTAAAATGAGAACAACAGCATCTCCTTTTTAGGACTGCTTTGTGAAATAAAAGAGATAATGTGTGTAGAGTGCTTTGCAGGGCCACTGGGACAGGACTACACCCGTACTTAAGAGTAGTTGTGCTAAAAGGAAAATGAAAAGGACAGCAAAAGCAAAACAAACCAAAACCGAAACCCAAACAAAGAAAATACAAGAAAGGAAAAGAAACAGGAAAAAAAAGGAAGGTGATTGACACTTGAGGCATCTGTTATAGGAAATACGTCGCCTGTGTTCATATTTCTTTCTAAATAATGTCTGCAACTATTTCAGGGCTCAGGACATGGAGTCATGTACACGTTTTACTTGAGTGTCCAGTCCAGGCTTCTTTCTGCTCCCCCAACTCTGTGTCCTTGGTATTGCCGTGGTAGAATTTGTGGCATCAGATACACAGTATATCTGATGTTGTTAATAGGGTTATTTTAGGGCCACCAGTATGTCCTCACCAGCCTTGTGAAAAAGGCCAGACATTTGTCTATTGGAGGAGCCTTGGTTTCTTGCTCAGATGAATGATAAGTGAACTGCCTCAGGTCATCAACCGTGTTCTTTTATAAAGTCCAAATCACCATTTGGCAGCAAATAGCTTTTTCACCCAAGGGTGGATATTTGTTTGTTCCCTGCTTCTTGGAACCCAGATAATGAGTACTTAATTCACTATAGGCTTGGTGACCCCAAGGCCCATAAAGAAAGTCAGTGGAGTGGTCCATGCTGGTGGACATCAGGCTCAGTGACACCAGGGACAGTGACGCTGGTGACACAGCTTTCGCCTCTGCTTATATGGTACTGATAAGGAGCTTCTAGTTCAGAAAGCAGAATCGCTAGCAAACCCCTCCAAAAAAGGAATTGTATAAGCCTTGCCATAGAAACAAATAACTCACAGACTAGCAATGCCATGACTCCCCTGGAATAGAAAAGGTCAAGGTAATGACCCAGGCACTTGATGTCCTGGCTGCAGAGGGACACACTCCGCCACAACTTTCACACACTCACTTCATGCTGGCAAAGGATTGGTTTGAATGCTGCTGTCTGGATTGCTATCTCTGGGAAGTATTTTAGAGCCAAGACCCCGTACAATTCCAGTGGGATGAATGTTGCTTACTCATTCTGCTGCAGTTTCCATTGTGTGTGCTCTGTGTTGATGGGTTGTGTGGAACAGGAGATGTGAGCTCTCCTAATTTATTAAACTGGGAGCACAGGCCTTCTCCTGCTTGCCATTTAGGGTGGTGAGGGAGGAAGAGGACCCTGTGGTCAAGGAGCTGGAGGAGAGGAAAGCGCTGGGTCGGAGGCACTGTGAGCTCAGGAGCTCAAGGCACCCTGGCATTGAGCTCACATAGCCATGTTTTTGTAAAATTTTCAAAATAAAGAGATTTTGCCTATGGTTAAGATCATTGTCTCTTCCCATAGGACTCACCCTCACCCTCTGTCGCATTGATCAGCAGAGAGATGGCATTGGAGTAGCCAGAGGCATTTTGGGAATCAGACTAAAGGGAAGCTGAGTTGGGGATACATTTTGTTTGGGTTTAATGAGATATATTTATGTAATTTACAGCCACTTCCATGTATACATGCATCTGGTAGTTATTAAAAATATGTTATTTTTGTGGATTATTGTGATGCTGAGCTATTCTTTAGTTTCTAAAATTTATAATTTTTGTAATTTTCTCATTTTAAAAAATATTCATATTTGTATCTAATTTTGTAACCGTAACTTTTATTTATTTTTATTTTTTATTTTTTGAGATGGAGTCTCACTCTGTCACCCAGGCTGGAGTGCGGTGGTGTGATCTTGGCTCACTGCAACTTCCATCTCCCAGGCTCAAGTGATTCTTCTGTCTCAGCCTCCCGAGCAGTTGGGATTACAGGCACCCATCACCACACTGGGCGATGTGGTTGTATTTTTGTATTTTTAGTAGAGATGGGGTTTTACCATGTTGGCCAAGCTGGTCTCGAACACCTGACCTCAAGTGATCTGCCCGCCTAGGCCTCCCAAAGTACTGGGATTACAGGCCATAATTTATATTTTTAATAAAGAGGTCTGTATTTGTATAAGCTCAGACCCCACAAACCTGGATCTGCCCTCTCATCCTGCTCCCTCCCTCCCTCCTTCCCTTCCTTCCTTCCTTCCTTCCTTCTTTCCTTCCTCCCTCCCTGCCTCCTTCCCTCCCTCCTCCCTCCCTCCTTCCCTTTCTTCCTCCCTCCTTCCCTTTCTTCCTCCCTCCCTCCTTCCCTTCCCTATCCTTTCCCTCCCTCCCTCCCTTCCTTCCTTCCTCCCTCCTCCCTCCCTCCTTCCCTTCCTTCCTTCCTCCTTCCATGCCTCCTCCCTCCCTTCCTTCCCTCCCTCCCTCCTTCCTTCCCTCCTCCCTTCCCTTCCCTTCCTCCCTTCCTCCTCCCTTCCTTTCTTCCTCCCTCCCTTCTTCCCTCCTTCCCTTCCTTCCTTCCTCCTTCCCTCCCTCCCTTCCTTCCTCCTCCCTCCCTCCTTTCCTTCCTTCTCCTCCCTCCTCCCTTCCTTCCTGCCTCCCTCCTCCCTTCCCTCCCTCCTCCCTTCCTTCCTCCCTCCCTCCCTTCCTTCCTCCCTCCATGCCTCCCTCCCTCCTCCCTTCCCTCCCTCCTCCTTCCCTCCTCCTCCCTTCTCTTCTCTTCCCTTCCCTCCTCCCTTCTCTTCTCTTCCCTTCCCTCCTCCCTTCTCTTCCCTTCCCTTCCTCCCTTCCTTCCTTCTTCCTCCCTCCCTCCATCCCTCCCTCCTTCCTTCCTTTCTTCCTCCCTCCCTCCATCCCTCCCTCCATCCCTCCTTCCTTTCTTCCTCCCTTCCTCCCTCCCTTCCTCCCTTCCTCCCTCCCTCCCTCCCTTCCTCCATCCCTTCCTCCCTCCCTCCATCCCTTCCTCCTCCTCCTCCTTCTTTCCCTTCTTTAGAGGATAGAACTTTGCAATATTCACCTGGGTTCTTGATTTCTTGCCCCTATTCACATTCTCAGAATCGAGGGGAAAACATTTCATGTATAGAATGGATTAAATAAGATTTTACAGAATGATTTGACAGCCCGACTATCACATAATATGGGAATACCCACAAAAGAGTGTGTCCTGAGTTCTGAGCTGCCCACTTGGAAGCCTTCTGTATAACACTGTCTCTACCTGATCTGGCCTCCCCACACCATTCAGGCTCATCCCTCTCCTCCCCTAACATCCTGCACGACTCCCTTTCAAGTCAGTCCTCCCAGTACACAATATATTTTACAGCACAGTGTTTTTGTATCTAATACTGTTGACTCAGCTTCTCTTTATTCATCTTTCACTACAAATGCTAACAAATGCAAAATGCTAAATCATCAGGTTTCTCTATCTAAACTAAAGAACAACTAGAGCATTAACATTTAGAGAACAGTTGCAAGAAGCAACCACACTGAAAGTTGTAAGAAGTCCTGAAAATGAATAAACAAGAGATCAATAAAGGAAAAAACTCCTGAAAGTTAATGAAGAGAAAGGAAAAATATAAAACACAGAAAACTTAAAAAAAAAACCAAGTGTCCATAGCCTGAGCTCATTTGGTTTAGAGGCAAGCAGGTATTTGCCCTTCAAAGTACCTGAGGGCAGCGTCATGGAATCTCTGATGTTCATAATGGTTAATGTGTGGAGTTGGTATATAAAAGGCAAAAATTTGAAAAATTATCATCCAAAGAGGTAAATGTTTTAAAGGTTTCATTTTAACAGGATCTCTGTGGTCCAAGAGGCTTACTTCTGTAGCATACATTATTTTTCAGTAATATTAGTCAAACAAGATGGTATTGTACTAAATTAATGGAATTAGGGGAAAGTACAGCATAATAGTTAAGACTAAATTTGGAGTGGGACAAGACTGGCCATAAATCCTAGTTCTTCTACAGGGTTAGCTGTGGGAACTTTTCAAGCTTCATTTTCCTAGAAGATGAGCATCATAATCTCTACATCACAGGATCGTTGAGAGATTGGACAATCTTAATTAGTTATTAATTAAGTTCTGTTAAGGACTCATAATACAGTTGCTGTGTGAGGCTTTTTGCAAGATCATTTTTCAGTTAGTTCCTGGCTTGTCATTCAAATTGCAGTCCTGACAGATTTCCAATGTTGCAAGAGTTTAGCACTTCATCAGTCATTCAGGCATTAAATAGACATGAAAATATTTGTTAAAATATTTTCTCTTCTGTTATTTTTAGGTTTTTAAAAAATATGTTTTCCCTGAGAGTAATAGGAGAACAGGTTGCACTGAGAATAAAATCCACATTCCACCCAGGCCCTGACTTTGGCTTGGGTTTGGGCTCTCCTCTGTGGTCAGAGCAGCTGAAGTCTGGGATTGGATGCCCCACCAAAGCCACATGGAGCTGGGACGACACTTCCACAAGGACAGGACACTGGGTAGACACAACTGCCTGGATTTCATAGACCCATTGCAAGGGGCTCCTTGCAATCTTCTCTTGCCTGATTTTTCCACTTCTTGCCTCAGTGGGCCTTATCTCATGCCACTTTCTTCTGTACCCACTGCACAGATGTCGGACCGTGCCACACCCTTTCCCATCTCTAGGTCTTTGCACGGGCTGTTCCCTCTGCTTAGATTGCCCTTCTCTGACTCTTGGCGAGGTTGGCTCCTCCTTACCCTTCACTCCTCCACTTAGCAGATCCTTGCTCAGACACCTTCATCACACGCAGACCCTTCTCTGCTACGCTGCATCTCAGGTCTGACTTCTCTGCCACAGCTCCCTGACAACAGTGCAGGCTTGTTGTATGGACATGTTTGTTTACTTGTATTCCGTCCGTCCCCCCATCTAGACTGTACGTTCCACCAGATCGGGGACTTTGCTCTTCTGTTGATGGGACACTCCTGGTGCCTGGCACAGAGCCTGACACATTCAGGCCCTGAAATGTTTTCTGAATGACTGATAATGAATGAATAATAAACTGGTGAAGAGGTAAAATGAGGTGGGAGGAGGTGTGAGGGTGGGTGACAGAGGATGGCAAGGTGAGGATCATGCTAGTGGGTAAATAAACTTGCTGGGATCTGGTCCCTGGTGGGAAGTGACTGCAAACCAGCAATACTCAGAGTGGAGGAGGAAGCCACGGGAGAACAGGGCCAGTGTCTGATAATTGAAGAGAGGCTTTGGGGCCACTTGTTGCAGGCATCTGTTTTAGCTCTTCTCAATAGGACAGTGACGGTTCTAATATCTTTGTATGGTATAGGAACAAAAAATAATAACCCATAACACAATTCAGAACATGAGAAAAGCATTCCTGGAAAGTGACCACAGAAACTAGTGCCGCTTCCCTTAATGTCACTCCTTCCCTAGGGAGACCCACCACCTCCTTATCCCTAACCCTACCTGGCCATGATACAAGTGGCATTTCTAGTTGTTTATGACATGCTAACACTTGTGTTTCCCAGGAGTTCAGTGAGCCTAAGTGGGGAGAAGAGTGGGGGAAGTTGTTAAGACTGTGGTCTTTGAAGCTGAGTGCTGGCTCTGCCACTTGGTAGATCATCAGCTTGGACATATTATTTAACTTCTTTAAGTTAAATTTTTAAACTTATTTAAAATGGAAATAGTCACTAATAGAGATGGTTCTGAAGCTTAAATTGGATAACTCATATAAAGAGCTTAGCTCAGTACCCGTACGTGGTTAGTGTCAAATAAAAATTTATTCCTGAGTCCTTCCAAGCCACAATTATCTTCTAATCAGCCCCTGTGGTTGTAAAAAGCTTAGCATGTAATCAACAGAAATAAACTGAGACTACTGGAGCCAGAAAAGAAAAGTTTATTGGAAGGCTATTAATAGCTTAAAGAACTGAGGGAAGAGCTGACCAAACAGGCCTCGGGAAAGATGAGAACCAGGGGAACTGGGGGGTCCCAGAAGCAGGAATTCATGAGCCATCTTTCCAAGGTCCTGCCGCTGCTGATGGCTCTGGTGCTCTTGTTCTTGTTGGCTGCAGATTTAAATGCCCAGGAGGGAGAATCAGACAGACTGCAGTGGGCTGGGGCTCTCCCCTGTGGTCGGAGGAGTTGAAGTCTGGGATTGGTTGCCCCACCAAAGCCGCATGGATCTGGGAAGACAGTTCCACAAGGACAGGACACCAGGTAGACACAACTGCCTGGATTCCATAGACCCATTGCAAGGGGCTCCTGAGGACCTGCCCAGTGAACGTCTCTTGCCTGATTTTTCAGCTTCTTACTTATCAACATTTAATTGCCTTTAATCGTAGCCCAGCATCATTTCCTCCGGACAATCATTCCTTCTTTTGAATGACCTCTATAATGTTGATTCACTCATGCATTCATTTAGTCAAATGCTGTATGAAGCTGCTTTTATAGGAACATATTTATTGCATATTTATTGAGCACCTACTAGGTATGGGGTTCTGTTCTGGGGGCTGGTTTAGCTCAATGATTCAAATCCCATGCCCTCAAGGACATGTCATTGGCACCATTGCCACTTGATGTTATATATCTATTTAACATATAAATAATGTGTCTGTGAGACCGACAGCCATAAATAAATAAATAAATAAATAACCCAAAGTGTCAATGGTGCTAATGAGCCAAGTGCTAATGAGATGGGGAATGACTGTAGAGTGTGAGGGGGTATTGCTCACATTGGTTATTCATGTTTATATGTGTCTATCCTTCAACTGGTCACATTTTGTTACTTTATTCTTACTTGTCTGCCATAAATGACTAGCTGGCTTCTGCCTTCTGAAGTGAGCAGCTTAAAGTACCCTACCCCTGCCTCTTGGTGGATGCTGAATAAATGTTTGTTGAATGAATGGATAAATACACTCCTTATAGTCTGGCTATTAGACATCTGTATTTTTCTGCATGTGAAGCACCCAGCCACTCTTCCAAGGGGAGCATTGCAGGTGACATGGACAGAAGGGAGAATTATGCCTGGCTCTGCCCTCTTGGATACTCTATAATGTTTTTGGCTGGCTGATTGACTTAACCCTCATTTAGCCAATCTCTCTTCTCTGGAATGAGGTTGGTTTCTTTGTGTTATTTTTTTTTTCTTTTGTCATACATGCTTTCTGAATTTAAGACCAACTCTGAGATATAAATGAGGAAAATATTCATCCCTCACAACTGAAATCACAGAATCGATATCGGAATGAATCATAGCATCTGAAGGAACCTCAGGAGAGTGGCAATAACAAGGGTCCTTTAAGGGAAGGCTGAATCCTCTTAAATCTATATTTAATGTCTATATTTATGAAAATGGAAAGAACTAGATGAATCCTCATTTAAGGACTCAATCTAAAAGTAGACAACAAGACAATGGAATGCCTTAAAATATTTTTTCGACATTTGTGTAAAATGGAGCAGTGTGGATTGCGTACTGTTCAGACATGGCCTCCATCTTAGCAAGATCTCTGGTTTTTCACCGCAGACCAATGAATGCACGGCTGTTGACACAGCTCTCTGGTCCCGATGGTAGCTGTGTTTATAAATGGTCAGCTGTGTTGTGTGTATATTTAGCTTACGCTAAGTGCCCTTGAGAGGATGAATATCATCTGTTTCCAGTTTAGTTATGATTTGGAACATGGTAGATTTTTTTCCTGATGAATATATACTAAGCCTTTTCCACTTCCTGAGGAAAGTTAGGGTTGGATTCTGAACTGCAAATTGCCAAACTTGTTAAATCGAATTAAAACTAAATGTAAAATGCTGTTGACTGTATTTACAAGCACTTGTCAGAATATACTGTACTGCTCAATGAAAATGCCATGTTTTGAGTGAAAGATTAGATACCAGTGCTGACAGACCAGAAACCATTTCATTCACCATTAGCGTGAATGGATGATATGGCTGACAGATAGGATGGTTAGAAATAATGGCTAAATGGTATGGTGACTATATAGTATCTTTATATAATATTAAAACTTCTCAAAGCCATTTTTATCTAAATGTTCTCAGAGTTTCATATCTCCAAGGATGCGAGAATACACATGATGGTAAAGATGGGAACAATAGACCCTGGGGATCAATGGATGGGGAAGGAGGTTGGGAGGCCTAGGCTGAAGAACCACCTATTGGGTACTCTGCTTATGGCCTGGATGATGGGATTGTTGGGACTCCAAGCCTCAGCATCACACAATTTACCCATGTAGCAAATCTGTACATGTATCCTTTAATCTATAATAAAAGTTGAAATAAAAAAGAAACTATCTTTCCAATAACATTATCAGCCCTGATAAATTTGTTAATAAAGTCTTTGAAATAGTCAACCTCAAATATTCCATGTTACATATTCTATTTGAAACACAGGAAAAATGGGATGCTAGTCAATACCTTTAATAACGCAAATAGAACACCAGCACTCAATATAAAAGAAAGAACTTATTTTTAAAAATTTAATTATGTACAAAGTCCCTTTAAAAAAACCTTGAAATTAAACCAGAATATATAAAGTATTGTAACCATTATCACTATTACAAAAGGATTCTCTTCAGGCTATTGAGAAAGCAAATTTGGCCAGCTACATTTATTTGTTTATTCATAAGTCATACATTTTTTGATAGAGATCTTAAAGGAAAAGCTAGGACCAACTTGACATAGATGTCAGAATGGAAGGGACTTGACAGCAATTACACATCATTTTCTGTGTATAGAGAGCTAGTGATAATGAGTGACTGCTCCAAGGTCACTTATCTGCTAATAAGTAGCCAAGGTGGGGTTAGACCCTAGACTTCCATTTCTGTGCTCTATCTTACCTCCTTGCCTCCTGGGAGTGAGATAGATTAGCAAGATAAATTTGTAGTTGTCTTAGTCTTTTCATGCTGCTATAACAAAATACTCTCAACTGGGTAATTTATAAAGTACAGGAATTTATTTCTTGCAGTTCTGGAGGCTGGGAAGTCCAAGATCAAGATGCCAGCAAATGGGTCTGGTGAGGGCGGCTGCCTGCCTCCAACGTGGTGCTTCTTCTTGTGTCCTCACTTGGTGAAAGGGACAAAAGGGCAAAAAGGGCCAAATGCTATGTGAAGCCTCTTTTATAGGAGCCATAATTCCATTCATGAGGGATGAGCCCTCATGATGTAATCATCCTCTTCAAGCCCCACTTTTAATACTACAGTAGTCCCCCCTTGTCCGTAGTTTCACTTTCCTAGGTACAGTACAATAAGATATTTTGAGAGAGAGAGAAATAGAGACCACATTCACGTGATTTTTAATACAGTATAGTGTTACAGTTATTCTATTTTATTATTGGTTGTGGTTAATCTCTTACTGTGTGTAATTTCTAAATTAAACCTTATCATAGGTATGTATGTATAGAAGAAAAACATAGTATATATTAAAACATAGTATGTGTCAGATTCAGTACTATTTGAGGTTTTAGGCATCTACTTGGGGTTCTTAGAATGTATATTTCCTGTGGATAATGGGGCACTACTGTATTGTACTGGAGATACTACGTTTCAACACAAATTCTGTAAAGACACAAAAATTCAAGCCATGGCAGCAATCTGTAGAATGGTTTTTTTAACATATATATTTTAATGAAAGCAACTATTATGTGAATAATGAAATATATACTCTGTCGTTATTATCCTTGTGCTCCTACATGTTCCTGCTCTTTCAATCCCACTTTCACTATTTTCTCATTAATTGCTGTGAACAAATAGGTAAGATAGGATGTGTTTCAATATGTTTCTGAGAGCAGGTCAGTGAAACGTGTCCAATTCTGTCTAGAAAATAGACAGAATTCTTCTTGGTCTCACCCAGTTGTCTTACACATCACCCAGCAGCTTGGTATTTAATGGGCTGTCCATTCTGATGCTACAGAAATCTGTCAGGGTTCTATCATAGGTCAGCTCTAGTCACCGCTCATTTATTTATCTTGTCATTTAACCAAGCACTTTTTTTTTTCGTGAAGCATCATCATTTCCAGGGACACCTTTTTTTTTTCAGTAAAATCTCAAAGTCTAAAATTGAGTTAATTATATTTTAAATCATAAAACACTTTAAATTCACTTTGACATGTTTTCACATCTTAGAGGCTGAGGCAGGAGAATTGCTTGAACCCTGGAGGTGGAGGTTTCAGTGAGCTGAGATGGTGCCACTGCATTCCAGCCTGGGCAATAGAGGGAGACTTTTTCTCAAAAAAAAAAAAAATGTACTTTTCAAGTTGTATCATGTTTGGGTGTCAACAATATAACTTTGAGATGAAGGAATATACATAAAAATTATTTCACAGATTTTTTCTCAGTTAAAAAATCATACTTGGGAAGATTACATTTTATTAAACCAAACATCTTCTATAGTATCTATATTATTAAAATGTACAGGTTATTATGAGTAAGGAAAAAATTAAGAATCTGTCTTAGATAAGAATTCTTAGATTGTTGGAACTAGAAATAAAGTAATAGCTATAATTTGTGGAACATTCCAAGGTTCAATAACTTGCATGAAGTCCTTACCACTGACATGTACCACTTCTAGTTTATGTTTAAAGGGACACCTTTATTAACTCTTTGGTAAAGTCCTGATTTCTGCTTTAACAGTATTCAATTCTCCATTAAGTGCTTAGAGGAATATGAATCCTTGGTGTATTGACTGAGGTGCATTTTGTAGTTATTGGTACATCACCAAATATACAGAAATTGGTAGTTACGTGTTTTTCTAATGTTTTCCTAACATCTCAGTTGGGATACCTTTTCCTCTTTGATTATTACAATTAATTTTTTAATAAAAAGAGGGATTTTAGAAATCCAAACAATTGCACATTTGTTGATATTTTATTCCTAATAAAAGTGATACTTTGATATTTAAGAATTCAATAATATAATTTGAGATTTTTTTTTTTTTTACAGATTTCTGAAGAGGGCTTTGGTCCTCTTAATAGCTTTGAAATTGCACTTGACAGACTAATTAGATTGTCTAGACTGGCACTCTCAGAGGTACTTAAATGCACTTTTTATGTCAGACACAAAATCTGAGAGACTACTCCTTCCTTGTGCCCATTAGTAATGGGATCCAATAGATCACACCCACTTCCTTGAAGCATTCTCAATCAGACATGCTGAGTTAGTCCTTTCACAGGCTAACTAATCATCGAGTTCTTTTGATACCTTCCTTCCCTATGAATCTAACCAATATAATATTCCTATTTGTTAACTCATTTTATTGTAATTTCCTATTGTCACATTACATGGACTGCGTCAGCTAGTTCCTTTTTTTTCCAACTTTTATTTTAGATTCAGTGGGTATATGTGCAGGTTTGTTACCTGGTTTATTGCATGATGCTGAGGTTCGGGGTATCAGTGATTCTGTCACCCAGGTACTGAACATAGTACCCAATGGTTAGTCCTTCAACTCTTCCCCCATTTCTCCCTCTGTGCTCTAGTAGTGCCTGGTGTCTGTTGTTCCCATTTTTATGTCCATGTGTACCAATGTTTAGCTCCCACTTATAAGCGAGAACATGTGATATTTGGTTTTCTGCTCCTGTGTTAATTCACTTAGAATAGTGGACTCCAGCTGTATCCATGTTGCTGCAAAGAACATGATTTCATTCTTTTTTATGACTGCATAGTATTCCATGATATATATGTACCACATATTTTTAATCTAATTCATCATTGATGGGCACCTAGGTTGATTCCATGTCTTTGCTATTGTGAATACTGTTGTGATGAATATGTGACTTCATGTGTCTTTTTGGTAGAATGATTTATTTTCTTTTGAATATATACTCAGTAATGGGATTGCTAGGTGAAATGGTAGTTCTGTTTTAAGAACTTTCTTAAAGTTTTTAATTCTTAAAGAATATTTCTTTGAGAAATCCCCAAGCTGTTTTCTTTTTTTTTTCCCTTTGAGACAAGGTGTCACTCTTTCACTTGAGCTGGAGTGCAGTGGCACAATCATGTCTCACTATAGCCTGGACCTCCTGGGCTCAAGTGATCTTCCCACTTCAGCCTCCCAAATCGTTGGGACTACAGGCATGCACCACCATACTCAGCTAATTTTTGTATTTTTTGTAGAGGTGGAGTTTTGCCATGTTGTTCAGGCTGGTCTTGAATTCCTGGGCTCAAGTGATCCGCCCACTTTGGCCTCCCGAAGTCCTGGGGCTACAGGCATGAGCCACCATGCCCAGCCCCAAACTGCTTTTCTATGGGGGTTGAACTAATCTATATTCCCACCAACAGTGTGTAAGCATTCCCTTTTCTTTGTAGCCTCTCCAGCATCTTTTGGTTTTTGACTTTTTAATAGTAGCCATTCTGACTGGTGTGAGATGGTATCCCATTGTGGTTTTGATTTGCATTTATCTGATAACTGATGATTTGAAGCATTTGAAGCATTTTTGCATGTTTGTTGGCTGCTTGTAGTTTTCTTTTGGGACATGTCTGTTCATGTTTTTTGCCTTTTTTTTTTTTTTTTTTTTTTGCTTGCCTGCTGAGTTTAAGCTCCTTATAGATTCTGGATATTAGACCTTTGTTGGATGCATAGTTTGCAAATATTTTCTTCCATTCTGTAGATTTTCTGTTTACTCTGTTGATAGTTTATTTTGCTGTGCAGAAGCTCTTTAGTTTAATTAGTTCTCATTTGTCAGTTTTTGTTTTTGTTGCAATTGCTTTTGAGGGCCTAGTCATAAATTCATTTCCAAGGCTGATGTCCAGAATGGTGTTTTCTAGGTTTTCTTCTAGGATTATTATAGTTTGAGGTCTTGCATCTAAATCTTTAATCCATCTTGAGTTAATTTTTTTATATGATGAAAGGTAGGGGTACAGTTTCATTCTTTTGCATGTGGCTAGGCTGCTATCTGAGCACCATTTTTTGAATAGGAAGTCCTTTCCCCGATGCTTATTTTTGTTGACTTTGTTGAAGATCAGATAGCTGTAGGTGTGCAGCTTTATTTCTGTGTTCTCTATTCTGTTCCATTGGTTTATGTGTCTGTTTTTGCACCAGTACCATACTGTTTTGGTGACTATAGCCGTATAGTATAGTTTGAAGTCAGATAACATGATGCCTCCAGCTTTGTTCTTTTTGCTTAGGATTGCTTTGGCTATTTGGGTTCCTTTTTGGTTCTATATAAATTTTAGAATTATAGAATTTGGTTCTATGTGAATTTCATTCATCGTTCTGTGAAAAATGATGTTGGTAGTTTGACAGGAATAGCATTGAATCTCTAGATTGCTTCGGGTAGTATGGCCAATTTAACAACATTGATCCTCCTAATTCATGAGCATGGAATGTTTTAACATTTGTTTGTGTCACCTCCGATATCTTTTGGCAATGTCTTGTAGTTTTCCTTGTAGAGATCTTTCACTTCCTTGGTTAGATGTTCTCCTAGGTATTTGTGTGTGTGTGTGTGTGTGTCTGTGTCTGTGTGTGTGTGTTTGTGGCTATTGTAAATGGGATTGTGTTCTTGATTTGGCCCTCAGCTTGAACATTGTTAGTGTATAGAAATGTGACTGATTTTTTACATTGATTTTGTATCCTGAAACTTTACTGAAGAAGTTTATCAGTTGCAGGAGCCTTTGGACAGAGTCTTTAGGGTTTTCTAGGTATAGAATCATATTCTCTGTGAAGAGAGATAGTTTGATTTCTTCTTTTCCTATTCGGATGCCTTTTAGTTCTTTCTCTTGCATGATTGCTCTGGCTAGGACTTCCAGTATTATTAATAGATTGAATAGGAGTGGTGGAAGTGGGCATACTTATCTTTTTCCAATTCTCAAGGGTAAGCCTTTTAGTTTTTGCCCCTTCAGTGTGATATTGGCTGTGGGTTTACCATAGATGGCTCTTAATATTTTGAGGTATGTTCTTTCAGTGCCTTGCTTCTTGAGGGTTTTTATCATGAAGAGATGTTGGATTTTATTAAAAACTTTTTGTGTTTATCAAGATGATCATATGGTTTTTGTTTTTAATTGTGTTTATGTGGTGACTCAAATTTATTGATTTGCGTATGTTGAACGAACTTTACACCTTAGGAATGAAGCCTACTTGATCATGGTGAATTAACTTTTTGATGTGCTGTTGGATTTAGTTTGCTAGTATTTTGTTGAAGATTTTTGCTTCTGTGTTTATCAGAGATACTAGCCGGTAGTTTTCTTTTTTGGTTGTTGTGTCTTTGCCAGGTTTTGGTATCAGAGTAATGCTGGCTTTGTAGAATCAGTTAGGGAGGAGTTCTTTCTCCTCGATTATTTGGAATAGTTTCAATAAAATTGGTACCAGCTCTTCTTTGTACATCTGGTAGAATTTGGCTATGAATCCATCTAGTCCTGAGGTTTTTTTTGATAGACAGGGTTTGTTTTAATTACTGCTTCAAGTTCAGAACTTGATGTTGGTCTGCTAAGGGTTTCAATTTCCTTCTAATTCAGCCTTAGGAAGTTGTGTGTTTCCAGGAATTTACCCATTTTCTCTAAATTTTCTAGTTAGTATGCATAGAATTGTTCATAATAGTCTCTGAGGATCTTTTGTATTTCTGTGGGATTCATTGTAATGTCATCTTTGTCATTTGTGATTGTGCTTATTTGTATCTTCTCTTTTTTCTTTGTTAATCTAGCTAATGGTCTATCAATCTTGTTTATCCTTTCAAAGAACCAACTTTTAGTTTTGTTGCTTCTTCGTATGAATTTTTGGGTCTCAACTTTGTTCATTTCTGCTCTGATTTTATTTATTTTCTTCTGCTAGATTTGGGGTTACTTTGCTCTTGTTTTTTTAGATCCTCTAGGTTTGATGTTAGATTGCTAATTTGAGATCTTTTTAAATTTTTGAGGTAGGTGTTTAGTGCTATAACTTTCCTCTGCTTTTGCAGAATCCCAGAGATGTTGGTGTGTTGAATCTCTGTTTCCACTTATTTCAAAGAATTTCTTGATTTCTGCTTTAATTTTATTGTTTACTGAAAGCCACTCAGAAGCAAGTTGTTAAATTTTCATGTAATTTTGCAATTTTGAGAGATCTTGGAGTTTATTTCTATTTTTATTGCACTATAATCTGAGAGTATGGTTGGTATGATTTTGATATTTTTAAATTTATTGAGACTTGCTTTACAGTTGAGCATGTGGTTAATCTTAGAGTATGTTTCATGTGCAGATGAGAAGAAGGTATATTCTATACTTGATGGATGGAGTATTCTGTAGATGTCTTTTAGTTCTCATTGGTCAAGTGTCAAATTTAAGTCCAGAAATTCTTTATTAGTTTTCTGCCTTGATGATCTGACAATGGAGTGTTAAAGCTCCCTACTATTATTGTGTGGCTGTGTGAGTCTTTTTGTAGGTCTAGAAGTACTTGTTTTATGAATCTGGGTAATGATGTTGGGTGCATATATATTTAGGATAGTTAAGTCTTCCTGTTTAATTGAACTTTTTATCATTACGTAATGCCCTTCTTTGTCCTTTTTTACTGTTGTTGGTGTTAAAATCTGTTTTATCAGATAAAAGAATAGCAACTCCTGCTTTTTTTTTTGTTTTGTTTTCTGTTTCCATGGTAGATCTTTCTCCAATCCTTTAATTTGAGCCTATGGGTCTCTTGAAGACAGCAGACAACTGGGCCTCATTCTTTTATCCAACTTGCGACTCTGTGCCTTTTAAGTGGGAACATTTAAACCACTTGCATTCAAGTAATAGTGATATCTAAGGTTTTGATCCTATCATAAGTTGTTAGCTGGTTGCTTTGTAGTTTCTATTTTGTAGTTGTTTTATAGTCTGTGGGCTATGTACTTAACAGTGCTTTTGTGGTAGCAAGTATCATTATTTTGTTTCCATGTTTAGAACTCTCTTAAGGATCTCTCATAAGGCTGGTCTAGTGGTAATGAATTCCCTTAGCACTTGCTTATCTGGAAAATATTTTATTTAATGTTCTTTTATGAAGCTTAATTTGGTGGGATAGTTCTTTTTTGAATATCCCTAAACTTTGATACATCTGGAAAGCAGCTCATCTGGTGCTTGCTCTGAACTGAAAATGAAGGCCCACATTCTTGGGTATTCCTTCACTTAACTCTCATATCTTCTTCCAAGGAGTTATAAATATTAACAAGAAGTCCATTCCAGGTTCCCCATTGTTTCAGTCTCTGCTTTCTTTTCTCAGGGAGTCCATTTTGCTGAACCTCACCTCCACTCCAACTTGCACTCTCTTTTCCAAAACACATTATTAACAAGTAGTAAATTATGTCATGGGATGTCAGTCTCCCAGTGTTCTGCCATTAAAATATGTGAGATAATGACCTCAGGACAAAGATTCCTTTAAGATATTTGTATTCACCATTATTTTTTTGCATGTTTTCTTTCAGATTATCTCAACTTTGGTCTCCTGGGACCACTCATTGGTGACAGTCAGAAAGTAAGTGTGCATTTAAAATTTTCTTCTTAGCTATAAATGGAAATCTCAGTGTTGTTCAGTGGTTTTCACAAGAGATGGTTCTGTTCAAATGTTTTATGAAGAATAGTAGCATAATGAATGGGAGTTTCATATATATAAAAGATACTAAAGCCCCTTCAAAAAATTTATAGAAATGATAAATAAATAGAAATGAAGTAAATAAGGTACTGCCTGCCTATCACCTTTGAATATTACTTATAGCATAATAAAGTATATTTGCAACCACTGAGTGGAGTAGTTTTTATATGGCACCTTCATCTCAGGCAGCTGCCAGAGTCTTCTCAAGGGGTACATTGCAACAGCCTCCTCCTTTATGTTATATTGGGTCATATTCCAAGAGGTATCTCAAATGGCATTAAGCACCAATTAACAGATATCAGATAGTCTGGCACCTAATGGGCACATAACAGATTTGTATTAGAGAATGAATGTGTGGGTGAATTAATTCATCAATTTGTGTGGCAGCTCTGCAAGGTCCTCACCACTGCAAGGCATTGTAGGGAGTTAGCTCCAAATCTAACTCCAATGTGGTTAGCTCCAAATGTGGATCAATATTGGGTCTGTCGGTGACTATCTGGGTGACTATGTAACACATCCAAATATCTGTTTCTTGGTTTTCTTGTCCATAAAATGGGACTAATACCACCTATTTTGTTGTTATGAGATTATTACAAGGATTAAATGATTAATATTTTCAAAGTGCTTAAAACAGTGACTGGCACGTGGCAATCACTGCGTACCTATTTCCCAGATCTTGGTTTCTAATACTGTTTTCCAATGAAATGAACCAGGGTTCCTTGGAGAAATGGCTGATTTGAGACTGTGGCAGGAAATATACAAGATGAGCCTGGAGCAACTTGTAGTGCCATAAAGTAAAGAAATGCGAAAAATAAAAATCCGCAATGATGGTTGTATGTGAAAAGGATACAGGACCCAATCGAAAGTACTTTCAATGTCCAAAGATGGAAAGTTCGAGCAAAGAAAGAAAGTTAGAATTAGGATATCACTTAAAGTACAAAATACATATCTATACTGATGTAAATACGTGATTGAATAAATAAATGGAAAGAACATGGAAGAGTTCCAAATAATGTATGTAAGATACTCTGCCTTTCAGGGGGTAAAGCATAACCGTCCCTGGGGGCTGCACAGAATGACTTTCTTTCAAAGAGTATAGTAAAGAAAGGGAGGGGAAAAAGTAACTTCACAATGGAGAAACCCGAGCAAACACTATCTCAAGCCAGGTGACTAAGGTTAAATCAGCAGTGACAGGTCACATTGGTAGTAGGTACCCTTGACACGATATGATGAGAAGGGCACTTTGCCTTTGTGATCTTCCTCCCCAAAATACTTGATCTAAGTCTAATCATGAGAAAAGCATAAGACAAATTCCAACAGAGCGACATGCCACAAAATATCTGACCAGTACTCCTCAAAGCTGTGAAGGTCATCAGAAACAACTGAAGTCTGAGAGATAGTCACAATCAAGAGAAGCCTAAGGAGACATGATGACTCAATGTAATGTGGGATCCTGGACCAAAAACAGGACGTTAGGTAAAAACTAAGAAAGTTTGACTAAAGTATGGAGTTTAATTCACAATAATGTATCAACATTGGTTCATCAAATGTGATAAATGTACCATGCTAATGTAAGATGTTAATATTTGGGAAAACTGGGTATGGGGTATACAAGAACTTTCTGTATTATCTTTATAATTCTGTAAATCTAAAACTGTTTGAAAATAAAACATTTATTTAAAAAACAGTTAAGTAGGCCAGGCACAGTGGTTCACGCCTGTAATCCTAGCACTTTGGGAGGCTGAGGCAGGCGGATCACATGAGGTTGGGAGTTCGAGACTAGCCTGGCCAACATGGAGAAGCCCCGTCTCTACTAAAAATACAAAATTAGCTGGGCATGGTGGCGCATGCCTGTAATCCCAGCTACTCAGGAGGCTAAGGTAGGAGAATTGTTTGAATCCAGGAGGCGGAGGTTGTGGTGAGCTGAGATTGTTCCCTTGCACTCCAGCCTGGGCAACAAGAGTGAAACTGTCTCAAAACAAGCAAAACAAAACAGTTAAGTAGACACACCAAAACCAAAAACAACAAAAACGAAAACAAACAAAAAAACTGGTTTGGCGGTATACCCTCCAATTTTTAAGTACCAAAATAAAATAATTTTGATATTTTGAAAAATGTTAAGTCCAATTCATTTGTGTTTCAAGACTCACTCATGGAGAATGATATTCCGCGTTCAAGTTTTGAATTGGATAAAGATATACACATGTATAAAGCATTCTGCTAGATTTCTGTCATCCTCAACAGCAGAAAGAAAATAATAATTGGCAAGTCAGAGCTTTTTTTCAAGAATGGCTGTTATTTGAGTTCAAAGTGGATTATGACGTGTCTTAGTTGTGTATTGCTACATAACAAATTGCCACAAATATAGTGACTTAAAACAATGAGTATTGTGCTCCATCTTCTTGGGTCAGGAGTCTGAGTGCAGCTTGGGCCTCTGCTTAGGGTCTTGGAAAGGTGTCATCAAGATCTTGACTGTGCTGTGTTCTTGTCTGGAGCTTGAGTTTTTTTCTTCTAAGCTCACGCAGTTGTTGGCAGAATCCAGCTGAGATTGTAGGACTGAGGTCCCCACTTTATTTCTGGAAGTCACCTGGGTCACTCTCATGTCCTAGGAATCACCCACAGCTTTTTCCCATGTGGCATCTCACATTCTTGTCACAACATGGAGGCTTATGCCTTCAACGTCTGCAGGAGAAACTCCCATTGCAGCCTGCTAAGGCATCAAGGCAGTGAAATATTCAATGAAGGCATTGGCTTTGCCATATTTCGTTTGCTGAAAATCAAGTCACAGGTCGTGCCTGCACTCTGTGGGAGGGGATTACGTAGGACATGACTCAGTGGGGATCACCTGAGGGTGTGTCCTCTACAATAGGGGAATTACAAAACAGACGCAAGTGGCTGGGCACTGGGACTCCACCACAGATGAGCAAACTAAAGGAGAGGCAAATCAGAAATGCTTGCTTCTTGCTTTCAAGCAAACTATAGCTCGAGGTAAATAAATAGGTTTCACCTCTTGCCCCCAACAAAGTTGTTAAAAAATACTCCTAAATACGCCTCAAAGTTATCAAGTGATAATTAGGATTATCTGAAGACGGAGGAGTCAGAGAAAAAGATTTGGAGACTGCTCATAAATACATCATCATTTCCCTGACTAATACTTTCTCTTTTTTAGTGAGGAAATTTGCACAAAAATATGTTCTCAACTCCATAGCAACAATGTCTATGCAACTTAATAACTCGTTTTATAAAAGTTCAAATAACATGATCTCATTTACAACTTTTCATGTTTTTTTTTAGTTTTAAAATTTTATTGTAAATTTCAATTTCCAATTATTTACATATAGTATCATAGTTGGTACTGGATAGATATACAACTGAGTTTTGCATTTTGTTTTTTTTTCTTTTTTCTTTTATTATTATTATACTTTAAGTTTTACGGTACATGTGCACAATGTGCAGGTTTGTTACATATGTATACATGTGCCATGTTGGTTTGCTGCACCCATTAACTAGTCATTTAGCATTAGGTATATCTCTAAATGCTATCCCTCCCTCCTCCCCCCACCCCACAACAGTCCCTGGAGTGTGATGTTCCCCTTCCTGTGTCCATGTGTTCTCGTTGTTCAATTCCCACCTATGAGTGAGAACATGTGGTATTTGTTTTTTTGTCCTTGTGATAGTTTGCTGAGAATAATGGTTTCCAGCTTCATCCATGTCCCTACAAAGGACATGAACTCATCATTTTTTATGGCTGCATAGTATTCCATGGTGTATATGTGCCACATTTTCTTAATCCAGTCTATCATTGTTGGACATTTAGGTTGGTTCCAAGTCTTTGCTATTGTGAATAGTGCCGCTATAAACATATGTGTGCATGTGTCTTTATAGCAGCATGATTTATAGTCCTTTGGGTATATACCCAGTAATGGGATGGCTGGGTCAAATGGTATTTCTAGTTCTAGATTCCTGAGGAATCGCCACACTGACTTCCACAATGGTTGAACTAGTTTACAGTCCCACCAACAGTGTAAAAGTGTTCCTATTTCTCCACATCCTCTCCAGCACCTGTTGTTTCCTGATTTTTTAATGATGGCCTTTCTAACTGGTGTGAGATGGTATCTCATTGTCGTTTTGATTTGCGTTTCTCTGATGGCTAGTGATGATGAGCATTTTTTCATGTGTCTGTTGGCTGCATAAATATCTTCTTTTGAGAAGTGTCTGTTCATATCCTTCGCCCACTTTTTGATGGGGTTGTTTGTTTCTTTCTTGTAAATTTGTTTGAGTTCATTGTAAATTCTGGATATTAGCCCTTTGTCAGATGAGTAGGTTGCAAAATTTTTCTCCCATTTTGTAGGTTGCCTGTTCACTCTGATGGTAGTTTCTTTTGCTGTGCAGAAGCTCTTTAGTTTAATTAGATCTCATTAGTCAATTTTGGCTTTTGTTGCCATTGCTTTTGGTGTTTTAGACATGAAGTCCTTGACCATGCCTATGTCCTGAATGGTATTGCCTAGGTTTTCTTCTGGGGTTTTTATGGTTTTAGGTCTAACATGTAAGTCTTTAATCCATCTTGAATTAATTTTTGTATAAGGTGTACGGAAGGGATCCAGTTTCAGCTTTCTACATATGGCTAGCCAGTTTTCCCAGCACCATTTA
The DNA here is from genome assembly GCF_006542625.1 of Nomascus leucogenys. Taxonomy (NCBI): domain Eukaryota; kingdom Metazoa; phylum Chordata; class Mammalia; order Primates; family Hylobatidae; genus Nomascus; species Nomascus leucogenys. The sequence continues at coordinate 54,066,554 of NC_044396.1, read as the reverse complement.
TTAAATAGGGAATCCTTTCCCCATTGCTAGTTTTTGTCAGGTTTGTCAAAGATCAGATAGTTGTAGATATGTGGCATTATTTCTGAGGGCTCTGTTCTGTTCCATTGATCTATATCTCTGTTGTGGTACCAGTACCATGCTGTTTTGGTTACTGTAGCCTTGTAGTATAGTTTGAAGTCAGGTAGCGTGATGCCTCTAGCTTTGTTCTTTTGGCTTAGGATTGACTTGGCGATGCAGGCTCTTTTTTGGTTCCATATGAACTTTGAAGTAGTTTTTTCCAATTCTGTGAAGAAAGTCATTGGTAGCTTGATGGGGATGGCATTGAATCTATAAATTACCTTGGGCAGTATGGCCATTTTCACGATGTTGATTCTTCCTACCCATGAGCATGGAATGTTCTTCCATTTGTTTGTATCCTCTTTTATTTCATTGAGCAGTGGTTTGTAGTTCTCCTTAAAGAGGTCCTTCACATCCCTTGTAAGTTGGATTCCTAGGTATTTTATTCTCTTTGAAGCAATTGTGAATGGGATTTCCCTCATAATTTGGCTCTGTGTTTGTCTGTTATTGGTGTGTAAGAATGCTTGTGATTTTTGTACACTGATTTTGTATCCTGAGACTTTGCTGAGGTTGCTCATCAGCTTGAGATTTTGGGCTGAGATGATGGAGTTTTCTAGATATACAATCATGTCATCTGCAAACAGGGACAATTTGACTTTTTCTTTTCCTAATTGAATACCCTTTATTTCCTTCTCCTGCCTGATTGCCCTGGCCAGAACTTCCAACACTATGTTGAAAAGGAGTGGTGAGAGAGGGCATCCCTGTCTTGTGCCCATTTTCAAAGGGAATGCTTCCAGTTTTTGCCCATTCAGTATGATATTGGCTGTGGGTTTGTCATAGATAGCTCTTATTATTTTGAGATATGTCCCATCAAAACCTAATTTATTGAGAGTTTTTAGCATGAAGCATTGTTGAATTTTGTCAAAGGCCTTTTCTGCATCTATTGAGATAATCATGTGGTTTTTGTCTTTGGTTCTGTTTATATGCTGATTACATTTATTGATTTGCATATGTTGAACCAGCCTTGCATCCCAGCTATGAAGCCCACTTGATCATGGTGGATAAGCTTTTTGATGTGCTGCTGGATTCGGTTTGCCAATATTTTATTGAGGATTTTTGCATCGATGTTCATCAAGGATATTGGTCTAAAATTCTCTTTTTTGGTTGTGTCTCTGCCAGGCTTTGGTATCAGGATGATGCTGGCCTCATAAAATGAGTTAGGGAGGATTCCCTCTTTTTCTATTGATTGGAATAGTTTCAGAAGGAATGGTACCAGCTCCTCTTTGTACCTCTGGTAGAATTCGGCTGTGAATCCATCTGGTCCTGGACTTTTTTTGGTTGTTAAGCTATTGATTATTGCCTCAATTTCAGATCCTGTTATTGGTTTATTCAGAGATTCAGCTTCTTCCTTGTTTAGTCTTGGCAGGATGTATGTGTCGAGGAATTCATCCATTTCTTCTAGATTTTCTAGTTTATTTGCGTGTTTATACGCTGATGGTAGTTTGATGGTAGTTTATATTTCTGTGGGATCGGTGGTGATATCCCCTTTATCATTTTTTATTGCGTCTATTTGCTTCTTCTCTCTTTTCTTCTTTATTAGTCTTGCTAGTGGTCTATCAATTTTGTTGATCTTTTCAAAAAACCAGCTCCTGTGTGCATTAATTTTTTGAAGGGTTTTTTGTGTCTCGATTTCCTTCAGTTCTGCTCTGATTTTAGTTATTTCTTGCCTTCTGCTAGCTTTTGAATGTGTTTGCTCTTGGTTTTCTAGTTCTTTTTTTTTTTTTTTTTTTTTGAGACAGACTCTCGCTCTGTCGCCCAGGCTGGAGTGCAGTGGTGCAATCTCGGCTCACTGCAAGCTCCGCCTCCTGGGTTCACGCCTGGCTGGTACTGGTTGTTCCTTTCCATGTTTAGTGCTTCCTTCAGGAGCTCTTTTAGGGCAGGTCTGGTGGTGACAAAATCTCTCAGCATTTGTTTGTCTGTAAAGTATTTTATTTCTCCTTCACTTATGAAGCTTAGTTTGGCTGGATATGAAATTCTGGATTGAAAATTCTTTTCTTTAAGAATGTTGAATGTTGGTGCCCACTCTCTTCTGGCTTGTAGAGTTTCTGCCAAGAAATCAGCTGTTAGTCTGATGGGCTTCCCTTTGTGGGTAACCCGACCTTTCTCTCTGGCTGCTCTTAACATTTTTTCCTTCATTTCAACTTTGGTGAATCTGACAATTATATGTCTTGGAGTTGCTCTTCTCGAGGAGTATCTTTGTGGGATTCTCTGTATTTCCTGAATTTGAATGTTGGCCTGCCTTGCTAGATTGGGGAAGTTCTCCTGGATAATATCCTGCAGAGTGTTTTCCAACTTGGTTCCATTCTCCCCGTCACTTTCAGGTACACCAGTCATACATAGATTTGGTCTTTTCACATAGTCCCATATTTCTTGGAGACTTTGTTCATTTCTTTTTATTCTTTTTTCTCTAAACTTCTCTTCTCGCTTCATTTCATTCATTTTGTCTTCCATCACTGATACCCTTTCTTCCAGTTGATCACATAGGCTACTGAGGCTTCTGCATTCTTCACATAGCTCTCCTGCCTTGGTTTTCAGCTCCATCAGGTCCTTTAAGGACTTCTCTGTATTGGTTATTCTAGTTATCTATTCGTCTAATTTTTTTTCAAAGCTTTTAACTTCTTTTCCATTGGTTCCTTCTGTAGCTCAGAGTAGTTTGATCGTCTGAAGCCTTCTTGTCTCAACTCATCAAAGTCATTCTTCATCCAGCTTTGTTCCATTGCTGGTGAGGAGCTGCGTTCCTTTGGAGGTGGGGAGGCACTCTGCTTTTTAGAGTTTCCAGTTTTTCTGCTCTGTTTTTCTCCCATCTTTGTGGTTTTATCTACCTTTGGTCTTTGATGATGTTGATATACAGATGGGTTTTTGGTCTGGATGTCCTTTCTGTTTGTTAGTTTTCCTTCTAACAGGCAGGACCCTCAGCTGCAGGTCTGTTGGAGTTTGCTAGAGGTCCACTCCAGACCCTGTTTGCCTGGGTATCAGCAGCAGAGGCTGCAGAACAGCGGATATTGGTGAACCGCAAATGCTGCTGCCTGATCGTTCCTCTGGAAGTTTTGTCTCAGAGGAGTACCCTGCCGTGTGAGGTGTCAGTCTGCCCCTACTGGGGGGTGCCTCCCAGTTAGGCTACTCGGGGGTCATGGACCCACTTGGGGAGGCAGTCTGCCCATTCTCAGATCTCAAGCTGCATGCTGGGAGAACCACTACTCTTTTCAAAGCTGTCAGAGAGGGACATTTATGTCTGCAGAGGTTACTGCTGTCTTTTTGTTTGTCTGTGCCCTGCCCCCAGAGGTGGAGTCTACAGAGGCAGGCAGGCCTCTTTGAGCTGTGGTGGGCTCCACCCAGTTCGAGCTTCCTGGCCACTTTGTTTACCTAATCAAACAACTAACTGGGCAATGGCAGGCGCCCCTCCCCCAGCCTCGCTGGCGCCTTGCAGTTTGATCTCGGACTGCTGTGCTAGCAACGAGCGAGACTCCGTTGGCGTAGGACCCTCTGAGCCAGGTGCAGGATATAATCTCCTGGTGTGCCGTTTTTTAAGCCCTTTGGAAAAGCGCAGTATTAGGGTGGGAGTGACCCGATTTTCCAGGTGCCATCTGTCACCCCTTTCTTTGACTAGGAAAGGGAATTCCCTGACCCCTTGTGCTTCCTGGGTGAGGTGATGCCTCGCCCTGCTTCGGCTCATGCACGGTGCACTGCACCCACTGTCCTGTACCTACTGTCTGGCACTCCCCAGTGAGATGAACCCGGTACCTCAGATGGAAATGCAGAAATCACCCGTCTTCTGCGTGGCTCATGCTGGGAGCTGTAGACCGGAGCTGTTCCTTTTCAGCCATCTTGGCTCCTCTCCCTGACTTAATTTTTTTTCATTTTTGAGTTTCAGTTTTTTTAATGCTTGTGTTTTAAAATTCTGCCTGCCAATAATTATTAATACAATGATACTGTTTAGTTTTTTTATATTTTACATGATGTTTGTAAATTTTATATTTTAAATGTATTCAATATTTATTTTCACTAATTTCTTTTTATGAGTTCTGCATCCTTTTCTTATAAAATATGAATTACAAAAATACTGGCATGGCCATTTTGCTCCAGCATTGTAATCACTACCCAGATTTTTAGGACCTCAAAAATATATATTTTTCCTGATTGTTCTTTATAACACTTAACTCTCTAGAAATCCTTATATTTAGGTATCTGAAGTGCATTTGCCAAGTTTCTGCTTGCATCTGGAAATAAAGCACAAGATCCCTTATTAGACCTTGTGTCTAACTGTGAGTTTGGATCATGTCATCATTGTGTCTATGAATATCCACAGAGGTTACTACAAACCTCTTAGGGGACTGAACCAGAAACCTTTGCTGTTTATGTCTCAGATATGCAGCCACCATGAAGAAAGCAGGTAACCCGTGGAAACACAGCTCATTAGTAGCCAAGATGAAATGAAAAGGAAATATATACTGCAGTAATTTAATTAAGAAACTCACAAGAGGGGCTGGGCATGGTGGCTCATACCTGTAATCCCAGCACTTTGGGAGGCCGAGGTGGCAGATCACTTGTGATCAGGAGTTCGAGACCAGCCTGGCCAACATGGTGAAACCCCATCTCTACTGAAAATACAAAAATTAGCTGGGCATGGTGGTGTCTGCCTGTAGTCCCAGGTACTAGGGAGCCTGAAGTGGAAGGATCACTTGAACCCAGGGGGCAGAGGTTGCAGTGAGCCGAGATCACGCCATTGCACTCCAACCTGGGTGACAGAGTCTCAAAAAAAAAAAAAAAAAAAAGAGAAAAGAAATTCACAGGAGGAAGGATTTCCTGTGGCCCCCTTCTCCCCCTCTTCTCCTCTTTTTTTTTTCAAGTCTCTACATGCCTATATTTTTCTTTTCTCTACTCATTCACAATAAGCCTTAGGCTGTAGCTACTGGTTCCTCTTATGCCAACGGGTACAAAGGATTGTTATTTAGCATTGTGAGAATGGGATCACCTGTACTATTGGTAAAATAACTAATTTAGCAGATAAAGGTCAGAGCTTACCTGCTTCCTTCTTTCCTCCTTGGGGTTGTTTTCTTTGTAGGAATTAAATAAAGGGGTCTTTTTTGAAAATAGGAAGTAGATTAGAGTAAATAGAAGTAACCTTTCCTGTTTGTGAAGGAGGCATTCAGTGAAAGCTCAGAGCAAGTGCATTTATCTTTAGCTGGAAGGTCATAGAGCAAAGTGATTCTTGATCCGGGCTAAATTCATGGAAAGCCTTAGGATTTCTCAAGGTCGTTGCCCTGTGGTGGTCATCAGAGCTCTTTCTCATGGTGTTAACTGAGCTTCACTAGGGATTTAGGTTTGCCTAGTGGTTTTATGAGATATATTTGCCGTGTATCTTAATATAGAAATCTGGTACACTCACCTTTTACCAAAATTCTGGATCTATTTATTATGTGAATAGAACAACCACTAGATCTTTTTGTCAAAAGAGCTGGGTTTATTTTGAAGTAATGCATTTTATAAATAGTATCTTTGTACATTATATCTGTCTTTCCATTTTATTTCTAGACCATCCTAACATCCTTTCTGTATTACAGTGATTAAATCCACATTGGATGATTTCCTTATTAGGGAGTGCCTAGGTAGCACGTGGCTGTGGCAGTCTGGGAAGACAGACATTCACCAACTCATTTGTTATTTCTCTTTATTTGGTACTATTCTTGGGGCCCTGTGTCCCTGAAATTACCTCCTCTCATTCTGAGCTCTCCTTTTCTGGGATTTCCTATTAAATATGTATTCTGTATTTGGTCATTCCCGGTCTTATTTACCTATTGTTTGCTAGTGATACTTTTTCTCTCCAGACACTGTAAGCTCTTGGAGGGCAAGGTCCTGCCTTCTTGTCTTTTATGCCATCACAGTACTTGGCGACCTCAGCACTCGATGCCCACCTGCCACCATCCCTCATACCTCCTTCTCTCACATCAGGTCAAAACACTGTTTCCTCAAGTCAAGTAAAAACTTACGTACCTTCCATTTGCCCTGCCCCATGCTCAAGGCCACAGAGATGGGGCCAGCCAAGCAAAACTTCCACAGCTGTCCTAGAACCTCCTACCCTCTTCTCAGGACCACTTTTCCCATCTCAGAGGTCCTAGGCTCCTTTCTAGGCATTTCTCCTGTGTCTCATTCTCTGACATCTTTATCCTCACTAAGGTCTCAGTGCAGGATTGCCCCCCTATAGCAATCATGTTCTAAGAGAGCGATCCTGAAGACTAGAAAGACTTCAGGCCCAAAATAATGCACTCCCAGTGGTGAAATTCTAGGCACCATGATAGGCAATGGTGGAGACATTTTTAACCCATCCTTGTCCAGCCTCCCTTAAATCACATCACACAGGTAGATGCATACGTTGCTTGCTGTGGGTCTACCCTGTCTAGGAACTATTAAAAAACAGAAATGTTGATCTCTGTTCTTAAGGTGTAAATAACCTAGCAGGGGTGTTACACTAAACATGCCTGTGGAGAAAGATGAATGTACTGCTTAAGAGGTGTTCTAATCACATAATCCTGGGTTCTCACCTCTATACTAGCTGTTTAGCCTTGGGCAAGTTTCTGAAAATTTCAGAGGCTCATTTTCTTTATGGATAACACTGGGATAAGAAAGCCTATTCTAGATGGTTATGAAAATTCAATGAGATATATAATATAATTGAATATCCACATATTATATATCATATATATATAATATAATGAGATATCTCATATAATTATATGAGATAGTATATGAGATAATTTATGCAATTCTTGGTATATAGTAAATAGCATGACACTTGCGCCATCAGTAAACTTGAGGAAGGCAGTGTGGAAGTCTGAGGCTGAGAACAGGAGTGTGGAGCAAGGCAGTGATGAAGGTGGAGGAGGCTGGAGGGATTCACAGGAGGGCATTTCTTTGCTTCATGGGAAGCACTAAGTGTTGTCCAATATCTGTGCCTGCACAGGGTGGATACTTCATCCTTTGATCAATTCTTGGAAGCAACCTGCTGAGGTGTGCTGAAAAGTATGAGTGGAACCTGTCAAAAGACAAAATTACAATTGTAGTCGAAACATTGAATTGGCTTTTATTTGTGATTTTAGACTCAGGCACCATCTCATTCTATAAAATAGAATGGGTGCTCTGATGGGCTCAACAAGAGGGGGCTTATAGGCAGTAAAAGGCGGAAGAAAGCAGAAACAGGGAACAAAAAGCAGATCAGTCATTTCAAAGACCACCTTGAAAAAGGTCACTTTCCTTATAGAGTTAAAACAGAGGGGACTTCTTTATTATGCTGGCTCAGGTAAACTGGGCCTCTTCTGATTGGTTGCTATGAATCTCTTGATTTTTGGAAAACTGGCCCATTTCAAAGTTCAGTGTGATGATGTGGCACTTAGCACAAGTGACTCCATTTTGATTTGGTCTGGTCTGTTGGGGCCTAGTGCAGCAGCCTAATCCAAAATAATGACCTTCCCTAAATTTTTGTTTAATAAACCCATGCACATTATCACTTTATAGCTCGAGGGATAAAGGTAGCTTCCTCTCTTATTGTAGCTGTTTATTTCTAAGTCTGTCTCCTCCATTGGACTATGTGGACCTCAAAGCAGGGATCTGACAGTTCATTCCTGTTATCTTCAGGTCATGAGTATAAGTACATGCTCAGTGCTTAATAATTGGTAGAGTTATTGAAAGGGTATAAGATGCAGGAGTTTTATTGCATGAAGTCTTCTAACAACACCAGTGATCAAATGATGCATTTACTAAGACTTAGTACAAGGATGTGAACATATTTTTACTGCATGCAAGAACATGGTTCCGTGAAATGAAAGATGGAAATATTGTGATTTGTGGTTCTCCAAAACAACATTGTTTGTGAGGTCAGAGGAGAAAAAATATGTGACTTAAGAAAGTTGCAACAGCCTTGAAAATGCTGGGTTTGCTGCTTGATGAGAAAAAAAACCAAACAACACCCTCCCCCCAAACTCCCAAGCACATAAAACTGGAAGAAGAGCCTGTGTAAAATCAAGCCGGATGCCAAAAGGGACGGGTTGGCAGATTGGAATGGATTATTGCGAATTCCTGCAGACACCTGGCATGTGATTTAACACTTCTCTGAGCTTTTGTTTTTCCATGCTATTTGGGGCTGAATTTATTCCTATCTTATTGTCCTTGTCAAAAGCAATGATTTTTTAAAAGGCTGTATATTTTCTTTCCATTCTTGTTTACACCTTGCTATCCTGCTGTTTACGAGATTGGTCTCTCACGCTCTGCCTGGGGTGTTTTCTATTCTTGTGTAGTTAAAATTGCCAGAGGAGTTTTTTGAGCTGCTCTATTTTAAAGAATGGGGGGAGCCCTGCTGCCTTGTGGAATCCCAGCATGGCATGGCATCTCCCCAATAAAAGAGGCACGTAGCTATTATGAACTTGTGACCAACTGTGAAACTTTACACATTCAAGTATTTTAAATGCTTGAAAGTTCCTGCTGTGCATCTTGTTACAGAGATGTAATACCTGTACAATGAGACGTGCTTCTCACATGGGTTGATGACTCCTTGGAAGTTGCCTGGAGAAGGATGAAATGTAATTTCTTTCCAAAGTGGAGCACTTGCCATCTTCTCCCTAGCACTGGGTTGGAAATAATGTTCTATTGCCTCCTGTCCCATCCCCTCGGTGGGTTGTCATAATTAAATGAAATGATGGATGCAAAGTCCTTTAGCCACTAGGCACTTAGTAGGAATTTAATAAAATATACTAAGTGCCACTATTTTATTAAATAAAAAATTATTTAATAAAATATTTAATACAATAATAAAATTTATTCAATTATTTAATAACATAAAATAATAAAATTTAATAAACCTCATATTTTATTGTCTCCCTTTAACATATTATGTCTCTCTTTAACATATCCTTTAAGAAGTGGCTCTAGAGAGTATGGCACAAGAGTTTCTACATGTTTCAAATTTACCTGCATATAGGGTGGATCCAAGTAAGTGAAAATGGCATCAAAGTAGCCAAGAGGAAAGATCTAGTCCAAAGGGAACATTAAATAGCTGCATGTAATTCTCCAAAATGGGCATAGACGTTGACGATGATGACGAGGTTATTGCAGGGCTGAGAGTAGAGAAGGTGAGTAGGACATTTGCTTTTGTGCAAAATTAGAAGGTGCCAAAATCTCCATAATCAAAATAAATAGCACTTAGCACAATGTTTTTCAAAAATCAAATGCAAAACATCCACAATGGACAAAGATCAACATTTTAAATAAAGATAGGATCAATAACAGTGCTGTGCAGAGTCACATTGGAATCCAGGGCAAAAGAAAAAATCAGTAATAGCGAATCTGTGTTAATTTAAAATGTTGATATTTTATTCATCATGAATGTCTTCATTCATTTTGATTTTCTTTAAAACATTGCATTAAAATATTACTTATGTAGATTTATGCTTTTATGGCACCACCTTAAATCTTGCGCCTAAAAGCAGGCTGCTCACCTATCTGGCCTCTCCGTGCCCTTGCCCTGGGGTGATGTCCACTATGCTGGGAGGAAAGTCCCAAAGCGGCCTTCAAATATCCACTCCTTATTTTCTCTTGACCCACTCTGTAGTCCTGAGTTAGTTTAACTATGATCTCATGAAAAGACTATACCAACTGAAATTCTGATGTTTTTCCCAATCAAGTGACTGCAATGAAAGGTATAGTTTGGAAGGAAAACAAAGTAAATCATTAATCAGAAGCTTGGTTTAGGCTGGGGTCAGCAAACGGTGGCTGGCATCCTGGCTGGCTGCTTTGCAGGTAAAGTTTTATAGGCACACAGGCCCACCCATTTGTTTTTGTGTCAACCATGGCTGTTTCTGTGCCTCAATGGCAAAGCTGAGTCATCATTGCAACCAGAGACCGAACGGTATACAAAGCCAAAAATATTTACCATGTGGCCTGTTGCAGAAAGAGGTTGCAGGCTTCTGATTTAGGTTATTAAAGCACTCAGATGTTCTTGGATCAGAATGTAGTTTTGGCAGTGATTTCGAACTTCCATTTGTTTGAAGATTATATATCAGAAAATTCAAGCATGTTTACAAAGAATCATCTGTAAGAAGTGAGGGAAATGGGGGAAGGGATTAGAGTTCAAAAAGTAAATCGAGAGAAGCAGCAGGTGTGGTCTGTGTCTGTCCCTGCCCTGTGGAGTTCCATCAGGGCCCAGCTGTGATTTGACATCATAGAAATATTACATACTTACATGAACTTGACATCACCTATAATTGACGGTAAGCAAACAGTGAGTTTGTGAAAAACTGCATTCATCTGCATAAATGAATCACATAAATGATTCATGGATTTAATTACTTCATTCTGTTAATGTGGTCAATTTCAAATTGACTTACTTCACTAATTCAGCAAGCATTTATGGAGCATCTATTTATGCAGAAACTGTATGAGTCTCCTTCAAAGTAGTCTACATCTAAGTCTGAGTGTCAGCAAATAGAGATAGGGAGGCCCTGGAATCATATTCTGATGCTCCTTGAATTTGGGGTGCATAGAGGAGACCACAGGGAGAGAAGAGGAGAAAGAAAGCTCATTGAAGGTTCTGGATGCTGGCTAGGGAGCTTCAACTTTAACCAGTAGCCAGTCAGAAGCTTCCTTTATCAAGGGAGTGGCATGGCCACATCTGCACTTTAATTAGGACGTTAATTGAGTGGTGGTGTGTGGAGGGGTAGAGGGTGGATGTAAGTAGAAGTTGGGGGACTAGTCGGAAGGCAATTTAAATAGTGTGGGATGGTTTGTAGACATACAGAAATGACAAAGACCTCAAGTCAGTGGCATCCATGGAAATGGAAGGAAAGACATATCTGAGAGAATGTTGGTTAGGGTAAAACCAACAAGTGCTCAGCCACTTGCTGAGGTTGGCCTCCTGAATTTGGAGTTGAAGTGATTGGGAGGCTGGAGAAGGGAAGAAATAGAGAGTCCAGATAGAAAAGCAAGTAGGGGGGTCAAAAAAATATCCCCAGGGAAAAGAGAAATACACCAGAGAGAGAGAGAGAGAGGAGAGGAGAGAGATTGGTGCTAGAAATAAAGATTTGGGAATTATCTGAGAAAAGATAATCATAGAAGCCATGGCATAGAAAACATCAACAAGGGAAGAAGTTAGAGAATGGAGAGGAGCTCTGAAGAAACAACTATGGTAGGATTGTCAAATTAAAAAATGGGAAGCTCGGTTAACACTGAATTTCAGATCAACAAAGAATAAAATTTTAGTGTAAGAATGTTCCATGCAATATAAAAATTATTCATTATTGATCTGAAATTTAAATTTAATTGGGCTTTCTGTATCTTTTTTTGCTAAATGTGGCCACCTTTGATTGTGGGGATTACTCTCATTTATGGGATGGGCAAAAGAGGAGGAAACTGGAAGAGTCTAGGAATGGACAGATAGGTCCCAGGAGCACCAGGATGTTGCACTACCACAGAATCAAAGGGCAGAGTGGGTTTCAGAAGGGTGGAACAGAAAGCTCAAAGCCATTGCATTTGGCAACCTGGAAATCAGTAGGGACCTTGCAGGAAGCAGAGAGAGGTCTGTCTGCAATAGATTGAGTAAATATAGGAAGAGTGATGAAAATAATCAGTTAGACCCTTCTTTTGGGATGCATGACGGAGAAGAGGAGAGAGATAGAATTGTAAAGGGTAATAAAATAGAAGGAAGGCTTGTAGAATCACAGAGGCGGAGGCTGTTTTCTAGCCTTGGGGAAGGAGCCCAGAGAGATGGTATCCTGAAGATGTAAGAGGGGTGGTGGTGAAGGGATGGAGTGAGATGTGGATGATGCTGGAGGGGAGACCAGGATATAAACGGAGAGATTAACCTTTCCATGAAGGATGCTCCCTCTTTATTGGAGTCATGAAGGAAGGAAGGGGGGAGATGGGAAAAGATGTGGTGATTTTGAGAGTAGGGAAGGAAGACCTTTTATTTCTTTTTGCTTTCAGACTGTGCTATAAGAGTGCATGATATAAAGGAGGGATTAGGGGAGCGGAGGAGAGGGAACTCAGGCTCAAAATACTCCTTCTTTGCAGATTGCACAGGACAGATATGATGAAGAGCTCAAAGGTGCTTATAATTCATCCAACTGGGAGCAATTTATTTCCCTCGTCTTGTGTCTTCTTCCAGCTCCAGAGATCCCTATCGATTCACAGCATAGCTGAATTACTCACCAGGGAAGGGAAAATAGCAGAAACAGAATTGAACAGGCTTACTGTCCTCCATTTTATTCAACCAGGAGACCCTGGTCTTAAAAGGATCAGGGCCATTTATGCTCATCCCTAGTCCTACAGGAGCACAGGAGTGGGCATTTTGGGGAATGTGTGGGATTCCTAGTCTGGAGTCTGTGTCTGCAGATTGTGTCATGTGGGGTTAATGGCTTTGCCATGTCACACCCAGCATACCAGGGACTCACAGATATACAGGAGACACACACTAACCCCAGTAACCCTTCTGACTTTTAGAAGCTGAGGTCAAAAGGCAGCCAGGCTATCCTGCAAGTGGGAGAGGATGAGACTGAGGAACAAAACAGCCGCAATCTCTTAGCCACTTTTCCTCTCTGCTGGTAAGAGCAGGGATACCTTTGTGGCACAGGGAGGAGCCATTTGCAGAGCTGAGAAAGCCTGGGAAGGCTGAGAGAGAGGTATTTCAGGGAGGAGGTGGAGGAGTGCTGTCTACCCAGGGAAGCTCTTCAGTGGCTCCACCTCCAGAGAAGAGCAACATTTCCAACTTCTCTACAGTTCTCATTCTCTCCCTCGCTCTTGCCCCAACACAAAAGCACAGATGAAATTCCTAAACATAGCCTGGGTGCGGTGGCTCAAGCCTGTAATCCCAGCACTTTGGGAGGCCAAGGTGGGTGGATCATGAGATCATCGAGACCATCCTGGCCAACATGGTGAAACCCCATCTCTACTAAAAATACAAAAATTATCTGGGCATGGTGGCACACACTTGTAGTCCCAGCTACTCGGGAGGCTGAGGCAGGAGACTCACTTGAACCCGAGAGGCGGAGGTTGCAGTGAGCCGAGATCACCCCACTGCACTCCAGCCTGGTGACAGAGTGAGACTCCGTCTCAAAAAAAAAAAAAAAAAAAAAAAATTCCTAAAAGTAAACCACTGCTGTCTAGTTATTTTTAGTATTTGCTGTTAGTATTTATCAAGCCTTTCAGTGTTAATTTGTCTGCCCACTCATTTCTTTTCCTGCCTCCACATGCTGGGCTTGGGATGGAAGGAGCACGCATAAGCAGCAGCTGGTGACCGCACAGAAATATGTCCTGGAGAGTAGAGGCTGTAAGCCTTTAAAATCGATCTTCTCCACCCCTGCCTTGCAGAGAAGAAAGAAAGGTCTCTATTCCATTAGCCTTGGAGAGCAACACAGTTGTTGGTGAAAGTGAAACCATTAGAATGTCTAGGTGGTACTTAGTTAGGTCAGGGGCCCCAGCTGAAGAGCTGGGTCATGGAATCCACACATGCCAATATCTGGAATTAAAAAGGGGACATCACTACAGACCTGCAGACATCAAAGAGAATAATAAGGACATTCTACAAATAACTCTGCACATTTAAGTTTGACAACTTATATGAAATGAAGCAATTTTCCAGAAAGCACAAACTACCACAATTCATACAATATAAAATAGATAATTTTGATAGTCTTGTAACTGAGGAAATAGAATTAGTAATTTAGAAACTCCCAAAACAGAAAGTTCCAGGGCCAGATGGTTTCTCTAGAAAATTCCAGAAGACATTTAAAGAATAATTAATACTAATTCTCTACAACCTCTTCTAGAAAATAAAAGATGAGGAAATATTTCCCAATTCATTTTATGAAGCCGAAATTATTTTGATACCAAAACTAGAAAAAGCACAATAAAAGAAAACTAGAGACTAACTACTCTTATATAGATGTGAGAATCCTAAAAATATTGATAAATAGTGTTCAGTAATATATAAAAGTAATTATATGCCATCACCAAGGGTGGTTTATTCTAGGGATAAAAGAATGGTTCAATATTTGAAAATCCTCAATGCAATTCACTATATAAACAGTCTAAAGAAAAAATCACAATCATACTAACTGATGTACAGAAACCCATTTGACAAAATTAAACAACATTCATGGCAAAAACTCTCAGAGAAATAAGAATAGAAGGAATCTCCCTCAAACTGATAAAAAGTATCTACAAAAACACCTATAGCTAACATTGTACTTAATAGTAAAAGATTGAATTCTTTCTCCATAAGATCAGGTAAGGATGACTGCTCTCACCACTCCTATTCAATATAGTGCTGAAAGTTTGACATGCAATAAAGTAAGAAGAGCAAATAAAAGCCATACAAATCAGAAAGGAAGAAATAAAACCATTCCTATTTGCAGGCGACATGATTGTCTACTAGAAAAATTCAATGGAATCTATAAAGAAAAAACCTCCTAGAACTAATAAATGAGTTTAGTTAGGTTGCAGGATGTAAGATAAAGATATCAAAATCAATTGCACTTTTATATACTAGCAATGTACACATGAATATAAAAATTAATTACATAATGTCATTTACAATCTCTCAAAAACATATGGAATGCATATGTGTATATCTAACGAAACATGGGATTTATATGCTGAAAACAACAAAATGCCAATAGAAGCAATCAAAGAGTATCTACATAGTAGAGAAATGTGAATTGGATTTGTGTTTGTGGATTGGAAGAGTCAACTTAGTAAAGATGTCAGTTCTCCCCAAAATGATATTCAGATTCAGGTTTAATGAAATTCTTATAAAAATCCCAACAAGAATTTTGGAGACATATATAAGATTATTCTAAAATTTATATGAAAAAGTAAAGCAACTAGAATTTCTAAAATAATTTCAAAAAGGAAAAATAAAGTAGGAGAAATCACTGAACCTAATTTCAAAATTAGTATAGCTATCGTAGTCAAGACTGTGTGGAATTAGCAAAGAGATTGATACATAGGACAGAACAGAGAATCTGAAAACAGTTACATATTCGTCACCCCACAACTTAAAAAGCAACTCAAAATGGATCATACACTTAAAACATAAAACTAGAAAACTTGTAAAAGAAAACATACCAGAAAATCTTCAATACCTATGGACTGTTGAAGAGTTCTTAAACATGATATCGACCGCATGATCTATAAAAGAAAAAAATCAATAAATTGGATTTCATCCAAATTTAAAATGTTTGTTCTGTGAAGAACTGTGTTAGAAGGATGAAAAGACAAGCTATAGACTAGGAGAAAATGTTTGCAAAACACATACCTAGATTAGACTAAAGAACTCCAAACTCAACAATTTTTTAAAAAAACAAAAATCCAATGAGGGAATGGGCAAAGGAGATGTCTTATTATAAACGATATTTAGACGGCAAATAAGCTCATGAAAAGATGTTCAGCATCCCTAGCTACTGGGGAAATGCACATGAATGCCATGATGAGATAGCACCACACACCTATTAGAACAGCTAAAATAAAAATAGTGATAGTGCCTATATTAGTCTGTTCTCACATGGCTAATAAAGACCTACCTGAGACTGGGCAATTTATAAAGGAAAGAGGTTTAATTGATTCACAGTTCAGCATGACTGGGGAGGCCTCAGGAAACTTCCAATCATGGCGGAAGGGGAAGCAAACATGTCCTTCTTCACATGGTAGCATCATCGAGGAGGAGAATGTGTACTCAGTGAAGGGGGAAGCCCCTGATAAACCATCAGATCTTGTGAGAACTCACTCATTATCATGAGAACAGGTTGGGGGAACTGCCCCTGTGATTTGATTATTTCCACCTGGTCCCTCCTACAACACGTGGGAATTATGGGAACAACAATTCAAGATGAGATTTGGGGTGGGACACAGTCAAAGCATATCAATGTCAAATGCTGGTGAGGATGCAAAAAAATGGAATTATCATGCAATGCTGGAGGTTAAAATGCTAGAGTCACTCTGGAAAATAGTTTAATGGTTTCTTTAAAACTAAACATACATTTACCATGTGACCCAGAAACACTCTCCTGGACACTTATTCCAGATAAATGAAAACTTTATCTACACAAAGCCTGTACATAATTGTTCCTAGCAGCTTTATTTTTAATAGCCCAACACTGGAAACAAACAAAATGTCCTACAATAGGTGAGTGGTTAAGCAAACTGTAGTACTTTCATACTATGGAATACTTCTCAGCAATGAAAAGGAACAAACGCCACTGATACATGCAACAACTTAGATGAATTTAAAGGACATTATGCTGAGTGAAAAAAAAATATCCAAAGGTCACATACTGTATGATTCGATTTACTAATATTCTAGAAATGACAAAATTATAAAGATGGAGAACAGATTAGTGATTGTCAACGATGAGGAATGGGGGCCCAAGGGGTGAGTATAACTATAAAATGGTAGTAGGATGGAGTTCTGTGTGGTGATGGAACACTCCTGTATCTTGATTGTAGTGGTAACATGGATGTACATGTGTGATAAAATAATATGGAACTGTAAAAAAAAATTACATATGGGTTTGCCTCAACACAAATATTGTTCGTTCTTGCTATTCTTGGGCTTATTTATATGTGAAAAAGATACCATTTGTATGTAGTTGGCTGTTACTTGCTTGCTTTCATTCATTATGTTTCTAAGGTGTACCCAAGCTATTGCATGCTGCTGTGGTTTATCGATATTCCATGTTATCTAATATTCCATTTAATGACTATCACTCAAGTTATTTCCTTGTTCTCCTGTTGATGGACATTTGTGTTAAATCTAGCTTTTTGCTGTTTCGAAAAAGTCATGTTTGTGCATGTCTTCAGGGAAAGTGTGCAAGAGTTTCTCTGGATGTCTCAGTCTGTCTGTATTGCTGTAACTAAATACCTGAGACTGGGTAATTTATAATTAATAGAAATTTATCTCTCACCATTTTGGAGGCTGGGAAGTCCAAGATCAAGTTGCAGGAAGTTTAGTATCTCGTGAAGCCTAGTCTGTGCTTCCAAGAGTGTTGCCTCCTCAGGAGGGGATAAATGCTGTATCCTCAACATGGCAGAAGGGCAGAGGGGCAAGAGGGCACTCCCTTCAACCTGGAGCCCTTTTATAAGTGTGCTAATCCCATTTGTGAGGGTGGAGCCCTCATGACTTAATCACCACCCCCAAGGCCATATCTCTCAATACTGTTGCATTGGGGATTAAGTTTTCATATAAATTTTAGAGGGGACACTGTCATTCAAACCATAGCACTAGAGAATATACATAGGAGTGATTTGCTCCGAGGGAGGGTATAAGAGCATTCTACTTCATAAGAGAAGGTTAAATTGTTCCAAGTGGTTATATCAATTTCTACCCCCACTATCAGTTTAATTTGCATTTCTTATTAAATATTGCTATTTTCTACTCCTTCACCATTCATTTTTTTCTATGTGTTAGATTCTGCTTATTTTTTTTTTTGTCTTTTTTGACTATTAAATTCTTAATATAAATTGTCTTTGTTCATTTCAAGTGTTGCAAACTTGTCTCACATATTGGCTTGTGTTTTCGCCTTCTTCATTGTACCTTTGGATGAATGCAAGCTCTTCATATTACGGTTGCAAATTTATCAACTTTGCCTTCCTTTTATGGTTAACACTTTTGTGCCTTAAGAACTTCTCTCCCATTTTAAGATCAGAAAGATGTTTCCCCATATTTTCTTCTAAAAGCTTAAACCTTTTGCTTTTTACAGCTAAATCTTTAATTCCTCTGGAACTAATCTTTGGGTATGGTTCCTCCTTTACTTTTGGCTCAGTTATTCCACACTTCATGAGAACCCTGTTATCTTATAATAGCCAAGTGGATGAGAAAGTCAAGGAAGAAAACCCTCATTCACAACAAGATGTGGGAAGCTGGCTAATTCTTCCTTAGGTAGCCTTGAAATAAATTTTGGTAAAATGACCTAGCTTTCCTTTGCTGTAGCCAAGGCATTCTTGCTTTAGAAATTTTGCAAATGTTTGAGTGCCACATGTTAAAAAGTAAAACAAACAAAAAGCAATGAATCCCCTCTCACCATTTGAGCTACGTCTCAGATCATTTAAATAAGCTATTTGTTGGGAAAAAAAGCATACATTTAAAATGCCTGTTTGTATAGTATTCAGAGTATGGGTTCTGCTTTTAAAGAGGCAGTGCAATTTATTGGAAATATCACTGGACAGGGAGTCTAAAGACTTGTGTTTAAGCCTTGATCTGTCATCACCTGGTTGAGAAACCTCTTTGTATCAGTTAGGATTATATGCAGTGGCCTGTAACAAGAATCCTTCTACAGTGGCTTAACCAAATAGGATTTACTTTTTCTCATGTAACAGCCTAGAAGCAGGCAAGCCAGGCCCAGTGCAGTGGCTCCTTCTTTCAGTTTAGGCTTCATTCACAGCATGTGGCTTTTGTTTTCATGCTTGTGACTTCATGACTGCAAGAGATAGCTCTTCCTCCAGCTTTGCATCAGAGTTGCAGGCATGATGAAGAGGAAGGGCAAAGAACAAGAAGTGAATGCCAGGGTCCTTTGAAAGTAACTTTCCAGGAGCCCTACCTAGTAACTTCGGCTTGTTTGCATCTCCAGAACCAAAATTGTTCCACCTGGCCATCATTCTTAGCTGAATCTTTTTTTTTTTTTTTTTTTTTTTTTTTTTTTTTTTTTTTGAGACAGAGTCTCGTTGTCGCCCAGGCTGGAGTGCAGTGGCGCGATCTCAGCTCACTGCAGGCTCTGCCCCCCGGGGTTCACGCCATTCTCCTGCCTCTCTTAGCTGAATATTTTTTTTTTTTTTTTTTTTAAGTTTTTCATTTTCAGAATTTCTTTCTTTTGTTTTATTATTCTACTTTAGGTTTTAGGGTACATGTGCACAATGTTCAGGTTTGTTACATATGTATCCATGTGCCATGTTGTTTTGCTGCACCCATTAACTCATCATTTAGCATTAGGTATATCTCCTAATGCTGTCCCTCCCCCCTCCCCCCACCCCACAACAGTCCCCAGAGTGTGATGTTCCCCTTCCTGTGTCCATGAGTTCTCATTGTTCAGTTCCCACCTATGAGTGAGAACATGTGGTGTTTGGTTTTTTGTCCTTGCGATAGTTTACTGAGAATGATGGTTTCCAGCTTCGTCCATGTCCCTACAAAGGACATGAACTCATCCTTTTTTATGACTGCATAGTATTCCATGGTGTATATGTGCCACATTTTCTTAATCCAGTCTATCGTTGTTGGACATTTGGGTTGGTTCCAACTCTTTGCTATTGTGAATAGTGCCGCAATAAACATACGTGTGCATGTATCTTTATAGCAGCATGATTTATAATCCTTTGGGTATATAGCCAGTAATGGGATGGCTGGGTCAAATGGTATTTCTAGTTCTAGATCCCTGAGGAATCGCCACACTGACTTCCACAATGGTTGAACTAGTTTACCGTCCTACCAACAGTGTAAAAGTGTTCCTATTTCTCCACATCCTCTCCAGCACCTGTTGTTTCCTGACTTTTTAATGATGGCCATTCTAACTTGTGTGAGATGGTATCTCACTGTGGTTTTGATTTGCATTTCCCTGATGGCCAGTGATGATGAGCATTTTTTCATGTTTTTTGGCTGCATAAATGTCTTCTTTTGAGAAGTGTCTGTTTATGTCCTTTGCCCACTTTTTGATAGGGTTGTTTTTTTCTTGTAAATTTGTTTGAGTTCATTGTAGATTCTGGATATTAGCCCTTTGTCAGATGAGTAGGTTGTGAAAATTTTCTCCCATTCTGTAGGTTGCCTGTTCACTCTGATGGTAGTTTCTTTTGCTGTGCAGAAGCTCTTTAGTTTAATGAGATCCCATTTGTCAATTTTGGCTTTTGTTGCCATTGCTTTTGGTGTTTTAGACATAAAGTCCTTGCCCGCACCTATGTCCTGAATGGTATTGCCTAGGTTTTCTTGTAGGATTTTAATGGTTTTAGGTCTAACATTTAAGTCTTTAATCCATCTTGAATTAATTTTTGTATAAGGTGTACGGAAGGGATCCAGTTTCAGCTTTCTACATATGGCTAGCCAGTTTTCCCAGCACCATTTATTAAATAGAGAATCCTTTCCCTATTTCTTGTTTTTGTCAGGTTTGTCAAAGATCAGATAGTTGTAGATATGTGGCATTATTTCTGAGGGCTCTGTTCTGTTCCATTGATCTATGTCTCTGTTGTGGTACCAGTACCGTGCTGTTTTGGTTATTGTAGCCTTGTAGTACAGTTTAAAGTCAGGTAGCATGATGCCTCCAGCTTTGTTCTTTTGGCTTAGGATTGACTTGGTGATGCGGGCTCTTTTTTGGTTCCATATGAACTTTAAAGTAGTTTTTTCCACTTCTGTGAAGAAAGTCATTGGTAGCTTGATGGGGATGGCATTGAATCTATAAATTACCTTGGGCAGTATGGCCATTTTCACGATATTGATTCTTCCAACCCATGAGCATGGAATGTTCTTCCATTTGTTTGTATCCTCTTTTATTTCATTGAGCAGTGGTTTGTAGTTCTCCTTGAAGAGGTCCTTCACATCCTTTGTAAGTTGGATTCCTAGGTATTTTATTCTCTTTGAAGCAGTTGTGAATGAGAGTTCACTCATGATTTGGCTCTTTGTCTGTGATTGCTTGTGATTTTTGTGCATTGATTTTGTATCCTGAGACTTTGCTGAAGTTGCTAATCAGCTTAAGGAGATTTTGGGCTGAGACAGTGGGGTTTTCTAGATATACAGTCATGTCATCTGCAAACGGACAATTTGACTTCCTCTTTTCCTAATTGAATACCCTTTATTTCTTTCTCCTGCCTGATTGCCCTGGCCAGAACTTCCAGCACTATGTTGAATAGGAGTAGTGAGAGAGGGCATCCCTGTCTTGTGCCCATTTTCAAAGGGAATGCTTCTAGTTTTTGCCCATTCAGTATGATATTGGCTGTGGGCTTGTCATAGATAGCTCTTATTATTTTAAGATACGTCCCATCAATACCTAATTTATTGAGAGTTTTTAGCATGAAGCATTGTTGAATTTTGTCAAAGGCCTTTTCTGCATCTATTGAGATAATCATGTGGTTTTTTAACACGGCAAATTCCTGCCCTGGACAAAATCAAGATTCTGTAAGGGAAAAGGGTAGACTTGTCATTGGATAGGCAACAGGCAATGTCTGCCCCACTGTCTAAGCTTCCAGTGGGGATGCCTGCCCACTGCTGACAGGGTTCTTTTCATGACAAAATAGATGATCAAATGGAAGAGTGCTTCATACACTGTAAAATGTATTTAATAAACAGAGTGGAAATATTCTGAACTATTTTCTCAGAGAGCAAATCCAATGTTAATAGAACGTTCAGGCTAGGTGTGGTGGTTCATGCCTGTAATCTCAGCACTTTGAGACACTGAGGTGGCAGGATCACTTGAGGCCAGGAGTTTGAGATCAACCTGGGCAACATAGCGAGCCCTCATCTCTATTAAAGAAAAAAAAGTTAGCCAGGCATGTTGGGGCATCCCTGCAGTCCCAGCTATTCTGGAGGCTGAGGCAGGAGGATTGCTTGAGCATAGAAGTTTGAGGCTACACTGAGCTATTATTGCTCTACTGCACTCCCATCTGGGTGACAGAGTAAAACTCTGTCTCCCCAACTCCTCAAAAAAAAAAAAAAAAAAAAGAAAGTCCAACTAAATATAGAGCCTTGGGTCATCAACATCTATTGAACTTCCACTCATTCTCTTTCGGACATCTGCAGATCACCTGAGTACTAGGGTTTTTACAGATACACATCCTCAAATATCAGTCTTCAGATTATTGTCAAGCACTGTTGTGGTGGACATTTGCTGATCCCCTTCCCACTTTCCCTTTCCTCTAAGTATCCCCAGTGTCTCTCTATGTGATGTTTGTTTGTTTGTGTGGATTGACCCTACTCTTACCTCCAGGGATAAGCCTTGACTAGTTTAAGCCATTTAACATATGAGACCCCCAAATACAGTGGCCGATTCAGCTATGGGCCCTCAGAATGACCTCAGAACTTTCACTGGGACTGCCATGACGCTGACACTGTCCTCTTGGATGTTAGATGTGTGATCTTGAACTGCTACAGCCATTTTTATTGCACCAGGAGGAGAGCAGCCTGAGGGTGAAGCCAATTCACAAAGAATACCTGTACCAAGAGAACTGTCTAGAATCAAATGATACAACAAACTTGTGGTTTCCCAAAACCAATCTTACTTCTGGGTTTTTTCCCCAGCTCAGTGAAACAAATATTTCCTTATTTTGTTATTTATTTGTATAAGTGAGTTTGAGCTGGGTTTTCTGTTACTTGTAACCAAATGATTCCTAAGTGATAGTTTCTATATACATTCCAGGAAAAATTATATATATTACATTATTTTAACATATTTTTCTTTTAAATAATTGATATATATTTAAATAATATATTTGATATATGTGTATATGTATATATTTAAGTTCGTTTATTCTAATGTTTATAATCCTTCCTGAATTAAGGCCATAAGGCCTGACTGCTATGCAGCATGCCTGTTTCTCCCTGTAATAAATTGCCTGCATAGCATCTGTCCAGAGAAGTGGACTGTGAGATGCTCAGAACTGATTCCTACTCTTTGGAGACTGTGCACCTGTTACCCCTGGGTTACAAGACTCATTCCTAAGTACTTTGAACCAAAAACCAATTAGGCTGATACACGTCAGTGTTCTTGTAGGTGTGTTTCCTGTTTCCTGTTTGCGAAGGCAACTACAAAAGAAATAAAAGTGACAGTCTCACCAAAACTTTTACAGAGCTGTCAAATGTTCAAGAACAATATTTGCTAATTATGAGTGATCTCAGTTGCAGGGCGTCTGATCTCCTGGTGTTAAAATCTGTCGTGATACTGAGGAAGGCTCCGAGATCCCAGGCACTGAGTGACTGCATACTGTGAGTTAGTTTTTTAATCTCTTGAAAGGGTTAAATTGTGTAAATTATGATTCAAAATGCAAAGCTGTATCCTAGGTAGGTTTCTGTGTGTTTATATATTTGTATTTGCTATGTAGAAAAATAAGCTTTGTCATGGGGTAGCCATTTCCATTTTTAACTCTTGATGAATGTGTATGTTACTGAAAAGAAAGCTATGCACCCGTTTTAATTAAAAAAAAATCCTGTCCTCTTTTCTGGTGACTGATTAAGCGGAAACCTTATTTAAGTGTAAGAGATTTAGTAAAACAAAACAAGACATATGATAATGGAGTAAAAACCTGGCTTGTTGATTCCTGGAAAAAAGGTAATTTATACCCCTCCTTACTTTCCAAATGGACTCATTTAGTATAGAGGACCGAAGAGGATATTATGCAGCAAGTAGATGGGATGTTTTCTAATTCAAAAAAGATTCTTTTGAAATTCGATTATAGTATAATTAGGGCAGCAGCACCAGCAATAGTGAATTTCCTGTTAGAATAGGAACATTATTACTTTCCTAATTTGTTGATATGAGTCTCAAAAGCCATCTCATTGAACAGTTAGGAAATTGGCTTTTCAGGAAGGGAAATCTACTGAATTTCTTGGAAACTTTTCAAAATAAGTTAATGGCCCCAGACAAGGGCTAGTGAAGAATTGCAGGCAAAGTCATATGGCTTAGACCTCAGTAATATGTTTTGAGCCTGTTTGGAAAAAAGTCATGAAGATTAATCTGATGTTTACTTGGTCAAACAGTTGTGTATGAGGAACAAATGGAGAAAATAAAATAAATGGGGGCAGGGCAGATACATTGATATCAAATGAAACTTGAGTAGACTTAGCTCTTTTCATCCCACTTCCTTTTCCCCCATTAAGTCTTTATGGTTTAATTACTACCTGAGCAACATGGCTCACCTGGATGTAACAAGAAAGTGAAAGGGAAAAGTTTTTATTCCAAATTTGGTAGTCCAGTCCTTCTAATGAGATCTATAGAAGAGTTATGAAATATTTGAAGTCATGTTAAGCAAAATCTAATGTTTTTTTTTTGCTCATGGCATTGAGAACTAAGTCTCAGCCCTATTGCATTTCTCCTGGAGGCCAAGATAGAGTTGTGCATTGTAACTAGTAATGATCAGGCAGTCTGTGAAGCTCCTTCTTCTTGAGATAATTTGGTTGGACTATTTATGGATATTACAACCCGAGAAATGGCAGTCGCCATTGCTTTAGTTCCTTGGCTCTTTCTGACATCAAACTAAAGCCTAATAGGAAAATGTGTGTTTTTGCCTAAAGACAGTAAAGCTTGAGTAGGATTTAAGATAAGAACACTTCCCCTTGGCATGGAGGTGTGGATAATCAATATGATGCTATTGGCTTCTAGTCATTTCTGTCCCTCCTGCAGCACCTGGGTCCTTCTCTGTGTTTATTGTTTCAGGGGCAGGTAATTCCTTGCTAGAGTGAGCCCCAAATAAGCTAGACTTCACCTCTCATTCACATGGAGCAAAGGGAGACTGTGAGAGTTCATGCTGCAGGTTTGCAGCATCTGCCAGACCCAAACGAGGATGATTTGGATGAGAAATTGACAGAAAAGCTCTTGGGGCAGTGAAGAAGCCACTCCCTGCTTGACTACTAGTGGGCTTGAGAGAGTAGTGGGCAAGGCAGGGAAGAGGATGACCTCTTCAACAGAGGTTAAACTTCCTAACGGGCTTTCCATAAGAATGGCCTGACTTAGCAAATACTGCCCAAATTTCCTGGGCTGTTTGGGATTTTGTTCAAGAATTTCAGACAATTTAGTAAAAGTTGCCTAGTGGCAGAAATCCAGATAACCATAGATGGGAAGAATACATATAAAGAAATTATTTGAAAGCAAGGTATATGAATAGATTCTAGGTTTACAATTATTACTGATTTCCTGTTGTTTGGATATCTCTCTTTAGCCTCCTTAAGTCAGGATGGTTTTGTCTGGGTCCCCGAGAAATCTGTACTCTTCCCAAGGCTCCCTGTGTGACTAGCTTCTTAGTTATAGGATGTTACATGGAATTTCATTTTTCTGCAGTTTTCTAATCTAAAGACTTCTTTGCTCCTCCTCTTAAAAGAATGAATGCTGTTTTAGCCCTTTTAGCCTGGGAGCTCATTATTCTGTATTTTCAATGTCCCACAAATTCCCCTCTGTCAAAAAACATTGATTTTGTCAACAGAATACCTTTCATTTAGGAATAATATGGAGAGAGATTATCTCAGAGGCTGAGAACATGAGACACCAAATATTCAGGGGATAATTAAAGTGTGCTTCCAGATGTTTTCAAATATAGCCACAGAGACAAATACTGATCAGTCGAGTAATTGATTCCCTGCCAACTATTTTCCATCCAGTCATGTTCTTAATGCCAAAACAGCTAATAAATTCGGTGAAAAACAAAAACAAACTGCTTTTGTATTAGTATGTAGAAAAAAATAGAGAGTAGTTTATTTCCCAGCAATTTTGCAACAAATTGTTTAGTGTCATACAGACATAGGAGAATGGTGTTTGCTGGAGATGAATGATGATTTCAATTAACCAACAAATGTTGGCTAAGTACCTACTAACTTGAGCCCTAGAGAAGAATGATATGGTATAACATGGACTTACGTATTTGGTAATAGATTATATTTCTAGAAACATAATTCATTTATTTGTTCAATAAATATTTATTGAGCAGTTGCTATGTGACAGGCACTGTGTTAGATGGCAGGGATATTAATAGGGATAGGAAGTCATGCAGCTGAGAAGAGTGGGGTTGGGAGCAAAGTTAATCAAATAATCACACAAATACATTTTACAAATGTGTTAAGTACTATGATAGAAAACGACAACAGCAAAAACAAGGAACTATGAGACTATAAAATGCAGGTACCACACCTAGTCTCAGTGGGGATCAGGGAAGTCTTCCCTGCAGAAATCTGAAGGTGTTGGAGATGGGCAGAAGAAAGGCCAGAGCAGAGGTTCTAAGGTAGAAGGGAGCATGGAACTTACTAAGAATTGAGCCAAAGCTAGTGTTGCTGGAGAGCAAGGCAGGCATCCTATGGGGGAAAGCTAGAGAGGTGGCAGGAGCCAGATCATGAAAGACTTAATAGAGAATGAATGAATGAACCAACATGAGTAGTTTGTAACAGGAAATGAGTCCTGTGGTCTTCTGTAAAAATAAAAGGAGTTTGCAATTGTGTAATGACTCTGCTGATAGGGAGAAGATATTCATTTACTCACCCAGCCAATATACCCAAGACAAAATCCCTGTTCCCATGGATCTGAAATTCTAGTGGAACAGGCAGATAATATGCCAATAAGCAAATATATAGGTTTTATACTAAGTTTTTGCTTATAAGTAAGTAGTGTGGGTCTTTAGATAGAATTTAAACATGATTTCAAGTATAAATTGTATTGCATATAAGTGTGGTTATTCTTCTGTTTAGTTAAATAAAGGCATATACTCTAGAAGACCTAAGAGGATGTTCAGGACAGATGTCCTTGATAGTACCCAATTCACAGTCAAAGACTTCGAAGAAATTTCAAGAAAGGAAAACAAGAGAGAGAAACCAGGCTTTCTATTAATTTGTTCTTGTTTCTGAGACAATAGTGATCCCATTGTCCTCCCTGTGCCTCGTTCTGGAGTGGTGAGGGGAGGAGGAAGGGAGCAATACCAAGACTTAAATGAAACTCAGAGTCTAACACTGATGGAGAAGGAGCTGAGAGGAAGAGCATTTCAGAGTCTATTTCTTTGGTTTTATTTTCTTTGTTTGTTTTTGAAATGGGATCTCACTCTGTTGCCCAGGCTGGAGTACAGTGGTGCAATCTTGGCTTACTGAAGCCTCAGCCTCCTCAGTAGCAGGGACTACAAGTGCTCACCACCATGCCCAGCTAATTTTTGTATTTTTTGTCGAGTCAGAGTGTCTCACTGTGTTGCCCAGGCTAGTCTAGAACTCATGGCCTTAAGCAGTCCTTCTGTGTTGGCCTCCCTAAGTGTTGGAGTTATAGACATGAGCCACCACATCTGGCCTCTTTCTATTTCTTCTTACAAAAAGACCTTATTATACCTTATATATTTAACATGCTTTATACATTTTGCACATTTAGCATATCTAGAAAAGGTTCACATCTTAGAATCAATGTATATATTTAAGGAGATGGATTTCTTTCCCACATTCTCAAAAGTCGTTATTTCACATTGCTTCTTAAAGCCATTACTGACTTACAACACAGAAAACAATACATGCCTGGAAACTTATTTGAGGTTTTCAACTGTGCCTGTCTTTTATGAAGGTCTGCTGGAAGACTTCTTGATGCAATGTTTGCATAGCTACATAGAGAGTATTACTGACATCAGTGGAATTACACCAGGGCACTGGTGAGGATTACCTTCAGGTCTTGTTTGCAAAAGTCAGAGGGTTTGATGTAAGTAGTTCATTATATCAAAGGGAGGCATAATAATTATCTGTTTTAATCTTCAGGAACCTCCTTGTTTCTGACTTTCCTACTGTATGAATCAAAGTGATTATTTCTATATATGCTGTCTTAGTCTGTTTAGTCTGCTATAACAAAATGTCATAAACTGGGTAGCTTATAAACAACAGAAATTTATTTCCTACAGTTCTTGAGGTCAAGAAGTCCAAGATTAAGGTGCTGGCAGATTCGGTGTCTGTCGAGGTCCTATTTCCTGGTTCGTAGATGGTGCCTTCTCGCTGTATCCTCCTATGGTGGTAGGGGAAAAGAGACCCTGGGATCTCTTTTATAATGACATTAAATCCACCTTCATGTCCTAATCACCTGCCCCAAACTCCACCTCCTAATATAATCACCGTGGGGGTTAGGACTTCAACATATGAATTTGGGGAGGGAGGCAGACACAAACATTCAGACCATAGCATATGCCAAAAATCTTAGAATTGGGAGGAATGATGGACATGTTGTTAGTGTGATCCTTCAGTACAAGTTTTTTTCAACATAGCACTATTGTCATTTTGAACCAGGTAATTCTTCTGGAAGGGAGTGTCTTGCACATTATAGGATGTATTGCAGTATCCTGGTGCCGGTAGTATATCCCCGGTCATGACAACCATCTGAAGACATTGCCAAATGTCTCCTGGGAAGGGCAAATATCACCCTCAGTTGAGCACCCCTGCTTTAGTGCATCTTAATCAATGACTCACACTGCTCTGTTTTAGCCTTGTATTGTAGTTGTATCACAAATGTGTGCAATTCTAAATGTGTAGCTTTAACAGGATGGTATCTTTACAGTTCTGTAATTCTCACATCCAAATTGAAGATGATATTATTAAACCAGAATTATAAGATGAAATAATTAGATATTTACTCAGCCAAGTATGTGAAATTCTAATGTGATAATATGTTTTTCTGGGAGCCTCGTTTTATTTGTTAAAACCTTAGAAAATTTTACCCTCAAAGTTTAAAACTTACTTAGTGGTTCAACTGTTTCTTAAGAAGATACATTTATGAGAGTCTTAATGCCACAAAGACTCCACTTCAGTCAGCTGCAAGAATTAAGAGCCTTTTGGTCCTTGGCACCAAACTTAAATGAGACATAAATGAGGCACATTTAATGAAATCAATTCTAGTTTTATAGGAAGCTGAGAATAACAGAGAGAAAAAAAGTGCTGCTCTTGTGTCCTTTGGTGATGGTGTTTGACATTTTAGTGTAATTTGTTATAATAGTACACTGGTTAATGTTCCCATATTATCTGCGGTTTAATCAAAGTTTCTGAAAATGGGAAGAATGTGTTCTATCTGTCACTATAAAGCTAAGAAATGGTATTTCAAAATTACTTCAATCATACATGATTAGATCTTCTAAAGTGGTATTTTACTGTGCTATGGTGCAGCGAAGACTTCAAATTGCAAAAGTGTACTTACACATGTAGTAATATATGACACCATTAAAGAGATTATTTTTAAATAAAATTCCTTTTTATTTGTATTTTTTATTTTAATAGATAATTATTTTGTTAGGTGGTTTTGTGAAAGTGAAATTCCTTTTTACTGTTATTGTTTACCTCACTTAAAGGCTTCCTGCCTTAAAGTGTCACATGTAGTTCAAATGAGCCAATATTATATGTAAAATAGTTTCTTTTGTGTCATGATGCTCTTCAGAAATATTAAGGACTTCTGATTATCTCAAAAATAAAGTTCTGAGTCCTTTTCATGACATTCGAGGCCCTCTAGTAACTGGCTTCAATCAATCTTTGCACATTTATCTCTGTTACCTCCCTTTGCCTTGTCCTCATGTCTTATTCCAGCCATAATGAAGAAGGTGGCCCGGGTCATCTTTGCACTTTTCTGCCTCCATAGCACTTCTCATGTTGTGATTTCTACCCCTCAAATTCTAATCCACTCTTAATCATTTATTTCACAAAACATTCTCAAATTTTCTTAGTTGGAATTAAACTCTCTCTCTTTTTTTGTATAATGCTTTGAAAGCACTAGACTAGTCCTTTTCACACTATCTGGGGGGAATTCAATTTTTGAAAAACTTTCCAATTCATCACAAATCAATAGGTGTCCTTCTGTCTGTGACTACCAGTGAGAGGTAACAGCGTGCTGGCAGCCCTGGCAGCCCTCACTGGCTCTCAGGCCTCCTCGGCCTGGGTGTCCACTCTGGCCATGCTCCAGGAGCCCTTTAGCCCGCCACTGCGCTGTGGGGGCCCCTCTCTGGGCTGGCCGAGGCCGGAGCCAGCTCCCTCTGCTTGTGGGGAGGTGTACAGGGAGAGGCGCGGGTGAAAACCAGGGCTGCTGTGCACGGCGATTGCGGGCCAGTATGAGTTATGGGTGGGCGTGGGCTCGGGCTCGCTGGGCCCTGCACTCAGAGCGGCTGGCCAGTGCCGCTGGCCCTGGGCAGTGAGGGGCTTAGCACCCAGGCCAGCAGCTGCGGAGGGTGCTCCGGATTCCCCAGCAGTGCCGGCCCACCAGCGCTGCTCTCAAATTCTCGCCGGGCCTCAGCTGCCTCCCCGCGGGGCAGGGCTTGGGACCTGCAGCCCGCCATGCCCGAGCCTCCCTAGACCCCCCCCAGCCCCCCGCACCGTGGGCTCCTGCACGGCCCCAGCCTCCCCGGCAAGCACGGCCCCCTGCTCCACGGCACCCGGTCCCATCCACCGCCCAAGGGCTGAGGAGTGCAGACACACAGTGCGGGACTGGCAGGCAGCTCCACCTGCAGCCCTGGCAGGGTGATCCACAAGACGAAGCCAGCTGGGTTCCTGAGCGGGTGGGGACTTGGAGGACTTTTACTGGAGGATTGTGAATGCACCAACCAGCAACCTGTGTCTAGCTCAAGGATTGTGAATGCACCAATCAGTGCTCTGTGTCTAGCTAATCTAGTGGCGACTTGGACAACTTTTGTGTGTAGCTCAGGGATTGTAAATGCACCAATCAGCACCCTGTCAAAACAGACCAATGAGCGCTCTGTAAAAAAGACCAATCAGCTCTCTGTAAAATGGACCAGTCGGCAGGATGTGGGTGGGGGCCAGATAAGGGAATAAAAGCAGGCTGTCCGAGCCAGCAGTTGCAACCCGTTCAGGTCCTATTTCACATTATGGAAGCTGTGTTCTTTTGCTCTTTGCAACAGATCTTGCTGTTGCTCGCTGTTTGGGTCCGCACTGCCTTTATGAGCTGTAACACTCACAGTGAAGATCTGCAGCCTCACTCTTGAGGCCAGCCAGACCACGAACCCACCGGGAGAAATGAACAACTCCGGACGCACGGCCTGAAGAGCTGTAACACTCGCCGTGAAGGTCTGCAGCTTCACTCCTGAAGCCAGTGAGACCACGAACCCACCAGAAGGAAGAAACTCTGAACACGTCTGAACATCAGAAGGAACAAACTCCACACACCATCTTTAAGAACTGTTACACCATGAGGGTCTGCGGCCTCATTTTTGAAGTCAGTGAGACCAAGAACCCACCAATTCCGGGCACACCAGTACTTAGAATCTACCCCAGGAAACTCACCATGCAAATTTGGCAATCTCCAGACCATTCTATACCCTATTCAATGAGATGAGTTTACTTGATTACACATTTGGATGCTGTAGCAATGTCCAGCTGCTATAGAAGTTTATTGACAACTACTTGCAATATCTGTATTTGCCTTATTGAAGTCTGATAAGACTGGTCCGTAGACCACATTTTAAGTAGCGCTGTCTTAGACTCTAAGCTCCATGAGGACAGAACCTAGGGCTGCTTTTTTTTCATCATCGTAATTCTAGGACATGGCATTGACTGTCACATAACTGCACATTGATTACGTGCAGAGGTTCTGTCAGTAGCAGTTCCTGCCTGCAAAGTAGCTTGTATTAGATCTTGATCACGTTTTAGCACCTATAGGATCATCATACTTTACTTATAACAGAAAATAAGAATAAATGGGACCATCAGGCTGATTTATTTTTAAAATACATGCTCTTTAATACAAAATCTACTGAAAGAAAACATAATGTTAGCCTCCTGGTGCTGGTATGACCTCCTTATAAATAAAAATCACTTGATTAATAATTTAATTTTCTTTCACTAGATAGTTGTAAAAACTCACTTCAAGTTCACTTAAGTAAAATAAAGGAAGCTTAAAAGAAATCTAAAACAATTAGCCTCTTAAATAGCAAGACTGTATGAGACAAATGTGTTCCTTGTACAAGGGAACCCCTGTAAAAAAATTATATTTAAAACCCAAATGGCTTTCTATTATGCAGCTCAAGGAGAAACACTGAAACTCTTGAATGGTCTAAAATTGTATTTCTGAAAATGAGAATCACATGGAGTTAGTTTAGCATCTAGCAATGTAATTTCTATGGGACAGAGTAACATTTTTCAAAGTTTAAAATGTAAGATTCTTAATAAATTACTTGACAATGCTATTTGAACATAACAGCTCTCACTTTCAGTAGTTCAAG
The DNA here is from genome assembly GCF_006542625.1 of Nomascus leucogenys. NCBI lineage: Eukaryota > Metazoa > Chordata > Mammalia > Primates > Hylobatidae > Nomascus > Nomascus leucogenys. Next base: position 54,034,562 of record NC_044396.1, on the reverse strand, counting down.
AATGTCTTCTGAAGTGGTAGGAAGTTGCAGTTGAATGTTCATAGTTTTCACTGAATGCTTCATTATGTTAATGTTAACAGCCAAGAAAAACAAGGACATTTACTATATGTTTTTCCTACCCTTGGCCACTTACTTTTCCGTGGAACATTTGTTATTTCTGGGAAACATACGGCATATGCCCAGAACCATAATTAGTAACAGTTTGATGTTACAGGAGTTCAAAATTTAGTGTTTTCTAGCTTCATTAGATCAGTGGCTTCCTCTGAAATATAAAAGCAACAAATACAGATCCTAAGGGTACATTCTGGAGTCAGCTTTTTTTCTCCTTTACTAACTGCAGTATTTGCTTGTTTTGATGGGGAGATGTTCAAACAGCTCTTCCCCAGAGCCAGAAGGAGGCACTGCTCTAAGTACTTTACATATATCAACTTATTTAATCATTGCAGTAAGAGGTGAGAAAAAAAGGGGCACAACGACGTTAATTTGCCCAAAGTCACTTAAATGGGAAATTGTGTAGTCAGGATTCCTCCTAGGGAGTCTGGCTCCAGGGTCTGTGTTAAAACATACACAGTATCTTTTATGCAATACTGTTCCTCTAAGGAGATGAAAGCTTCCAGAATTCCATTGGTAAAATACTGTTGAAAAGGTTATTTTCTTGCAGACTATTTCTGACTAATGCTTATGTAGTAGCTGAGAAATGCAGAATGACTGGGGAATGCTGGGTAGTCAGGAATGCTGGATAAATGGGGGAATGCTAGGTAACCAGGGAAAGCTGGGTAACTAGGAATGCTGGATAATAGGGGAATGCTGGGTAATCAGGGAATTCTGGGTAATCAGGGAATGCTGGGTAAACTGAGGAGAGGGACAAGAAGTCGTTAGTTAGCAGCTCACCCTAAGCAAACTTTTAGTATCTGTAAACCAGAGGGTTGTTATTAATACAGTATCTGAGACTGTTTCAATGTTGATTATCCTCACATAAGATCCTTCAAATCAGTGTTATCTTTGAATCAGAGGATATATGTTTGTAGATGCATTTTACTTCAAATCTTTAACTGTATTTAAAATTCATAGTTTTCTAGCACTTGCTACATATACATATGCAATAGCTGAGAGGAGACATTTCAGGGAAAGAATGTTACTTATTTATTAATTCGTTTATTTTTTACTTAAGACTTAAAGACTTTGTGGGGGAGTGGGTTAGCAGAGAGAACCCTTAGTCTTTCCTATAGGAAATTTACCACTGAGTTCTCATACATATCATAGCCAGGGGAGAAAAGATAACCACTTTTGCTTTGTGCTGGAAGTCATCGGTTGCTGAGGCTGATTATTCAAAGAAGGCAAAACGTCTCATCAGTATCAAAATGTAGTTTGTCCCATCTTGTGTTACTAATGCAGTTATTAAGGACTGAAAATGCAACATTGCTTAGCAACATGCATAACAGTATTTACTATTATTTTATTTGAGCAGCAGCAGCAATAAGTACTATGTCTTGTAAATGTCCTGGTGACATTTTATTTTCCTTCTCATCTAACATTGCTTGTATCCATTGCCATGGTATTAAGCAAAATGCTTTGTCTGTGGCTTGGTAGAGTGGGTTTAGATATACTCCCTTAAGTACAGAGATCAGCCCTGAAAGCTGGCATTAGCCCAATATAGAACCAAAAGGAAATTAGGCTGCAGGTAAGAAAAAGTAGTAAAGGATTCCTACAACTGTCATGGTCTATATAAATCTTCTAATTTTCACTACTGGCAAGTATATCATGATGTCCCGTGAGATGCAGGAACTTGCTATAATACTGTTCAGGCTATTTGTTTTGTTGTCTCCAGTCTTTCAGGCAGCAACTAGTGTTCATAATAATCAAAAGTAAACATAATCCCTATTTCCTTCTAGTGAAAAGACAGCACCTTGACTAATAACTGTGCTAGCACTCCCTTGTCATTTGCACTTCACCCTGTGTGTTGGAGAACGAGTTGATGTCTGTGAAAATTTGATCTGGGTGGACTTCCATCCAAGCCCTCCTTTCTTCTCCAAATTAGAATAGCAACTGTACATCTGGGAATCCGGGCATTCCTCTACTATTTTCCCTTTTTCTTTCTCCAAGTCATCCTAGCTTGATTTCTTAAATCCTGGTATACTAACTTGACTTCTGCCTGGAGAAGAGCAAGAAATCCCAGAGGTTAGGACCATCTAGCTAGAAAGACTGTCTCTAAAAGAGTTGAACAATTTTGAGAGGAAAGAGGGGCCAAGCTTCTCTCATAAAAACAATAGAGAAAGAATCAGTTCACTACTACAACAGAGGCAGCCATTCATCCTGGAGGGGAGAGATGTTCCACTTGGGATTGTCACCCAGTGATTGATGTCTTTTCAATTCCAGGACATGTGGAGGTGTTTTAGGGATTTGAATCAGTGAGCAGCTTGTTTAATTCTTTGTCCTTCCCAGGGAGGGGTCCTGAATGTGGACATCTTCCTCATGCAGTTTCAGTTTTTGGTGCCTTCCACGTCCTTGGCTTTGCTTTTGCTTTGTTGCGTCTTAGAATCATTAATTAATTATGGACCCAGTTCCTTCTGTGCACTTGCTAATTGGATGTTTTGAAAAATTGCTCCATGCTGGCTTCAATAATGAGGAGAGAATTAAAAGGCTGAGAAGTGCTGGGAAAGAGAGACAGACCACAATGGTCATGGAAATCTAGCAAAAACCACCCGAGATAACTGTTACCCCAGTAACCAGGGGACACGGAGCACTGAGCAGAGAGGTTAGAAGAAAAAAGACAATGAAGTGATGAAAGGGACAGGGTCAATGAGGGGGCCTATTCTTGAGAAGAACACTTGCAAGGAGGGAAATCCTGTGTGAAGGGTGCATTGGCTGGACAGCCTGAGCTAGCTGTTGCCTCCTGTTGAGGAGAGGAGCTCCCCGAACAGGATGAAGAGCCAGGACTTTGGAGTCCAGCATCCTGACATCTGTGTCTGGATTCTGCCATTTACTGGCTGTGGGATGTGGAACAAATGACTTTACCTCTCTGATCATCCAGTTCTTCATCTGTGAAATGAAAAATAATAGTACTTGTGTTATATAGTGTTGTGGTGAGATCAAGTTGGCCAGACTGTCTAGACTACTTCCCGGCACACAGAAAACTCTCAGTACTGGCTAGTCATTATTATTATGCAGTTATGTTGTCAATTTAATGATGTAATAATAAAATATTAACGTAGGTAACATACTTAGTCTGGCATAGCTCAGGATTTAAAATACTTTGTAGGAGAATCATTGTTTCCATTCATTCCTCTCCTTTCTCTTTCTGGCCAGTTTGTCTTTTCCACTTATCCCCCTCCCTCCTCTTCTACTTAGAAAGAGGAGAGGAGTTAAAAATTGGATAAGATGCTAGGCACAGTGGCTCATGCCTGTATTCCCAGTGCTTTGGGAGGCTGAGGCAAGAGGATCACTTGAGGCCAGGAATTTGAGACCAACCTGGGCAACATAGTAAGACCTCGTCTCTACAAAAAAATTTTTAAAAGTTACCCGGATGTGATGGTGCACACCTGTAGTCCTCGCTGTGCAGGAGGCTGAGGCAGGAGGATCACCTGAGCCCAAGAGTTGGAGGTTACAGTGAGCTATGATTGTACCACTACACTCCAGCCTGGGCAACAGAGGGGGAGACCCTTTCTCAGAAAAAAAATTTTTTTTGATTAAGAAAAATGCAGCTGTTCGGCTGGGGGCCTTTGGTTGTTGGGATATAGCAGAAGTGTGGGAAATGCTGAAAGAGGCCATCAAAGCCCAGCTGGCCAGATAACCCATGGAAACCCTTCCCAGAGTGGATCCTATCATCCTGGGCCATTACTTATTTGGCATTTAGACATAGGTGATTTGCAATTTCAGATTCTAGATTTTCTCCTCCATTAAAATGTAAACCTTCACAATGGAAAAGTTTGTTGTCTCTTTTGTTTACTGCTAATTCTCTAGTGTCTAGATACAGCTATCAGCTCCACCTTTGGGCTGAACCTCCTGAAAGTCCTCAAACAGGCCTTCAGGTTCTGACTCAATCTCCCCCACCCCATGTTACCGCTCTGATTTTATCTCCTACTACTCTGTATATCTAGCTAGATATATTCAGGAGTAGATAAGACTGTTGGGGCATATGAAAGACATCTAGCAGCAAAATGTAGTAGAAAGAGTTAGAATGAATCATGTTTGAGGTCTAAGTTCTAGTTCTGCTACTATTTCCTGGGGTGAAACTGGGCCAAATCATGTGACCTTTGTAGGCTTTAGCCTCCACACTGAAAGAATTTTGGATCAGGGTGCTTCTAATTGTAAATTTAATGGCAATGCTATCCTTGGTTATAGCATAATATGAAGTTGATTTATCCATTCAGAAACATTTCTGAGTATTTTTGGTCCCTGGTGTGAAATTGTGAATCTTAGCCTGGTGATTCATAGGCTAACAGCTGCTTTCCCACCATCTACCCCAAGCTCAGGGCTTTGCAGTGGGGGCGGCAGTATAGCCAGAGCTGACATCATGTCCTATTCTTCCTAGGTCCAAGTCATTTCCATCAAGCAGCATTTCCCAGGCTTTTGTCATTCAAGTCCCATCTCCGTGATTTTTACTATATCACATTCTATCTATATTATTTTTTACTTAATGTCTTTCTTTAAGCCACTCCCTCTTTATATTTTACCTTGCATTTGCCCTAAGCAGCAGTTATAGCTGTGAATAGCTTTGAAATTGGTTATGCCAGCTATACTTTTTTTCTAAAGCACATGAAAATAAATACACAACCATAATCCACCATAGCTGTGTACCACTAAAATTGTCTTGAGTAACTCCAATGGTTTGCCTTGCACACTTTGGGAAACATCACCATGAAGGTGAGGGACAGAGCTCTGGAGCTTTCACCGTCTTCAGTGTCCTTCTTCCAGTGATCTTAGACCTTGGGAGTAAAGAAAAAGCCATTCTCAATGAAAATCTAAGGGAGCCCTTTCCAAGGCATTTGAGATTGTTCACTTTATTTTGGTTTGGAATGTAGTGCAGAAATGACTAAGCCTTCCCAAGAGGCCAAGGGCTGCTGGAAAGAAGAAAGAAAGGTATTTTGCTGGCTTAAAAAACAGAAGTCAATGGCAAAAGAACATGCTGAAGGGAAAGAGCAATTAACTGAAGTAAAATAAAGCAGCAGAAAAGTGAGAGGAGTGGTGGGGAAAACTACTGCAGAGAAATGCAGTTGCTCACAGAAGCAAAGCATTAGTGGAAGGTGAGAGACTTTGCAGAGATCCTCATTTCCTCCTCATTTTGAACTTTCGGAGTCTCTCTCTCTTATGATGTGAGAACTGATTAGATACACACAGGGGCTCAGCTTGGAGGCCCGAAGTATTATATTCTTCAGTATGCTTCCTGCTATTGGGATCATGCTCTAAACAGGTTAGCTCCTCCATGACATATAGTTTTGGCATGAAAGATGGATCTAAGGCTGCCAGAGAGAAAGAGTTAGAAATGACTGTAGACTTTTTCTAGCATCTTTTCATACTTTATTAAGAAAGGGAAGGAACTTAGGCTTTATCATGATATAGATTTGATTGACTTAGGCCCACATATCTGCAAGAGTCAGCCAAATTTAAATTGTAAACATGTTTTTAGAAAATCTGAATTCCCCAGCACAACTGGCTTTAACGATTGGAAACAAGATGCAGGACCCCAACATAGACACTGAGTAGAATGACATCTTAGACAAGAAGGGCGTCTTACCCACCAAGGAAAGTCTAAAAGAATTGGAAGAGGAGGCAGAAGAGGAGCAGTGCATCCTTCAGCAGTCAGTGGTGACAACATACGAAGATATGACTTTGGAAGAGCTGGAGGGTCATGAAGACGAGTTTAATGAGGAGGATGAACATGCTATTGAAATGTACAGATGGCAGAGACTCGCTGAGTGGAAAGCAATTAAACTGAAGGATAAATTTGGAGAAGTTTTGGGGATCTCAGGGAAGTATTATGTTTAAGAAGTTACCCAAGCTTGTGAGGGCTTGAGGGTCGTCTTGCACCTTTACAAACAAGGAATTCCCCTCTGTGCGCTGATAAATCAGCACCTCAGTGGACTTGCCAGGAAGTTTCCTGATGTCAAATTTATCAAAGCCAGTTCAACAACCTGCATACCCAATTATCCTGATAGGAATCTGCCCATGATATTTGTTTACCTGGAAGGAGACATCAAGACTCAGTTGATCGGTCCTCTGGTGTTTGGTGGCATGAACCTGACAAGAGATGAGTTGGGGTGGAAACTGTCTGAATCTGGAGCAATTAAGACAGACTTGGAGGAAAACCCTAAGAAGCTGATTGAAGATGTGTTGCTGTCCTCAGTGCGGAGCTCTGTCCCCATGAGGAGGGACAGTGATTCCGAAGGTGACTGAGGCTGCAGCTGCTATCACATACTGAACTTTCTTGTGACAAATTGTCTGGATTTTTTTGAAAAAAAGAAAAAGCAAGAATGAATCCTTCTGGTTTTTAGTTTTGTATAAATTATGTTTCAAATCTTTACATTTTAGAAATAATCATTGCTGGAAATTCTGTTAAATATTTTAGAACTCTTTTTTTAAACTATAGTATTTCCTCTAAAAAAATTAAAACCAGCTATTGGTATGGCAAAAAAAAAATGAAAATCTGAATTCCAGAGGATTAAAATATCTCTGTTTGGGAACATCTCCCCTGGCACACAGCTGAAGTAAGTGCCTGCAGATGGTCCCAGCCCTGTTGAGGGGAACTGTGTTGGGGTCTAGCATGCATTGTGCTGGGCCCCTGTCAAAGCTGATGAGTTCCAATCTAGAATTTTGATTAGGAGGAGGGAGGTATGTTAGGAGCCAAGTCAGCTGCACAAAGGCTGATTGGAAAAAACTTCTATATTGTTTTGTGTTTTTCCAGATTTTTCTATTTAAAAAATAGTGCCCATTAAGAGGGAGTGCTGATATCATTACCATCCTTTCCAAAAGGGGACAGGAACTGGGAGGCTCTGAGGAAACTAGGTATGGTCCATACAGCAGATAGGACAGATTCAGCCAAAAGACAAGAAGCTCTTGGTTAAGCTGCACCAAGAATACTATCAATTACTGTTTCCTGGGATGAATTTAGGAAAAACCTAAGAATTAAATTGTGCTCAAAGCACATGAAATGCAGTTTCATATACTGTTTTTCTAGAACCTCAACTAGGATATTTATAATAAGATTTTGGTTTCTTTCCAGACTTGAGAGAACATTCATCTAAAATAACATTTTTTCAGGTCAATTTCGGCCAGATGTTCTTTAGATAACTCATGAACATTCTGGTTTTTTTTTTTGTTGTTGTTGTTTTTGTTTTTTTTTTTTTGCGGGGGTGGGGAGGGTAGAGCATAATCCCTTGAACCCTTTTTGAACCTTTTTGGTAGATACTATTTCTTTCCTCATTCCCTCTTTATTTTCTCTTCTCTATTCTTGAGTCTCTGTAGAGGCTGACCTGTGGGCCAAATCCTATTTCTCCAGATCTTTGCCCCCAGTAAAGCAAAACAAATAGACCATCTTTCACTTTTCAGAATTTTCAAGACTATGTCAACGCTTTGACCAAGTCAGACCTTTGTGTAGAGTACATGAATCTCAGCAGCAGTGATGAGTTGGCCTCTTCCAGAAGGGAATTCACTGCATGGGTGTGGGCCACTGAGTTAATGTGTTTCACAGCCCACTTTGCTACCCTTGCCTGGTTCCTGAAATGGTTCAAACAAAGTAACAACTTAAATCATCAGAACAGAAAAAAAAGGATTATTAAGTGCACTCTCTTTTATGTGATTTTTATTCTTGTTTATTTGTTTCATATGAACTTTATGTGAACAAAGGGACCTTGGTGAGTACATGTACAGCCAAATCAAACTTTAACAGAATCCCCTAAGATAAGACAGAAACTATGGGAAAAGGTTTTCTTATTAGGTATTTGTTCTGTCCATTCTGTGAAATACTCATTTCTAACACTGCTCTTTAGGTAAGGAAAAAAGTCATTTTTCTTTATATCTAGACTATTGAAGTTGTTGTATTTGTGATGGGAAATTTTTAAGTATGTGAAGTAAAGAGAGTGATGGGAGGCTGAGTTGGAAAGAACACAACATCTAATTGAGTCCCCTCTTCTTCTGGTGAATTAGTATTGTGCCCATGCTCATGAACTAGTGTATTTTCTGTTTTTAATTTCCTCAATTTTCAAACTGTAAAATAAAATATTATGGTGTCTGTTTCCTGGGAACAGAAAACACATGTAAATATTTGAGAAATTTGAGACAGAGAAATTTGGTTTGAAGCTTGTCAAAAAGATACATGAAATCAAGCCCCAATAAAATATTTTTCTTGCTTACATCTGGTTTAACATGATTGGATTAAATTGTTCTTTGTAACACACTCCTGAATGATTTTATAACAAATACATAAATGGGAGGATTACTTAAATGCCATTATGCTAACAATACCTGCAATTTTGGTCATTGCACAGACATGACACTTAAAAGTTAGTATACATGTGTAGACTTTGGTTTAAGTCTTTTATTAAAACAGGACTTTGAGCTTTTATTGTTATCAATTAATATTTTAGGGTGCCCGAGGCAAGAGGCAGATGGAACCTGTAGCCCCGCACCTTGTCTTCCCTTCCCATCCCTGGCTCTTTGTGGCAGGACTCCCATGCAATCAAGCTGTATTAGTTTTCTGTAGATGCTGTAACAAATTAACCACAAATGTGTGGCCTAAAACCATGCCAATTTATTATCTTGCGGTTCTGAAGATCAGAGTCTAAAATCAAGGTCCCAGCAGGGCTGCTTTCCTTCTGGATGCCCTATGGGGAGAATGTCTTCTCTTGCTTTTTCCTTCCTCTCCAGGCTGCCTACATTCCTTAGCTCAGAGCCCCTTTATCTCATCACTCCAACCTCTTACTTCCATCACCACATCTCCTACTACTGACTCTGATCCTCCTCCCTCTCTCTTGAAAGATTCTTATAATTACATTGGGTCTGTCCAGATCATCCAGGATAAACTTCCCATCCTGAGATCCTTAACTTAATCACATTTGTAAAGTGTCCTTACCATAGAAGGTAACATATTCATAGGCCCTGGGAACTAGGATGTGGATGTCTTTGGGAGGCCTACCACATGTGTGAACTCTCCAGGCCCACACTGTTACAGCCGCATGCTTTAGCATCACTGCCCCCTACACTAGAACTGTTTTGTCTGCCCTTGGGAGGACCTCCCCAGGCAAGGGCTCACACAGGTCCTAGGAGTGGCTCTGTTACCAGTAGAGGGTCTTGACTGCAATTTGTCCAGGTTCTTGGCATTTTGAACAAAGAATTAGACAAAATACACAGCAAAGCAATAAAAGAATGAAGCAAAGAAAGCAGAGATTTATTGAAAATGAAAGTATACTCCACAGAGTGGGAGCGGGCCATGCAGTGGCTCAAGGACCCTGGTTACAGGATCTTCTGGGGTCCAAATACCCTCTAAAGGTTTTCCATCGGGCTCTTGGCATACACCCCATGCAAATGGAGTAGTGGTCTGTGATCAGTCTGGTTGGTTGCAGAAAGCCTTGTTTTTGGTCTGTGCTTCTCCTCATGCGTCAAGGAGTTGCCTTCTGCAACCAATCAGAGGCTGAAGTGTAGTCACAAAATTATGCTCCTATGCAAACATCTGATTGGTTGCAGAAAGCAACTAATCAAAGGTACTTTCAACTTTCCATCTGCCAGGCAGAAATGGGGGAGGTTTGCAAAGGGAGTAACCTTTGGTCCTTTTGTTACTTAGGTGTGAAAAGTTGGGGTTTTCCTTTTGATTTAGTTCTAGGAAGTCAGCGTGAATCAGCCTTAGGTGCCCTGCCTCCCGACCCTATTCTCCTGCTTCAGCTCAGACCAATTGAACAGGGAATTCCAGGATCCCTGGTACCTGGAAGGCTGTCAGGGTTTAGGAGAAGGTCAATGTAAGCTCAGTGTGGGCACAGGGCTCTCAGACTCCTTGATGCATGAGGAGGAGCACAGACAAAAAAAGGTGAAAGTGGGGCCCTCTAAGTCTAGAGGCCCAGAGCAGGGGCCAGGTGCTGGCATCTATAAGCAGTGTTCCTCCAACAGCTAGGCAAGCAGCATGATTGAATGCCTGGAGGTGAGCTGTGGTCAAATGGAGACTGTCAGTCCATTATAAAGGAGGCAGTAGAAATACAATGCCAGGGAAAGGGGCCCAGTGTTGCTACATCTTAGCAAAACTGAAAATCTATTTTCATTTTGTTTTAAACAATGTGCAAGCCAAAAAAAAAAAAAAGGTGGGGGGTACCAGATATGGCTCTCAGCCCTTCAATTTTCAACTGACCCCTGGTTCAAATGGATGAGCACAGCATACCTAGGCATAGATGACATTTTATTGAATGAGTGAACAATGAACTTCAATGTCAAATTCAGAGATGGTGCATTAAATAAATTACCCAAAGCTGAAAAATTCATCCCTAATTATGTCACATTGTTCAGTAGGCTCATCAGAGATTCAGCAGGGAGATAACATGACAACTTTAAGATAAATATTAATAAAATGTTCACGATATGGCAATGCCTTCAATTTGTATAAGCCCTTTTCCATGATAAATTTCACAGACAAAAAATAAAGCCTACAAATTAAATCCCCTTGCCAGTGAAAATTCCAAAGTTAAAGTCCAAAGGAATTAAAGTCCAAAATTGGAAGCTTTTCTGTGGAGCTAAAAATCCAAAGGAATCAAATTTCCAATCAGAAAGCTGAAGTTCAAAATTACTTCAGAAATTTCTAAGAAGTTGCTTCATCATCATTTAGTCATTTGACAATTATTTATGGAGCTTCTGCTGCGCACCAGGCACTGTGCTAGGTCCTGGGGGGAAAGTGGTGAATAAGAGGCAACCATGTCCTTATGGAGTTGATATTTAGATAGGGAACAACATAAGCAAGTGAAATATGTAGTATTTTAGGTAGTGATGATTGCTAAGGAGAAAAAAACTAGGAAAACTGAAGGTAGGGGCGGTTTGAAATTTTAGATAGAATGGCCAAGGATAGTTCCATTGAGAAGGTGACTTTTGAGAAAAAGCCTGAAGGAAATGAGGGAGGTAGCCTGGCAGATACTTGGTGGGAGACCATGCCAGGATGAGGGAGTGCCAAGTACAAAGGCCTGTGTTGGGTGTGGCCTGGTGTGCTTGAGGAACAGTGGAAGGCCAGAGTGGCTGGAGCAGAGAGAACAGAGATGGGGGATAGTAGAAGGTGGTGGTCAGAGCAGAAAAGGGAGCCAGAGCATGGAGGATTCTTAAAGATAAGAACTCTGGCGTTTACTCTGAGTAGGATGGGAGTGCTTGGAAGATCTTGAGCAGAGAAGTGACATGCTCTGACTTGTTTAAGTTTAAGTCAGACCTCTCTGGCTGCCGCATTCTGAAGAGGCTAAAGAGAGTAAGGACAGAACTAGCGACACCAGTTAGGAGGCCATTGTAATACCCCTGGGAATGGCTGTTAGTGTTAAAATTTGGAGGTAGAAATGGTGGTAATGAGAAGAGGTCAGATTCTGGATCAGTTTTGATAGTTCATATAACAGGATTTTCTCATGTATCTGGCTGGGGTGTAAGGAGAAGAGAAGTCATGAATGGCACCATGGTTTTGGTTTGAACAACCAGAATGGAATTGCTGTTATGAGAATAGGAATGACTGGGAAGGAAACAGAGTTTGAAGGAAAGATCAAGGGGCAATCTGGGGACATATTAAGTCCTAAACATCTATTAGACAGGCAAAGTAGATGAGTAGGTATTTGAAGGTATAGATCTGCAGTTCAGGGGAGAGGAGCCAGACTGGAGATACAAATTTGGCAATTGTCAGCATGTAGATTTTATCTAAAGCCATAGGACTGGATGAGATCACCTGGAAAGTATGTGTGGACAGAAAAAAGAAGAATTTCTAGACCTAAGCCCTGGGTGACTCCAATGTAGAGATCAGGAAGATGAGGGGGAACCAGCAAAGGAAAATGAGAACAAGCATTTGGGAAGGTAGGAAGAAGAAATCATTTCATGAAGGTACTGAACAGCTGTGTCAAATGATGCTGGGAGGTGAAGGCTGAGAATTGACCATTGGCTTTAGCAACATAGAAGTTAATGGAGACTTTGATATGAGTAGACTCAGCTAGACTGATGGACACTCTGGTGCCTGGGTACAGCTGAGGCTCCTTCAACAGCTCTAGCCTGGCTGGAATGGATGTAGTTCTCTCAAGTACTGAAGCACTAGGAAGTAGAGTTAGACACAAGATCACCCAAGTGGATCACTTTTTAATACATCTGAAGGGTTGATAATTGACCTAAGATTATTATAGAACCAGCCCCATCCACTTGAAATTAAAAATAAGACAGTCTGTGGCTCCTAAAAAATTATTTTAGGCACAAGGATATTCCCCAAACAAAGTATTTATTATTGTCAAGTATAATAAATACAAATAGCAGAAATACAATGACACTGAGTAAAGGAGGGTAGGTGGAGAAAATCTTGATTTCAGTTACACCAGGATCCAGTAAACCTACCATACTGGAGAGCATGACCTGTGAATTCACACTAAGTGGAAAAAATATCACATGCACAAACACTACCACTGCAGCCACCCAGAAAGAGAGAGGAAAGAAAGAGAGAGAGAGGAGAAAGGAAACCCCAGTGGGTTTCTCCACAGTATAAACCCTGCCTCCCTAAAGCACAGACTGGGACCATGTAAGTGTTCATGTTTCCTGCAGGCAGTTGACACCCCAAAGAGAAAAATTGAGTGACGAAGGGCTGAGGCTCCACATTCCTAGTTTCTATCCCCAAAGGACTGATTAGAGAAAACACTGCTTCTCCCCTAGGACAGTGAGGCAGGGAGAAGAGAGCCTAGCAATAGCCCTCCAGGAGTCCTCCTAAACACAAACTCAGGGAAAAGATTTGACTTCTGTGCCTCATACTCCAACAAACACAACAGGAAAGGGAATTCAAACCATTTTATTTGATTGGTTCTTTGGTATAAAATTGATTGGGCATAATGATAAATATGTCTTTGGCTACAATGAAATTAGAAACGTGAGTTTTCATCATTCAAAATCTCTCTTATTCTGGATGTAGAATATTTATACACATAATCTTAGATGCACATGTGTGCATGTCTGTCCATGATCAGGGAGAAACTAGAACCCACTTACTTCTTGTTGAGTCCTTAAATTGTCCCATCTGCTGATGAGAGCACTTATAATAAAAATATCATTCTAACCAATCTGTTATAAACTCATGAACAAATCTGTGTCGAGTCCTTCATTTAAGACGGATAAAGATTACAGGTACTCTTTGTCCTTCTAGAAAATTGGAACAATCTGGCCGGGCGTGGTGACTCACACCTGTAATCCCAGCACTTTGGGAGGCTGAGATGGGTGGATCACCTGAGGTCAGGAGTTTGAGACCAGCCTAGCCAACATGGTGAAACCCCATCTCTACTAAAAATACCAAAAACTAGCCAGGTGTAGTGGTGGACACCTGTGATTCCAGCTACTCAGGAGGCTGAGACAGGAGAATCGCTTTAATCCGGGAGGCGGAGGTTGCAGTGAGCCAAGATCTCATCATTGCATTCCAGCCTGGGCAAGAAGAGGGAAACTCTGCCTCAAAAAAAAAAAAAAAAAAAAAAAAAAGAAAGAAAAGAAAATTGGAACAATCCTATCAGGTCATATAAAATATGGCTTTTCTTGTCAAGTCTTTGTGAAGATGCTGTTTTTTGTTACCTTAAAATGCCTGTCTCACCTCCTCTCTCCAGATCTCTCTCCTTTACTCTCTCAGCATTTAAGATTCTACTTTTCCATGGAGGCATCCATAATTAATCCCACCAGCCCTTATCAGCACTGGCATTCCATCACCCTCACATGCACTGTGGCTTTTGTAGGTCATGGTCTTGCTTTGTTGTTGGTTGTTGATATCCTTGTGTGTCGAGTAAACACATTTGCACACAGTTAGCCTCTTGGAAGGAAACTGGAACTCACAACTCCACAGGGGACTTGAAGCACAAAGTTTTATGTTCTCTGAGCCACCGTATGGCAGTAAGTAGACTTGCTTTAAGTGTCTTAGAGATTGATTGAGCTTAATTGAAATTATATACAGGACATGTAAATGCTTTGGAAAGTATATAATACTATCTGATTATAAGGTGCTGTTCTGATTGTTGGTTAATGTAGTTCTCTGTTCTGTTGCATGTTAGAATCACGTGGGGAGATTTGAAAAAACACTAATGCCCAGGCCCCATCTGCTTGGAATTCTAAGTTCATTGCTCAGGGATGCAAAGCAGGCATCAGCATTTTTTAAAAGCTCCCCTCCCTAAGTGCTTAAACCACAACCCTGGTTTGCCATTTTTTGCCAAGTAAGTCTTCCCCCAGCAGTCACACGACTCACTCCTGCATTTCATCCAGATCTTTGTCAAATGTCACTGCCTCAGAGAGCCCTTCCTCTACCCCTCTGTCTGAAATAGTCCTCCCCACTCTCACCCATAGCTTTCTAGCCTCTCAAAGTGCTTTTGTGTTTTTCAAAGCATTTAATGGTTACCTGATATGATATTAATATGTGGAATGATAAGGAAGTGAATTTCATTCAGTGCAGGAATGGAGACCTGCCCTCCCACGGAAGCATCTCTAAATTTCCAATCCCCTATTATTTTAAGAATACCAACCACAGAACGGAATGCCAGCCTAAATCCCCCTGGCTGGTGGGAGAAGGCAGATGATAACAGAGGAAGCCTGGGTTAAAAAAAAAAAAAGTGAGAAACATGGTTTAAAACATTTCAAAAAGAGAGGGGAGGGGATAGAGGTGACACAATCTTTTTTAAAAATTGAAAGCAAGACTTTGGCAGAGGCCAAGTTGGCAAATGGAGAGAAACCTCATCCCTGCAGTTACAGAACCAATATCTGGATTGAGTGGGTAAATCTAGTTGGCCAAAGAAAAACCCCAAGGTTGATAAGAAAATAGTCACAGAGGAGATAGGCTCCGGTCTTCCTCCATACCACACCTCGCACTGTGAGAATGATTCCCAGATGAAAGGGAATGAGAAGGCGATGGAGTGAGGAGGAGGTTTGGGAGCTGGGTGGGAGTTCTGAGGAGGTGAGCACACAGTGTGGAGAAAGAGGCTCTAGGGTCAGCTTGCTTGGATTTGATTTCAGAACCTTGGCTTTTAAATATAATTTATTTAACCTCAGGAGCTGTGAGGACTTACACACTTGACTTTTCTTCCTGGGCCTTCACGTCTGAAGATGACAGAAACTCCTGATTCATTTGGGTTGTTGTGAAGATTAAATGAAATAATATGTAAAAGTTTGTAGCAGAGTGCTTGCGAGACAGTAAGTGCTTAACAAATGCGTATTACTAATAATGCCTTTTTAAAAGGGAGTGAGCTGGGCTGGGTGCGGTGGCTCACGCCTGTAATCCCAGCACTTTGGGAGGCCGAGGCAGGCGGATCACGAGGTCAGGAGATCGAGACCACCCTGGCTAACACGGTGAAAACCCGTCTCTACTAAAAAACACAAAAAATTTTCTTAATCCAGTCTATCGTTGTTGGACATTTGGGTTGGTTCCAACTCTTTGCTATTGTGAATAGTGCTGCAATAAACATATGTGTGCATGTGTCTTTATAGCAGCATGATTTATAGTCCTTTGGGTATATACCCAGTAATGGGATGGCTGGGTCAAATGGTATTTCTAGTTCTAGATCCCTGAGGAATCGCCACACTGACTTCCACAATGGTTGAACTAGTTTACAGTCCCACCAACAGTGTAAAAGTGTTCATATTTCTCCACATCCTCTCGGCACATATACACCATGGAATACTATGCAGCCATAAAAAATGATGAGTTCGTGTCCTTTGTAGGGACATGGATGAAACTGGAAAACATCATTCTCAGCAAACTATCGCAAGGACAAAAAACCAAACACCACATGTTCTCACTCATAGGTGGGAATTGAACAATGAGAACTCATGGACACAGGAAGGGGAACATCACATTCCGGGGACTGTTGTGGGGTGGGGGGAGGGGGGAGGGACAGCATTAGGAGATATACCTAATGCTAAATGACGAGTTAATGGGTGCAGGAAATCAACATGGCACATGGATACATATGTAACAAACCTGCACATTGTGCACATGTACCCTAAAACCTAAAGTATAAAAAAAAAAAAAATACAAAAAATTAGCTGGGCCTGGTGGCGGGTGCCCGTAGTCCCGGCTACGCGGGAGGCTGAGGCAAGAGAATGGCGTGAACCTGGGAGGCGGAGCTTGCAGTAAGCTGAGATGGCACCACTGCACTCTCCAACCTGGGTGACAGAGTGAGACTCCGTCTCACAGAAAAAAAAAAAAAAAAAATAGGGAGTGAAGTCAGCTGTCAGAGGAAGCTGGAAAAATTTTTCTTTAGTCACATAGCACTCATCCCAGGGAGCCGAGGACAGGGCATGTGACCTAACTTTGACTCTTCCCCAAACGAGGGAGGGATTTTCTATTTGTCCCTGTTAGAGAAAACTAGCATGAGATTAAATGATAAATGGCAGCAATCAATGTCAGTGAGAAATGTACACAGCTGTACTTGGATATTTGTCATTTTTGAAAATTTTAGTTAAAATTGAGTGCCTCCTTTATTATGCTATTAGATATTAATCACTAGTTACTATTTGCTTGTAATTTGAATAGTTTGCTTTTAGAAAAAAGCATAGCAAAGTGAAGCACATGCTAAACATTTTCTAACTTTTGTCCAAGACTTTGAAAGATTAAGACTGAGGAGGCTTCATGGATCGTAATTAAAACACCATTCATTTGGAACCAGCTCCTAAAAAAAAGTTGTGCCTGTGGCCTCAAACTTGATTAAGGGAAATCCTGTAAGTCTTAGAAAATATCATAATTGCTGTAAGTAGTTTATTAATTATTGTGTAGATTTACTTTACATAGAAACAGTGTTCCTAAAAAACTGCAACTAAAATTTTTATAATTTTATTCATTTCTTTATTAACTGATATTGTAATATCTGTGAAAGTCAATCCCTTGTTTTGGATTGATTTTAAGTCACAGTAACTTCTAATTCTTTGTCAGACATGGTAGTTCAAAACCTGTACATGAATACTCGGTGGTATCATGGAATGCAACAGTCTTGTTTACTACTTAAGGGTAGCCTGGTGATGAATCCTTTTGCAGATTTGTGGAATTATTATTATTATTTTAAATGACAGTTATATAATTGTGATATGAATGATTGCAAATTCCCTGAGGGCAAGGAAATGTATCTTCCATTTACTGCAGCACTGTACAGTGAAAAAATAAACAGTACCTGGACATGAAGTCGAGACCCAGGAACACATGCAGCCTTAACAGCTAACTTATGTTGACAAAGCACCTACTTTTGGTAAACATGAATTTTCTCATCTGCCTTCCTATCTTACAAATGCATAGGGTCTCAAATGGAATCATACATATGAGAAATGCAATAACATATAAGAGAACACAATAGAAACCTAAGGCTATCTTTTATAGCAGGTGCTCAACACAGAGCCGTCTAATGATTCATTACCATTGGATATATTTGTTCTTTTAGATTGTCATTTTCATGTTTACTTTTCTTGAGGTAGGGCACTTGTATACTTTGGTGAGCTGGTTTGTTTTCGCTTTTTTTTTTTTAATATCACGCATATGGGCTTACAATATTTATTTTGGTTTGCTCAGACTATGTCTTCCAGATTGTTCATGAGGTCTTTGTTCCCCCTGCTCCTCCTACCTGTGTGTTCCACCCACGTTTTTAGCAGTTCTGTATATAGTGTGGTCTGATAGCTAGAGCCACAGCGGTCTCTCCCAATGTAAGCTGAGAAACCCCACTGACTCAGAGGGTGGCAAGAATTTAGCGAGCTCCACAGTCAACTTCCCCTGGGCCAGGGATCTCTCAGTTTCCTCCCCTTCAGCTCCACGGACAACCCAAATCAAGAGGAACAAAGTTGCCCGTATTAGTTTTCTTTTGCTAGTATAACAAGTTACTACAAACTTAATGACTTAAAGTAACACAGATTTACTATCTTACAATTCTGGGCGTCAGAAGTCTAAACAGACGCACTGAGCTGAAATCAATGTGTAGACACGGCTGGTTCCCTCTGGGGACTCTAAGGGAGAATCCTTTCCTTGCGTTTCCAATTCTAGAGGAGTGATGAGTTTTTAAATGTATTACCTTGGCTTTTAAATATAATTTATTTAACCATAAGCTTACATAATTTAAGTCTAAATAATGACTTTAACAACCAGCTTGCAAAATTTCTAAAAATTTAACATTCAGCTTTCAGGGGTCAATACAGGCAATTATAGCTCACCACTGCCTCCATATTTCTAAACAATCTGCATATACTGCTGCTTCTCGATTTTTCAATTTTGACACAATCTCCTTATAATGGAAGATGATGATTTAGCTCCTCTCAGTCCCCCATTCCCCAGCTCTCCCTCAATTCTCCAGTGCACACCTTCTCTTACTCCCATCTTCCCAATATAATACTATCACAATTATGGGTTAAAACAATATTCACTGTTTATGTCATTATGGTTGACTCCTTATAGCTAACATATGAGCCACATGGATACATGTGATGCTTACATTTCCTTTCTTGTACAACTTTTTTATTCTCCTGGACTTAATTGCCAACGGCTACAGCTCCAGGAAAGCAGAACAATTTTCTCAGTAAGGGTCAACATTTCTGGTGCTCTAGTGGTTTCTTGCTCGTGTGTTTCTTGGAGCTGTCTTTATGGAACTCTCTGCTCTCCTGTGTCAATCAGGAGTGATTATTCTCTAAACCTACCACATACTTTTGTTCTGAGAATCCACTTCATCATCATCTTTGGAGGATTCCCCTGTTTCTTGTGTTGGATGTCCTCCATAGCCTTCATGTCCTTGTCTTTCCAAGTTTTAATCTTTGTTTTTATAGAACCTAACCTCCGGTAGTTTCCTGAGGCAGCAGCTTAAGAAAGCATGCATTGGAGCTAAGTTTTAATACTTGCATGTATGAAAAGATATTTATCATGGTCCAGTTCTTGATTTCAATATTAGCTTGGAATATAATTCTTCGCTGGAAATCATTTCCTCTTAACATTTTGAAGACAATGTTCCATGGTCTTCTTAAGTACAGTGCTGCTTTTGAAAAGTTTCAAAAATGCAATTCTGATTTCTAAGCCTTTAAAAAATAATAACCTATCATGTATCTCTAGAAACTTTTGAATCTACTCTTTATCTCTGACATCCTAAAAATTTCACAATGATATTCCCCATTGGGGTCTTTTAAAAATTTATTGTGCCAGGCCTTTGGGCATACAGGCACATTCAGTCTGGAAACTCATGCCGTTTGTTTTGGGAAATGTTCTTATATTACTGTTTTGGGAACATGCTGATATTTTCTCTTCCAGAATTTCTATTGTTCATAATAGAACAAGGACATCTTGGTTTAATGCACTACTCTTCTTATCCTTTCTCTCTATTCTTCTTCCTCACACTTCTTTTCTTTCTTTTTATGCTATGTGTAAGAAGATTTCTTAAATTGTGTCTCCAAAATTGTTTATTAAACTTAAAAAATCTCTGCTATCATACATTTAGCTTCTAGAATCTCTTTGTTAATTTGCTAAGGGGTCTTTATCTAGCCTCCTATTCTTGGTCATGGATATAGTATTTTATGCCTTTCTGAGGCTATTAGTCAGGGTTCTCTAGAGGGACAGAACTAAAAGGATATATGTATATATGAAGGGGAGTTTATTAGGAGAATTGACTCACATGATCACAAAGTGAAGTCCCACAATAGGCCGTCTGCAAGCCGAGGAGAAAGGAAGCCAGTCCAAATCCCAAAACCTTAAAAGTAAGGAAGCTGGCAGTGTAATCGTCAGTCTGTGGCTGAAGGCCCAAGAGGCCCTGGCAAATCACTGGTGTAAGTCTAAGAGTCCAAAAGCTGAACAACTTGAAGTCTGATGTTCGAGGGCAGGAAGCATCTGGCATGGGAGAAAAATGCGGCCAGAAGACTCAGCAAGCCTAGTCCTTCCAACTTCTGCCTGCTTTATTCTAGCCATGCTGGCAGCTGATTAGATGGCGCCCACCCAGATTGAGGGTGGGTCTGCCTCTCCCAGTCTACTGACTCAAATGTTAATCTCCTTTGGCAACATCCTTACCCAGCCATACCCAGAAATGATACTTTGCATCCTTCAATCCAATCAAGTTGACACTCAATATTAACCATCACAATTGTTAAATTTTTTCTGCCTCTGACATTTTTTGTTTCTTCCAAGTTCATTTCTCCTCTTGTTTTGTTGCATGTTTTTCTTTGGAGATTGCTCTCAAATATCTGGTCATTCTGTTTTTCATTCATAATTAAGTGCACTACACTAACAAGCTCATTGGAAGCTGTGTGTGCAGGAATGGAGCTCCTTGGGAATCTCTGTGGGGCTATCATCCAGACACTTGTTCATTTTGTTGAGGAACCCATAAATATCTGTACTGTAGACTTTTCCCTAGGGCTATTCTATTTCTTCCAAGAGAAATCCTCCAATATTTTGCCAGGCTGCTGACATTCTAGATGCTGAGTACAGGATGGGAACTGTGAATCCCATTTTCAGCCTCTAGTCTTACTCTCACTCCCTGCTGTGCCTTTCGTTCAGAACCTCCCTGGTTCAGTCTTTTGTGAGTAAACCTCCAGTATCAGGCTGGGGTATGGGAGGAAGTTGCCTCGCTGTGGGGTAGAGAAGAGTGTGTTGGAACAAAAATGCTTTCTAACTACCTTTTTATCACCCTTCTTGTTTTCAGTTCCACCTCTCACCTTTATTTTCAGAGGTATCTGGTGCCTCTAGTTCCTGAGCTTTTTCTGGCATTTGAAGGGCAAATCATTGACTTCAATCACTGCAGATGGTTAATTTCAGTTTTGCTCCACTCTGTAAATCCAACCACGTGTGAAACTGCTTTCCATTTTCTGAAATTTTGTTGATATCTCTCTTTTGATGTTATCTCTTCTTCATCCTCTTTTGTGTGTGTATTTAAATTTTTACATTCCTTTATTGTCATTTTATTAGAGTTTTGGCTGGGAAACGATACCAATGAGTTTATTTAATTTGCCGTTTTTAACATGAAGTTTGTATATATGGTGGTAAGGGTTTTGTTGTTTTAACCAAATTGCTCTCCAAAAAGACTGAATCAATATCTATCCCATTGACAATGTCAGTGCTCATTACTCTGCATCCTTGCTAACACTAGGTGTTATAAGTATATATTTGTATCTTTGCTAATTTGTCAGGAAATATTTTATATCTCATTGCTATGGTGAACTGGTTTGCCTGGGGCTAACAGTTTTCTGGGATGTGGAATATTCAGTACTAAATCCAAGAAAGTCTTGGGCAAACCAAAACAGGTTGGCCACCTTATTAATTGCTTTAATTTAATTAACTTATAATTTCCCCCAAAACTCTCCAAAGCTGAATTAATCATTGATGTTGAAAGAAGAACTCTATCTTGTTCTCCTTCTTTTACTTCCATTGACTTGACATCTCCCCCTGCTTCAACAATCACCAGACTTTGACTTGCTGTCCTCTTCTGCATGCAAATCTCTGCCTTCTTTTCCTTTGGAAATAGCAGAGCAAACCAAAGGTGCTGTCTGGAGGTGTGCTAGCAGGATCAATAGTATTAGCAAAGAAGTCTGAAGCCCCTATTATATTATTTCTTTGGGCTTTATGCTTGAAGACTAAACTCAGTCAAAAGTCAGAGCTCTGTGGGAGAGAGAAGTCAGAATGCCTTTGAGTGAGTAGATATGCGCATCTGTGCCTTTTTGGCTGTGTCAGTATTAGACTGTGTTTGGGATGGAAGCCATGTTGGAAATTCATGCCAAAGAGAAACTGAGAAATTGTGCTCCCAAATAGGTCTTACTGAAACTATCTCAATCAAAAGAACTGTGAATCTAAAAGGAGACAGAGTTAGAGGAGGAAGATGGACAGTGTTATATACTCAGTGAAAGTTAAAATTTGAAGCAAATCTTAACATCCTATTATTTATTCACTATGTTACTATGATACAACCTTATGGTAGCAATGCTTGGTTCATAAGCAATTCTGGAATTATCTTCATTTACTCAGTGGACACTTAGGATTAGAGGTAAAAGAGCTCACAGCACGGTGGGGAAGAGAGTCACATATATAATATACCAGAGGTATTAGTGAAGTGCTGTGAGTGTATGCACACTGGAAGGAATAGTTTACCTGAGGAGTGGGGAAGATAGTCAAAGTAGATAAGGCTGTATCAAAGGTGGGCATCTGAATGGCTCCTAATGGAGAGGCAGCAATTTGCCAGGAGCAGAAGGAGTCAGGACATCATAAGCAACCTGTGTGTGTGCCGTGACGTGGCACTGTGAATGGCTATGATGTGTTTGAGGATTGGATCTGGCTTTGTGGAGAGCAGCAAGCTATGGGGCTGGGTAAGTAGGATGAGCCTGGATTCCAGGGGCTCCTTTATACCTTGCTGAGGAGGAGGATTTTCTACCATAGAGGAT
Source organism: Nomascus leucogenys (assembly GCF_006542625.1). Lineage (NCBI taxonomy): Eukaryota > Metazoa > Chordata > Mammalia > Primates > Hylobatidae > Nomascus > Nomascus leucogenys. The sequence goes on along the minus strand of NC_044396.1, from coordinate 54,012,029 downwards.
ATTTTATTGGCTCGTTAAGTATACCATAAGTTTTCATATTTATATAAATAAGCTCTGATATTTTAGTTCACTTAGACTAGCAGTTTTCTTTTTTTTCTTTCTTAATAGCAGCACCATTTCTTCAAATAAAATCTTACACATAAGCCCATGTAGAAACATGTAAGATCAGGCTGGGCGTGGTGGCTCGGACATGTGAAAAATGACAGTAAAGGAGTCTTTGCACTTTGATAGGCCAAGTTCGGCAGATGGCTTTAGTCCAGGAGTTCAAGGCCAGCCTGGGCAACATAGAGAAACCTCATCTCAAAGAAAAATATAAAAGTTAGCCAGGCGTGGTGGCATGCACCTGTGGTCCAAGCCACTCTGGGGGCTGAAGTGGGAGAATTTACATGAGCCTGGGAGGTGAAAGTTGCAGTGAGTCAAGATTACACTATTGCACTCCAGCCTGGGTGACAGGGCAAGACCCTGTCTTAAAAAGGACCAAACCAAACAAAAATAAACAAACAAAACAAGAAACATGCAAGATCAGAGCTGCTGTAGTTGATCCAGGGTTGGGGCTTAGATCCCATTCTTCATCTTTTCCTCTTCCAAAGCTGCCTCCAGGAAACCCCTGGTGTCCTGCAGAGGTGAGTATGAAACCCACCAACACCCTGAGATTAAACCCTGAGGGTGTCACAGCAAGAAGTATGAGCATTCATGAAGATATCTATATTTGATAATCTCTGGATTTCAAATAAAGGAAGGGAAAATGATTACTAAGACCTTATAATTAGAAGCAAATAACATGACATCAACAATACAATGGATATGTTAAGAGATTGAGCTTCTAAGACACCACTGTTTTTTATTTCTGTCTTTCTGGCTTCTCATTGTTGGTTCTGGGGATCATCCCTATTCCCTCTGATTTATGTCTTAGGTTTCATGTTTTCTCTACACCCATAATGTCATTTTCCACCTATGTACTTGTACTCTACCTTCCATCTGAGGCCCTGATGCATCTCTATCAAGATGTGTGATGATCATTGCAAATTCTTATTATCATCCCCTCTAAACTTGAGATTCAATTTCTTGAGTATATCCATGTCTTTAAATGTAGCCATTTCTATCAGGATTGACTATATTATGCTGCTCTAACGAACAGCCCCCCAAATCTCAGTGGCTTATTGAAACTAAAGTTTATTTCTCACTCACATGAAATCCTCTATGGGTAAAAGTGACTCTCTGAAATTGATCATTTAGATGTACACTCAACATTCTAGGCTTCCTCTCATCTTATGATGATTCACTTCCAGGAGAAGGTAAGACTGAGGGATCTCACATGAGCAATCTAGTGCTCTGGCCTAGAAGTGACAAACATCACTTCTGCTCACAACTCACTGGCTAGCACTAGTCATATAGCCCTATCCAATATCAAGAGGATGGGGTATTATCCTCATAAGTATCTAGAAGAGAAGAGGGTGTACTCCCTCTCCATTACTTGCAACTACTCTTCTTCCTGTTAGGGATACTGGTCCCGTCTGACTGCCTGACACTTGCTCATTCTTCATGCTTGTTTCCATGTGTCTTTTCTGACTCCTCTTCTTCCTCCCTCCGCTCCTCTTCCTCCCCAGCAACCTCATCAGGAGACTCTGACCCATGTGTCCAAGCACTGTGCTCACTTCTAACCCAACCCTGCCTTCGCTGCTATATTTGTGTCGGCATGCCTGTCTTCCTCAGTTGGACCAACACAATGGCATTATTGATCTCTGTATCCCCAGTACCTAATAGTGCATGCTACTTGTAGGTACTCATTGAGGTTTATTGTGTAAGATGAATGAATGTTGCAAATTCCTAAACGTGTGATTCAGATGCCCAATCTTACTCTGTTACTTCGTGAAATTTTTTTAAAGCTATATGATGTTATATCAAAATATGTTATTATACTTTAGGATAATTGGTGTGTTAGCCCTGAATTTAAGCATAAGTCCCATTTTTTTTCCATGGGAGTCTAGGAAAGCTATATGTTTATTCAGCAGTAAAATACAGTTTGGAACTTAAACTATTGATCAATTCTGGTCTTATGCTAGAAGGAATAAAGCATCAAGAAAAAGAAAAGACTTGCTGTCAAGACCAGGAAAATTTGACAATAGAGTATTAGAATGCAGGAAATGAGGGGAAGTGGAAAGGCAGCAAGTGGGAGAGAAAAAGTACAGGGACAGAAGAAAGTGAATGTAGGAGCTTTCTGACCCATGCACTTCAGGAACACAATTCATCCCTAAAATGCTGTTTGGTGTCATAGGTTGCAAGTAACCAAATTAAAACCAGTTTGAAAGTAGAGTGAGACAGCTGTCATCATAAGAGTCATTTAATCTGTTTAAAGGTGGCTGCTTGTATGCAGGGACCAACACTCATCTCCAGGGCAGCAGCTGGTGCACACTTCAAGCACAGACCATAAGAGCTACCCCAGGCAGCACCTGCTACCAATAGTGCAAACAACTCAGAGAGACCTTGTTGGCACAAGGGAATACTCTCTCCTTTCTGAGTAAAGAGCAAGTAGATCTAAAGGTTTCACATTTTAAACATACTTTACATTCCTCCTCTTCTGGGGCTCAAGCCTACTTTTGGGCCAAAGCAGATGTTATATCTGACATAGAGTCCTCGGAGCAGCAGTTGTTCCTGAAAGTTCCTTTTTGCATCTTTGTGCCTCATGCAGTGGCTTACAGGTCAACCAGGCTTCTCCCCTGACTTTTGATGTGTAAGAGCTTGTGTTTCAAATGGGTTTGGTTTTCTTAATGTCACCCTAGGTTGGTGGAAAAGAGAGTAAGTGGAAATAGTGGGGAGCAGGGTCCCCTGGGGAGGTTTAAACAGATGGAAGTCAATTGTCTCTTGAGAACAGAGGAGGCTATTGAGTTTTCATTCCACACTCTGTTCCTTTTCTGTCAGCAAAGAACAAGCACTACTCTCTAGCAATTGCTTTCCACTGGACTCCCCCACCCCGGCATCCCCGCAAAAACCTAACCTAGGGATCAACTTAGTTCACTCCAAATTAGAAAATTAAATAGTGATTTGTTTCTTCTTGTCCACAGGGAGAACCATTTTCTTTCCTTCTTTCAAAATTGCCCAGGTCTTGTGAAGGGTTATTAACACCAGAAAGAAATACGTTTTAATAAGCTTGAATCTCATTTCTACATGAAACCATCAGATTTTATAGTACTGTGATATTTTGATCCCTCTGTCTTTTAGGCTCTGACACCAAAATTGCCATAATGAAGGTGTTTCACTTCTTCTCATTTATTTTTATGGGATCTTTTATTCCCAAATGTCTTTTCATCCCAGCCAAAGGGAGAAATGTTAATAGATCTGCCATCAAGAAGGTTCCAAAGCTGGCATGTGAGGTTTTCTGTTTCCTTGTTTATTATCTTTGAACTTTTGTTTTAAATGTTTTAAACACCTGTTTACCATGTAACTAAATGCCTGATAGTATTGAAAGTACTTTATGGGTTTTAATTTATTTAATGCTCATGAAACCCTATGAGGTAGGTACTGATATTTTTATTTTACAGATGAGGAAACTGAAGCAAAGAGAAGTAAAATGAAAGGTAGTGAGTGATGGGACCAGGGTTTGGACATGGGCAGTCTGGCTCTAAAATGTGTGCTTTTAACTACTATATAATGCTGCCTCACAAACAACTTGTCTCACAAATCAATATTCTGGATCAGAGGAATGTTGACTGGCCTGCAAATGTATTTTGTGTGGCTCATACACAATTCAGAAGTTTTAAAAATTTACATAGAAATCTGCATTTCCTGACTTCTTTTGAAAATGGGAATACCAAACATCATTAGGCTTGAATTCCCAATACGGCAACAACAGCTGAGCAACAAGCAGCTGTTTAGACCAGGCACTCGCTCTCCAATTTCCACAGTCCCCACCAGTGCAGACCATAGTATCTACTTAAATTTCCTGCCTGCCTCAGAGAAGCTTCTGAGCTTGTGACCTCTATTCTAGCTGCTCTATGTATGGACACTGCCCCAGTACAGCAAGAGCCTGCTGCAAAATGCATTTCTTAGTCTTCAATACTTATTTCTCCTTGTAATTGGATTTCTGGTAAGTTATGTCTCATGGTGGACCTGCCCCAAAGATAGAGACTGAATGGCAGTGAGTCACTCGCCCTGGCCTCCATTGTTCTGGAGAAGGTTCCAGCCACATGGTTGATGTCAGCTGGTTTTCCAGAGCCAGAGCTGGGTTGCAGGACAGACACACCTGCATCTAATAGTGAAAGGCAAGGTCGAAAGGCCAAGACCAGCCTGAGGTCTGCGGGACCAAGGGCATCACAGAGGCCAGAAGTTCCGAGGTGGACATAAAAGGTGTTAGGAGAATAAGGAAGTGAAAAGAACATAGTACAGTGTATCAGAGGAGGAGCTCCAGGCTGGGAAATACCACTCCCTCGAGAAAGTTACTGCCTGTCTGCTGAATTCACACTTCCTTATCCATGTGTCTCAGTCCATTCAGGCTGCCATAACAAAATCCCTTAGACTGGGTAATTTACAGATAATAGAAATTATTGCTCGTGGTTATGGAGGCTGGGAAGTTCAAGTTCAAGATGCCAGAAGATTCAGTGAGGGGAAGGCCTGTTCTTCATTCTCACTGCATCCTCACATGGTAGAAGGGGTGAATTGTCCTCATATGGTAGAAGGGGCAAGAATGTACCCTTCATCCTATTTTATAAGGGCACTAATCCCATTCATGAAGGCAGAGCCCTCATGACTTAATCACCTCTCAAAAGGCCCCACCTCTTAGTATCACTATAATGGAAATTAGGGTTTAACATAAATTTTGGAAGGACATATTGAGACCATAGTACCGTACAATAAAATCAATACCCCAGCTTCATGGAGTTGTTGTAAAGATTAAATGAGATAGTGTACTCTAAGTACTTAGCGTGCCTGATGTGTTCAATGCTAACCCAGCTGCTGAGAATACTAATGGGTGTTTGCAGTCTGCCTGTGTGCAGAGGCAGGTATGGAGTATGGGTGGGTCCAGTCAGTTCTCAGGGCAAATCCAAGACAGAGTTTGATTATTCATAACCTTAACGTTGTGTTGCCATCATTTATTTTACTTTTTAGTATATTTATTTATATTTAGTTTTTAGTTTCAAAAGTAAATATGATAGGTGAGAAGCTAGGGTAGACAAGAGAGCTGTGGGTGACAATGCTAAATGCTTTTATCATACTTATGGTTTGTATTTTTTTTTTAGTTTAATGAGAATGCCATACACTTCCCTCTCTCTTTACATCTAGAAATATTGTATGAACAATGAATTCATAAGATGCTTGCAATTTCAGGTGAGCTAAGATTTTGCATTTTGTTATTTCTTCACTTCTTTTCTCCCTCACTCTCTTTCTTCCTCACATAAATTTATAGATTTGTCGTATAATCTAGTTCAGCATTTCCCAAAATGTAAGCTAAAGAACACTAATCTCATAAGATTCTCCAGGAATAACAGGTTTTCGTGATCAAATAAATTTGGGAAATGCTTTATATTTTATCTCTGCTTTGAGATTTACTAAACATGTTGAAACATTGATAAGGTTTTCAGTTGCCTTGAAGTAAAACAAAAAACAAAAAACACAGAACATTTAGTCCAATATTTTCTCAAGTGCATTTGGCCATTAAACTTTTGCTTTCTTGAGTAAACCCTATTAACACCCTGCTGAATCCAACTGGACAACTGTCAATCTGGGTCTTCTCATTAAATGACTTTCTAACCTTGGAACTGGACTGATTATTGTTACTGCTGCTTTCATTAAAGGTGCTATGTTTTGTATTTATAGATTTATCTTCCTCCCAAAGACCTAACTTTAAAAAAATCAGAAAAGCATATCTTCTACCCTCTGCTTCATATATACTGTAATTGAAGGTGTAAGGATACATCATGAGAAAGTAAACATACAACATAGGTAAAAGTTGTTCCAAGTCTTTAAAAATGTTCTTATATCTTCTACCTTATTATGGCTCAAGATATAGTAACTTTTGTGGGGTTTTGTCGTTGTTTTTGTTTTATTTTGTGAAAACATCCAAGAGCCCACAACATCCTATAGATTTGCAGACCCTTTCCTTTCCTGGGTAGACTTGCTTTCAAGGGAAACATTAACCTAACACAAGCTCTTCTTTAAAATAAGTGTGTAGTGATCTTCTTCCCTCACAGGCTCTGCACATACTTGTTCTCTTATTCTCTCATCATTTACTTACAGAAAATAAAACCTGTTAAGAAGCAGTTTGTTCTATGTTAGGTTCATTTATACAGCAGGCGAGCAGGAGATGGCTGATGACATTAGGAGACACCAGCCATCTCCTAGTGTCTTGGAAGTGCCTTGACACAGGAGTCACCTGGGTTCTGCTTCATCTAAGGAGTGCTTCAGGACATTAGAGAGCCGAGGGAGACAATCCCAGATCAAGCGAGAATTTTCCTTTGCAGGATAGGGACTGATGCCCGGGCCTGCGACACTCCTTTGGCTCTTTCAGAAGCCTCTTCAGTGACATGGACTCCAAAGCACAGTAACTGATCTTTCCGGATAACACCCAGCAGAGCTGGACTTAGGTACATGCTCAGTCCAGAGGCCTCTTCAGATGTGACAAGGGAATCGCTAATCAGATGTAGAAAGTACCTTGAATGAATAGTCAGTCTGGGGGTGGGGGGAACAAAAACAAAAACACCTCTTAAATTGGTTTTATTGAATGTAGAAGAACTTCCTGAATTCTGTGAATGACTGGGGAAACACAGGGAAGGGCCCCTGTCTTCAGTGTGAATTCGTTGTCTTGCTCAGAGCCCCTGCCTTTGTTGTAGCTCTTCCTTTCAAATTCAATGCCAGTCATGGCAGCAAAGATAAAAGAAGTTAGCGCTAGCTTGCCTCTGCTTGCTCATAATTCTGTTCAGGGCAGATTTATGGAATGGATGATTCTTTCCATCACAGTTGGCTAATTTTAGAAAGATTAGAATGCAGGAGACTTCCGTTCCTATGCTAATACAGCCAGGCAAGTTACTACCATCATCTAGCTGTGTTAACTGAATTTTACTTTTGTGTCTTTCTGGTTTCCTATCTGAAAAATGGGCAGGGAAATGAAGACCTTTTACAGAGTAACATTAGGCATAATGGACAAAAACTGATTACAGACCACTTTACAAATTAATAGCTCCATATTTATGCTATGAATCAACATGTAATTTTTATCTTATAAATAACCAAGGTAGTCACAAATTCCTAGTGCTTTTTAAATCAGATACCAAATTCTTTTTTTTTTCTTTAACTTTTATTTTAAGTTCAGGGGTACATGTGCAGGATGTGCAGGTTTGTTACATAGGTAAACATGTGCCATGGTGGTTTGCTGCACAGATCATCCCATCACCTGGGTATTAAGCCCAGCATCCATTAGCTGTTCTTCCTGCTGCTCTCCCTCCCAATCCCTCACAGGCCCCAGTGTGTGTTGGTCCCCCCACAGCATGTCCATGTGTTCTCATCGTTCAGCTCTCGCTTATAAGTGAGAACATGCTGCATTAGTTTGCTGAGGAAAACGACTTCCAACTCCATTGTTGTTTCTACAAAGGACGTAATCTCCTTCCTTTTTATGGCTGCATAGTATTCCATGGTGTATATGCACCACATTTTCTTTATCTAGTCTATCATTAATGGGCATTTGGGTTGATTCCATGTCTTTGCTATTGTGAATAGTGCTGCAGTGAACATATGTGTGCATGTATCTTTATAACAGAATTATTTATATTCCTTTGGGTATATACCCAGTAATGGGATTGATGGGTCAAACAGATACCAAATTCTATTCATTTGTCTTAAAATTCTTAGAAGCCATGTTGTAGAACAGCATATTCCAGGCTGGATTTTACCTTTCACTTTTCTTTGTTACTACTAGGTACATGCAAAAAATTGAAGTTAATATTGTAAATCTTATCCTTTAAATGGAAAACAGAGAAGACACTGAGTTAGAGAAATTTTAACTTTCAAGAGCAGAAAGCAATCAAACATTAAAAATCTTAGGACCATTTCAATGTGACTCTCCATATAAAACCCATAGATTCTGGGAATCATGACCTCTTCTTTTGTAAATATAATTTCCCTAAAAGTAGTGTCAAACACTTTTAGGTCTGGAAAGCGTCTTGGAAATGGATCTTCTGAGGGGTCCAACAGCTTCTTGCTGTATCTGTTTAAGAGTTAATAGCTCACCTAGAACTCAGATCTCCTAAATCTCCAGACAAAACTTTTTTCAAGTTTTCTCTTCTCATTCTGAAATTATTTTATAGTATCTAAGCCACTTCACTTTCCACCTTTCCCTTCCTATTCTCCCCATAAATTGGTCCCTGTAGCTCCCTGCTGCTCCATGGAGACCCTGAGGTGCCATAGGAAAAGGAAGGTTGTTAGCTAAGCCTCTGAGTTCTCTACAACTTATTGAACCAGAAGAGCTCAATTTTTAGTTATTTTTCTTATGATGCTTTCCTGAGATAGGGGCTCCATGGCTCGAAAATGTTTTCAAACCACTGTTCTCCCCGACCAAAACCACATGCTTGTCTCACTCAGTGGTCCTCGCTCAACCTCCAAAGTCTCTTTATATCAACTTTTGTAAGGTTTATTCCTTCTCTTTTCCCTTTTGTACCATTCCCCATCCCTACTACAGACCTAAACGCTTCCCAGCATCTTCTTTTTAAGGGCCACTGTTTTTTACGAGCGTAAATGCCTGAAGTTGAACTGTCTTATCTAAGATCCCTAAGTTCAGCCTCATACCTCAACTCCACACTCTCTTCCCTGATCTGGATATTTTCAAAACAGCTCCTCAGGACAACTGGGAGGTGTTCTGGCTGCCATAAACCTTAAGTCTCCTTGGGTCCCATGTTCACCCGAGAGCTGTGTCTCTTTCCTGTCTTCAAAGCTGCACCAAAGCTCTTTGAGGGTAGGAAATATATATTTTCCATCTTTACATCTAGCACTGGTTTTTAACGTGGTAGGTGTCTTAGTTAAGAATTTCATTGGCTAAAAATAACATGGACCCCCAAACAATAGCTTAAATAAATAAATGAGGGGCTTTCCCTTTCTCATGTAATCAGAGGTCTAGAGATGGGGAGTCTGGAGCTGACATGACAGCCATGATGCCGCAAGGACCAAGGCACCTCTGTCCTCTCAAGCGTCCTTGGCACTTGCTTGTCAACTGTTGTCTCAAGGTAGAGGAACACCTTCTAGAAGGCATCATGTCCATATTCCACTAAAGAAGAAGGGAAGGGCAATCCTGTTGTAGCTCATGAGCGTGATAATTGGGTGTTCATGTGCATATGTGTGATGTGCCACCCTCTGAACCTTGTTATGACATTGGCACATTACCTGTCTGACCTGACTTGGGGAAAAAAAAAAGAAGAAAAAGGGAAAGGAATTGAGCCATTTGTGGTGGAAAATTTGTTGGTGAAAGACAGCAACAAAGCAATAGTCAAGCAAGCTTCTTTAACGGACTTTCTAGAAGTCCCACTTGGTGACATGTACTTACATTTTATTCATAAAAACTGTGTCACATGGACCCCTCTGGCTGAAAGAAGTCTGGAAAATGTAGTGTTTTTAAGGCTGGGTATGTTGTTAATAAAATTGGTGTTCTGTTGGTAAAGAAGAAAGAGATAGTAGATATTTGGTGACAACCTGCAGTCTCTACTGGAATAAGTATGCAAAAATACTGCTTATGGCTGGAATGGGAAATGTTCACTCCCACCATGATCACCTGTGTTGAGTACGTGGAAGAGTGGTTCTCAAAGTGTGGTCCCAGACCAGCTGCATCACCTGACAACTTGTTAGAAATGCAAATTCTTCAGCCTCAGCCCAGACAGATTGAGTCAGAAGTACGTGGAGTCAGTGATCTGTGTTTTAAATGCCCTACAGGAGGATTTTAATGCTGCTAGAGTCTGAGGACCACTGGCCTAGAATGATCATGCAGAAAGTTGTAGACTCTCATGCTCTGCTTGTCTTGACATCATCAGAGTGGTCTGGGATGGGTTGGTGGCCAAGATAGGCACTAGATAATCTTTACAAATCAATTTAAGTTCACCCAAATAAAGCTAGAACGATCCAGGTTTCTGATGTTGCTGGGTGTAGGGGGAGCTTGAAGAAAAACTGGCATGGAAGTAGAACTAGGCCAACCAACTTTAACATGCCAACAAATGCCAGAGGCTCCTTCCTCTCAAAACTATCTTTCATTCTTCTCAGTTGAAGGGCTTTAGTTGCCAAACAAAAAGTATTACTCTAGGATCTTGCAATTAAAGATTATCTGAGATGTTGGCAAGGATGTGGAGAAAGGGGAACTCTTGAATACAATTAGTGGGAATATAAATAGGCACAGCCATTACAGAAAAAAGTATGGAGAGTCCTCAAAAAACTAAAAATAGAAATATAATGCCATCTGATCTAGCAATCCCATTGCTGGGTATATATCCAAAAGAAAGGAAATCAGTAAGTTGAAGAGATATCTGCACTCCCATGTTTGTTGCTGCACTGTTCACAGTAGCCAAGATACGGAATCAACTTAAGTGTTCTTCAGCAGATGAATGGATAAAGAACATATGGTATATATACAGAATGGAATATTGTTTAGCCATAGAAAGAATAAAATTCTGTCATTTGCAGCAACATGGATGCAGAACACTGTGTTTAGTGAAATAATCCAGGCACAGAAAGACAAATATCACGTGTACTCCCTCCTATGTGGGAGCTAATAAAAGGTCATCTTATGAAGGTAGAGAGTGGAATGGATGATAGTTACCAGAGACTGGGAGGGGTGGGGCAGAGGAGGGTAAATATAGAAAGGCTGGTTAATGGGTACAAAATGCAGTTAGATGGAAAGAATAAGTTCTATATTGTTCGATAGCACAGTAGGGTGACTGTAGTTAACAATAATCTACTGTATATTTCAAAATAGCTAGAAGAGAAGCTTTGGAATATTCCGACACAAAGAAATGATAAATGTTAGAGGTGGTGGATATCCCAATTACCCAGCTTTTACCATGACACGTTGTATGCCTGTATCAAAATATTACCTGGACCCCATAAATATGTACAATCACAATTACAATCAATGAAAAAGAAACAGTATTTGAAATGTATAACCCTTGAGCTTCAATGGGACCAATAGGGATGGCTTGTGTGGAGAGGGTTGTAGTCATCCCATAATATCCATCTGCTTCTCCCCCAAGTAACCCATAATGAACTCAGCACAATTAAGTATAATAAAAAGTACACACAGAGCACATGCAGCTTCAAGTTGGCTCCTCTGGGCCAGGGCTCCTCCAAGCATGGTCCACAGGCAGATCTAGCCTGAGAACTCTTTGCTACTGGTCTGCAATGAGATAAATAACTTAAATCCAAATGTAAATCAAATACATTACTGGGCTCACTCTTTAGTTCAGCTGACATTTTTTCAAACTAAGACTTTCTCAAAGAAATTAGTGCACAACAAGAAACAAATAGTTCATAGACTGACTCCTTCGTGTGGCACTGCCCCTGGCTCCCTTCTAACTTAGACAGTCACCTCTGCCCTTCATGGAGATTCCGTAGCTGCCACTTTAAGCATCCTTCTGTCCTTCATTTCTTTAACAAACATTAATTGAGGTCTGTGGTATACTAGCACAGTTGAGATGCTGGGAACACAGCGGGCAATAGGACAGACAGTCTGTAAGGGTACCAGTTGTCATCAAATGGCAGTATCAGATGGGACAGTATGTGTGGAAGTACTTCACAAACCTAATTATATTTAAGAATTGGGTAGTATTCTCTTTCCTTCTTTAGATGAAATAAAAGGTGCAAAGAGAATAAGCACCCTGCACAATATTGCTAGAATAAGAACTCACCGCTCTCTGGCCGCTAGCTGAATTTGCTTCACTCTTTTCTCTCTCTATAGTGGGTCTCATCTGAAAGAACATTGCTCTTGAGCTTAAGAAGGCAAAAGAATTTAGAGGGTCAGGTGCAGTGGCTCACGCCTGTAATCCCAGCACGTTGGGAGGCTGAGGCGAGAGGATCACTTGAGGCCAGCAGTTTGAGACCAGCTGTGGCAATGCAGCAAGACCCTGTCTCTACGAAAAATAAAAAAAATTAGTTGGGCATGATGGTGTGTGTGTGTAATCTCAGCTACTCAGGGGGGAATCTGAGACAGAAGGATTGCTAGAGCCCAGGGGTTGAAGCTGCAGTGAGCTGATTGTGCCACTGCACTCCAGCCTGTATCATACAGCCAGACCCTCATCTCTAAGAAAAAAAAAAAAAGAATTCAGAGTTGCATTTCAGATGAGAAGCACATGATATTGACAATACAGTTCGCTCCCAACCTCTCTCATGGGTGTCTGAACATAAAGCCATATCAGCATATATCATTGGAACTTAAGGGAAAGTGGACTAAATCTCCAGGTGATGAAAATTACTAGTAACTTGGCCCCTGGTGGGATGCCAGTGAGAATATACACTTCCACAGGTGCTTGAATTCTCTTGGCCCCGGGCTTTAGGAAGCCACAGGAAAAGGTCAGGATGCTCAGGAATAGAGACATGCTGTCAGAGAAGGATGGAAGGGTAGAAGAGAACAGTGCTGGGCCTAGCGACTTTAAAAAAGACTGGCAAGCCAGTATGGCAAATGTTAACATTTATTAAATCTGAGGAGTGTGCATGTGGATGTTTTATTTTTTCTCTGTACTTTCTTTTATGTCTTAATATCTCATAAAATTTAACATTTAAAATTTTTAAAAAGATCCTCAGCCGGGCACGGTGGCTCACGCCTGTAATCCCAGCACTTTGGGAGGCTGAGTCAGGTAGATAACTTGAGGCCAGGAGTTCGAGACCAGCCTGGCCAGCATGGTGAAAGCCCATCTCTACAGAAAATACAAAAATTAACTGGGCATGGTGGCACATGCCTGTAATCCCAGCTATTCTGCTCTAGAGCCTGAGACGAAAGAATGGCTTGAACCCAGGAGGTGGAAGTTACTGTGAGCTGAGATTGCGCCACTGCACTCCAGCCTGTGTGACAGAGCAAGACTCTGTCTCAAAAAAAAAAAAAAAAAAAAAAAAAAAAAAATTTTTAAAGATTCATAGAACAGAATAGATCAGATGATCAATGCAGCACAGAAGAAGAGAAGCTGTAGTAAATAAAATATTCATGGCCCTAAAATTATGAAGGGCAGAGATAGTTTAGTTGTGTGTGTGTGTGTGCACGCATGTGTACATGCACATACTCAGAAGTTTTAGCATGCATCAAAATGCCTTGGAGGGTGTTTAAACCACAGAGTATTGACTCCATCTAGTTCTGATTCAGTAGGTCTAGCGTGAGGCCTGAGAATTTGCATTTCTGAGAAGTTCCCACAGCAAATCCTCATATCTTTTTGAGTAGATATTGTGTACTCTTCCTACAATTACCTGGACTGGTTTGACTCATTTATTCAACAGATTTTTAGTACTTACCTACTATGTGCCAAGTACTGTGTTACATGCTAGGGATATATGGTTTATTGTGCACATATAACTCCTTATCTAGGGGCAATCGTTAAATACATATTATATGTTTATGCCAAAAGGTGAGCAATCATCTAAACCCTTAAGCAAGCTGTTGGGTATTATAATAGCTAATCAGTAGGATAGGGGAACACCATGGGGACGGCTGTGTACAAAAACCGCTTTTTTATGTATGGTACTTCATAATGAATACAGATAACTTTCTTTTTCTCTTCTCATCTTCCCCCCAACCACCACCTATTTTTTTCTCTCGTTTCTCTCTCTCTCCCTCCCTGGGATACACGTGGTTGACGGGCTCATCCAAGAGCTATCTCAAGCCACCTCTTGCTGCTGCCTGTTACCAGAGGTTCTGAAAAGCCAGATATTTGCTCTGCCAGATTCACTGGCAGCTGGGGCTGGCCACATGCCCTAGTTTTGGCTAATAAGTGGAAATAGGTTGGGGGCCTTTTGGGAAAGATTTTGCTTCTATACAAGAGGACAGATGTAAGAGGAAGATCACTGGCACAGCCACCTTCCCTGTCTTCCTGCCTTAGGGCTGCAATAGCCATCTTGTGACCATGAGGCAACTAACATAAGGATAATTCCAAAGGTGGCAGAGTGACAGAGACTGGCTTTTAATGACATTTTCGACCAATTCAACCAACGTTAGCACACCATCCATATTCAGACTTAATGTTAGTGATAAAAGTAACGCTCTATTTTAATGAACTGTTAATTTCTATCAGTTGCAGAGGAAATCACTCCCAACTGATACATCCCCTTCTCCCTTTCTTCCTCTTCTTGGTTTTTTTTTTCCTTTTTTATTTTCCTTCTCTCCTTGGTATGTGTGAATTGTGTCCTCCTTGTAAATTCATATGTTGAAGTCCTAACCTCCAAAGCCTCAGCATGTGACTGTAGTTGGAGATGGTCTTTAAAGAGGTGATTAGGTTAAAATGAGGTCATTAGGGTGGGCCCTAATCCAGTGTGACTCGTATCCTTAAAAGAAGAGGAAATTTGGATATAGAGATGTAGAGAGGGAAGACCATGTGAAGACACAGGAAGAAGACAGACATCTACAAGCCAAGGGAAAGAGACTTCAGATAAAACCAACCCTGTTGACACCTTGATTTTGGACTTCTAGCCTCCATAACTGTGGGAAAATAAATTTCTGTTGCTTTAGCCACTTAGTGTGTGGTACATTTTTATGGGAGCCCTGCTGAGCAAATATACTTCTTTCTCCCACCTTTTATTTCCCCCGTATTCTTTCTTTTTCTTTATTTGTGTGGATATATATATATATATATCTCCAAGGGGTAGCCTAGAGTGAGGAATCCCTTCATTAGGGCGCCTCAGCAGACTTCTTATGTCTCCTTGGCCAGAATTATGTTGCATGCTCATATGTAAACCAACATCTGAGAAGGGGAATGGAACCACCATAATTAATCTAAACCAGTCAAGATTCACCCTCTTTGGCTGGAATGGAAGCTGCCTTTCTTACAGCTTATAGATGCTTACAGAACTATGGGGACAACAAGACTATAAGCAGGGTTCTGTAAGAACAATGGTTGTCAGCCTAAGGCAATTTTGCATCTGCCTTTCCCCAACTGAAGGGACATTTGGGTAATATCTGGAGATGTTTTTGATTGTCACAACCTGGGGGAAGAGGGGAGTTGCTATTGGCATCTAATGGGTAGGGGCCAGAGATGCTACTAAATATGCTATGACGCACAGGAAAGTCCCCTACAACAAAGAAGTATCCAGCACAATAGTCTCTCATGCCTGGATTGAGGAACCCTGTGTTAGAGGAAGGGAAGAAGGGGTGGCTATTAGGAGGAAAGCAAGGGGTGTTTGTCATGGATGGAAAAACACATGTACGTGATGTTCTCACAGCCTCCCTGTGAGTCTCACCAGCTTCAGGCCACAGCATCCCTGAGTGACAGAAGCTGGTCTCATTACATTGGCCAACCAGCCCTCAGTCTACAACTGTCTGTCAGAGACCCAGTGAATCAGAAAGATTTGTGCAGACTAAAATTAGAAAAGAGATGAAAAGTGATTATTTGGAAATAAATTTGAATATGCCTATTTAGATCCTCCAAGACTGCAGTCTGATACATAAATAAGACTAAAAATATGAAATTATAGTACCCTGTCATTCTCTTCAGTAGATTTCACTAGCTCTGAATCTAATGAGGCCTTAGTCACTGTGTTAAATTAATGCTTTTTAATATTTAAAAGATTAATAATCTTGCTTTGGTATGTTATTGGTATATTTTTAAATTTAATAATTTCAAACAGTAGCTCTTCAAGTATTCGAATCAATTATTTTTTATATCCACTCATCTTGATGTTTTGCCATAAGTAATAAATGGTGTAATAAAATATCTTTGTGCTTCAAATAATACCTCAGCACTTTTTAAACTTCTTTGCAAAACTTGACTACAGTTTATGTATGTGAGTGATAGGCACACATATCTACAAAGGTGGCTAGATTTTTAAAAAATTAATGCCATGACCTGCAATTTCCTTTGCAAATATATAGCTTGTCCTGTTTGCTTTATGGCTGTTGTTTGTAACATCATATTTTCCCCTCAAGTAAAAAATTTAAAAATGACATAGAAGACTTTGGCCAAATTGGCTAACAGTTTCATCATGTTTGATATTGTTCCAAGTTTTCACGCACCTACTTTTATATATACGTAATGTATCGGCTTTTGATATAGCAAAAAACACATAGGTGGCTTAAACTGCAAAGCATTTTCTGTTTTTCAGGTTGTATATTACAAGACCTACCAAGCAGCATATTTGCTTAAATGTTCTGTACTTAATTGCCAGAGTTTGCAGTGGACTCTTCATTTCTTAAAGGATTACCACAAATGTATTCACTTATTCAACTCCTGTGTGTTCACATACATTTCTATCACTATTTTCTTTTCTTCAATCAGCCAGTGTCTAGAAGTAAGAACCATCATCTTTAATTCGATCTCTGGCTTATTATAGACCTAGGATCCTCACAGGAATATTTGTTCAATTTGAACATGCTCTTCAGCTGTGTTTTTTTTTTTATTTTGTTGCCTATGGATGACAGATAATGATGTTTTTACACATTTAAAAGTACTTCATTTCCTTATTACATGGACATATTTCTAATTGGCTCCAGGCTCCTTTCTATTAATAGCTGTTGAAGATGCACTATACATCTAATTTAGCACTGCCTGGGGTGACACAATTGGGTCTCAGTTACTTTACTGCCAATATGTACAGCTTATGCCACAGGGAGCCTGGAACTAATTGGTGAGATCCTTGCCCTCTGAGACCGAATCTAATACATGCTTCCCAGACAGCTTCCCTCTCAGGGACCTCAGCGTTCCTCATTACCCTGACCATCTTTGATTTGGTGCCATGATTGACATAAGGAAGGCAAAGCCACCTCCTTGGCTTGATTTATTCTAAAGACATTTGACTTTATCCATACCCATCCCTGTGGAATATGGAAGCCCTCGGGGTGACTCCTGAATTTCCATATAGGAGCTTAGGGGTAGCAATATAGAAGGCCAGGGGCTTGAATGAATGTATGTTTGCAGGGAAAACATACTTCGTTTCATTTTAATTGTATTCTTTAGTGAGGAGGTTGATGGATATTTGGTTCCGGCAGGGAGTATAGGCTCCCTAAGTCACCCTTTGTACCTTTGCAGAGCCACTGGTTATTCTCTTTGTGGAAAGCCATTTTTGGTGCCACCACTGAAAGCCAAACCTCTTAGTATGACTTTAAGGAGTATGACATTAACCAATCCCTTGAGCCTTATGTTCCAACTCTCCTGCCACCCCAACCTCCCACTCAGCCAAGCTGCAATAATTCTATGAACAGGACATACGGCTTTTTTTCCCCTCTTCTGTTCCTTACTTTTTGGTGTCCCCAAGGTCTAGATCTGGCCCTCTCTCCCCGATGCCAACAGCACTTCCTGCACACCACTATCATCACAGGTCAGGTGTGGAATTCCAGTGGTTCAACATACAGCTTTCCTCAGCGCAGACTGTGAACACTTTGAAGGCAAGGCCCATATCTTAGTCATTTAGGCATCACGAGTACCCAGGTGGGTTCTGACATTTGACTGGCACTCAATAAAAGTGTATTGTGTTAAGCTCTTATTGTTACTATGGTATTCTGTCTTTATCAACAGAAGAGAAGGAGGGTTTTCCCAGTAACATGGGTAGTTGAAACATAACCGTATAAATGCTGAACCACTTTCTGGATGAAAAACATCTCAAGTCTCTGCCTTAGTAACAAGCCCTAACATATGTTTTACTTCAAGACTCAAGAATATCATTGTGAACATTGGTTATGATACTGACCTCTGACATTAGCAGTGTTGCACAACCTATGAAGGTGCCCTGAAATAATGGTGTCAATCAATGCAACTTTAAATAAAACATACACATTGACAAAAATCAAAAAGCATGGGTCCACCCAGTGACCTTCCAGTGAAGCACCAAAATTTATTTCGTGAAACTTCGATTTCAATGAGTGAATGCAGGTTTACTTGTCTCACAAGGCAGCTGGAATATATTTCTCTTTTTTCAGATTATTTACTGTGAACTTCTTAGAAAAGCTCCTGTTTTCTGTTTCTGGACAGTATTAGTATTCAGGACAGAAACACTTAACTGGGCTGGGTGCAGTGGCCCACACCTGTAATCCCAGCACTTTGGGAGGCCGAGGCGGGTGGATCACGAGGTCGAGAGATTGAGACCATCCTGGCCAACATGGTGAAACCCCCTCTGTACTAAAAATACAAAAATTAGCTGGGCATTGTGGTGCACACCTATAGTCCCAGCTACTCGGGAGGCTGAGGCAGGAGAATCACTTGAACCTGGGAGGTGGAGGCTGCAGTGAGCTGAGTTCGTGCCACTGCACTCCAGGCTGGCGACAGGGCAAGAATCCATCTCGAAAAAAAAAAAAAGAAAAACTTAACTATTCAATGACTACAGAAAGGTTATATGAACTTGATCTATATTATATTTGTCATGAAATAATTTTTCACCTCTAGAGAATCAGGTTGTTGTCACAACAAAAATGTTGTATTAATACACCGTATTGATAATAGCACACTAAATGATTTTGTTTGTCTTTTCTCTACCCTGTTGTTCAACAAGTATAATTTGCTGTGTATTGTGCTAAGTAGGATCTGAGGGAGTAAGGGTATATAAGATAGACATGATTCCTGCCTCAGGGTCTTCGTGTTTAAAGAGGAGGGACAGACCAACAAATAGAATTGCAATATAGAATGTTTCAATGTTGAGATTTTCACCAGCCTATAAAACATAGGCCATCTTTACCATCTCCTGAAATTCCTACAACCTTTTCATCACCAGTTCAAGAGACCATCATAACCTTGACTAGGGCCCATGGTATTGCTCTGGTGGCAGTAATCAGGATTTTAATAAAGGTCTATGGTAATTTCCCTGGGGATGGTTATTTTTGGTGTTTTGTGGTAGAGTTGTAGGGCCGGCTAAGGTTCATAGGATTTATATTTCATAGTCTCAGTGGCCCGTATGTGGAGAAGAATGGTGATGCCTATCAGTGATAGTAGGTGGTAGTCACCAGCGGTAGCCCCAGTGGAAAAGACTGTGTCTAAGTAGAGAACACGGGAAGTAATTACTGCTGCTGGAAGTTGGAGCAGAAGTTTCTACTTGGAGATTTTCTGGAAACACGTTTTGCTTATTCATCACAATATGATTAAACTGTGTAGATATCCAAATGTTGTAAATAATGGAATTAAATGGTTTGATTTATGCCTATGTGGTTTTTGTCACATGTCACTTACACTATTTATTTGATATATGTTATTTGTAGAAAACCACACTAGACACTGAGGGGACTCTGTTTTGGTCTCAGTGGGTTTACAGATCAGGAATGGCATCAACCAAGGACACAGGGCATGCATGTTCAAGGTCACAGGGAGAGTGCCAGCTGTGAATGGAAGTAGATTTAGGTTCCTAATGAGAAAACAAGAGTGTTGTGTAGGACTGTTTTAAAAACTCATCCCAGTGAAGTGATTGGCAGTGGAGAGTTCCCCTAGGTCTGAGAGCAGGAAGAAGAATCCTGTAACCCTAGCAAAGCAGGGTGGTTGATATTAGCTGGTGCTAGGCTTAAGAACAACTGTCAGAGGTTACATTAAAAATCAAATTTATTATAGAATTTTGAGATCAAGATTATCTACATTAAATATGGAATAATTCAACTTAACTAATACTTATTTAGAATCTATCAAGATTCTCTTTAAGCCATAAGGAATTTCCTCTTCTATTCTTCTAGTCTTTCTGACAATCACAAACAGAGAATTAGGGAATTGGGTCAACCTCATTTTGTCTTTTTAATGGTGATTTAAAAGTTAGTGATAAAAAAATTGTCTTACTGAGGAATGCACAGAGGTTTTACTAAGTTCGTTCTAGTCTTGTGGACTAATCATAGCATGTTAGAATTAGAAATGAGTGATCATCTTTATCAGGGGTTTTCAAATGTTGTTTAGCCATACCTTTGTCTAAACAAAGTTTTACACTAAGTGTGGTATGTGAAACAGACAAAAGTGGAGTTGGGTGTGGGGGCTAATCCTTATTGATTTACTCCAGTCAAATCTCAAAGGGATCCCCCAGAGTCCCCAGAGATTCCTCAAGACACAGAAAAGTACAACTCTGGGTCACTTTCCACGTTTCATAAATGAGAGTGCCAAGGCCCAGGAAGGGTAAGTGAGTCTCCCCATAGTACTGCTTGTTAGGGGCAGAAAAGGGTCTAGCGTTTTTGACTTATTTTGGCTTATTTCATTGAGCTTTTTTCTGAAAACCTAACACAATTTGTGTATCTTTTCATTTGTGTTTACAAATGCCAATAGTTTCCAAATTAAGCCTCTGACTGGTTTGTAACTGAGGAAAAGAGTGACTGCTATGTCCTGAGCCAAGAGAGAAATAGGTTAAATCCACTGTCTGTCTTTATCTCCTTCTTGTATTTGACGGTCTTTATCCTGGCTCTTCAGTTGGAAAAGAGAGGCCTCCGCAAACCCCAGCCACAGCCCCGTCCTTTCCGTGGGAAATGTAGTTCCACAGATGATGATGGATTTCCATGTGCATCTTTGTTGGAGAGCTTCTGTGTGATTCTGGCATCTAGTAGCTAGAGGAGGTCAGCTTATGAGCACAGGGAGATCTTTTCTAGACTTCTAGGGGTTGTCTTTGGGTAACAAGGCCCTACACAATTCTGCTTTGCTACTGTTTAGGTGATCCAGCTCCATCTTTTTAACCTCTATTCTAAGATATGTCCACAGCCGTGCATGCTCCCCTTGGTGGTGTAGATTTGTTTCTGCAAAGTAGCTACTCAGTCAGGGACCACCCCTATCTTCCCCTTCTGCCCTGGCCACATGTACACTCACACACACACAGCTAGGTATACCATATGAGCAAGTTCTAGCTCATGAAATGTGAATGGAAGTGATGTGTGTCATTTCTAGCCCTGCCCTAGCAAACCCTCCCATGCAGCATTCCTCAGGGCTCTCTCCCTGTTTGTTGGCTGGATACATAGAATTTAAGCACCTAGACCAATGTTTCTTGAGCTCAGCCTATCAGCATTCAGGGCTGAAGAATTCTTGGTTGTGAGGACTTGTCCTGTGCATTGTAGGGGGTTTAGCAACATCCCTGGCTTCTGCCCACTCCACGCCAGGGGCATCTCCCCTGTTGTAACAGCCTAAAATGTCTCCAGGCATTGCCAAATATCTCCTGGTTTGGCAGAAGGTGGAGGGAAGCGGGGTTGGGAGGGGCAAAATGACCCCTGGTTGAGAACTACTGCCTAGAGTATTGCAGAGCCATATGATGGAAAGGCCAAGGGGCCCTGCATCACCTGAGATAGAAAGCCAACTGGTACTTACTGCACAGGGCTGTGAAGCTATGGAAATGTTGAGGTTTACTTGTTACAGCATCTGATGGTACCTAACCAAGCATACTGCTTTTTATCTGCTTTACAAATTGGACTTCTATGTAAGATTCCTTTTAAAGAAAGTGTATCCCTCAAAAAGAATGAAATGAACATAACCTTTGGAAACTTTTGACCCAGTTAATCTCTTCCCTTTACAGATAAGAACCAGTTACAAAGAAGTGAGGTGACTTGTCCAAGACCGCACAGATAGGGAGCTGCAGAGGCAGGCCCAGAACTCAGGCCTTCAGGTGGTTCACCCTGTGCCCTAAACTGAAGCCACTTACCTTTAACTATCTCTAAGCAGGAACAGATGGAAGTGATAAAACCAGCCACACTTGGTACAGTTTAACTTGGCCTACATATAGGATAGGTTGATAAAGTGCCTTAAGTTCCTCCCCTGACCCCATCATCTTTCTTCCTTCTGTTCATTGTGTCGTATCATCTGAGTCACTATTTAGGGGGAAGGCATTTCCTCACTCATCAAAGACCCTGTTAAAAAGCAGGTTATTTCCTGGGGAAAATCATACTTCTACATGTGCTACCTGGCAGTACAGATCCCTTTACCAGATTGGTCAGGTACCCCTGAAGAACAGGGAGAGCCCAAAAATGGGGTCCCAAGCAGCTCAGTCCCCAAAGTAGGGCCAGCATGGGCTTCTGATTGGGATGAGGAAAAGACTGAGGAACCAGGAAACGGGAAACTGAAGGCCCATCCGGTGGCCTAGCCACACCTGGCGGGGGCACGGAGTGAATAGCTGAGTTGCCAGTGGAAAAGATGTTTCCAGCTTCATGTGAAGGCTGGCTCGCATCGGCTTGGGCACTGGGTGGGGCTCAGCTTGCAGGCCATTCCTGGGGCAGCTGGGTGAGGCCAGCCCCAGCAGGCGGACACCGGCACCTCTTCATACATTACGGTGGTGTCCTCTGGAGAAAGGTGTGAATAAATGCATCGACTGATGTACCTTGCACACATTTTCACACCCTCCTTTTTCTGTTTTGTGCTCCCTTTCTCCCTCAAGCCAGCTCTGAATGTGTGAGCCTTTGTGCCATTTCTGAATTTACAAATCCCCCCAGAAGGCACTCATCATGGACTCTTTCTAGATCTTTGTTGCCAGTTATGGAGAAAAGAATGGACTTAACTTTCCCTAGGGCTATTATAAAACAGTGATCATCTGTCCCAGGTGGTTAAGCTTCTATAAATTCTCACAAGTAGCAGAAGCCAGGCTCTCACCCACCAGGGAAAGCTGAGCATTGGCCTTACCATTGCCAAGTGTATTTGGAGCCGTTGTTTTTCTCTTCTGCTAACTGTTCCTTCCAGCCAAAACTTAAGTTGAGAGAAGGGGAACAATTATCCTCATTCTTTGAGAATTACAAATTGTATTTCAAACTGGCATATTTTCACCAGTTTTACACACTTTTTTTCTCTTTTTCTTTTTTTTTTTTTTCAGTTTGGATAATAGTTCTTGGAATTAAACCTTGGCCTTGGGAATATCCGAGCTAGGGGGTTAATTGTTGAATTGTCCTGAGCTAACGAAATTGTTACCAAAAAAAAACAGGAAACAAAAAACAGTAATTTCATCTTAATTGCTCATGGAAAAAAAGTAAAGAAGTCTGTAGACATTTGGGGTCCTATATGCTTTATTAAACTAAACTATAAACAGTCCTAGCCAAGGCAGTTTGGACAGTCTGCTGAACTGTGTTATTGTTACAAGACTTCAAAACTTAGATATTTAGCTTTTCTATATTCTGTTGCAACATTGTTACTTAACTTTTTGCATCACTTTGAATGGGATAAAACTTCAGTATTGAAAGTTTACTGGGAAGTCATCTAGCCTCTTGGTGCTCAAAGTCTGCTGTGGATACGTAGCACTGGTATCACCTGAGAGCTTGCTAGAAATGTAGACTTTTAGGCCTCGCCCAAAATCTATTGAATAAGAATCTGAAGTTTACCAAGATCCCCAGGTGATCTGTGTACACATTAAAATTTGAGACTCACTGGTCTAGTCTGACTCCATCATATGAGGAGACTGAGGCCCAGGCAAGTTTCCAGAAGGGGAAGCTCTGGCTCAGGAAGAAGGGCTACACCTTAAAAGCAAGCTGCCATGAACTTCATAGCCTCTTCAGATCCAGGCTCAGGGTGTGGCTGAAAGCTTCATGATATCCATTTTCAATCGTACTTGAACATGGCCACAATATAAGAAAATGTTCTAGAGCTGCTTCTACTGTGGGTACTTTTCTAAAAATAACTGGGAGAGACTTGCCCGGCGGACAGACAGGGGCTGACATGGTAATTTCAGACCTGGCAGGTGAATAATGAGTCACCATTTATTCGGATCACTGCCGCGGGTAGTTTCTCAGGGGTGCCAAGACAGCAGTCGTCCACTCCACAAGAAAGCTGAAGGGCAAAGCCCACAATATTTATGTTGGCATTTTCACTATTTATATGAGGAAATATTTTCATTAATCTCAAACATGTATTATTGAGTAAGTCCCTGAAATCAGGTGTTTGCTTAAAAAAATAAATATAACCTAGTTCTCATATTTCAGGTTTGATGCAATAACTACCTCTAGCTCTTTGGGGCTGTGTTAGATTATATTTTCACTGTAAATAAAACTATAAATTCAACAAAATTGGTCAGCCATGCATAGATTCTAACATGTTACTGTCATTATAAAGAAGAAATCATTTTTGATTGTCCAACTTTGCTATGTGCCTGGGAAGCAATGAAAATAATTATTTTAGAAGCCAAGATGGGGAAAATCAAATGCCATGTATTTCTGATAGGAGAGGAAGAAGTTCAAATGCTCCGTCCAGTGTGTAGGTCTAAGTTCCCTGCCTTGGGCAGAAATGGTCAAGCTGTTAGAGGCCTCAAGGAGGAGGTCCCATGGATTTATGGCAGAGAGAGAGAGAGTGGGAGAGAGGGAGTTGTTTCTTTCCCCGGGTGGAGACAGAGAAAGGAAGATTTGCATTCCTTTTTGACAGAATTGGAAGCATCTAAGTCAGATATAATGTAAGTTAAAATGGATACCAGACCACGAAGCCTGGTATATAGGAAGCACTCCAGAGATGCTCGTTCCTTACTGTCTTCTCTTTTTCTCTCCAACAGTCAAGCTGATGGCACAGTCCAGGCAAAACCCAGAGGCAGGTTTGGTTTGCTTAAGAGGTCTTTATCTGCACTGGCAAAACACAAAGGAGAATGTTTTCATTGTTACTAAGAAAAGAGCTGCTCTGTGAATCATGGCTGCTTCGTGGGAACAGCAGCAGCCAGTGCAGAGTTTCCATGCCGCTGGGGGCATGGGGAATTTGGATTTCCTAATAAGAACTAGGATTCCCTAGTGATAGGAGCCATTGAGATCTAGAACAGTGTAGATGAGGTCAGAGGGAGCACAGGGTGGTTCTGATTTAGGCTGCTGCACTGAGATGACCCTGGGCAGAAGGGAAGATGCTGGGGGCACAGGAAAAGAGCCCTGACCAGGTGATTCTCAGGGGCCACAAAGGGAAAGGTTAAGAGGAGCTCACAAAGTAAACAGCCTTTTAGGGGAAAGCAAGTCTGTCTCATGATCCCAGTTTATCTTCAAAAGAATATATGGAAGTATAAAAATGGGGAGGGGGACAAAGCGACGATGACCTACTCAGAATTTCAAATACCCTTTGATGAGTTTCACTTATCAGACTATTACAATTCTGATTCACCAGTGAATTGGAGATGGATTTGAGAGTGGGTACATGCAAGGTAATGAACCTAGGTGAAGATAATCCAATGGCACAGGTAGATCGTCCCAAGCAGTAATAATCATATCTGACATTGGCATGGCTTTTCATGATTTATAGACCATTCTTATTTGATCCTCATGGCAACCTTAGGAGGAATTTCCCTCTCATTAGCCCAGACAGCCCAGGGTTCATGCTCTTCCACTAGACCAGTGGCCTATACACGTAGGGTGTACAGGAGAATCTATTGCTTGCAAAAGAACACTATTTAGATAATTTTTTTTTTTTTTTTTTTTTTTTTTTTTTTTTTTTTTTTGAGACGGAGTCTTGCTCTATCACCCAGGCTGGAGTGCAGTGGCCCGATCTCGGCTCACTGCAAGCTCCACCTCCCGAGTTCACGCCATTCTCCTGCCTCAGCCTCTCCGAGTAGCTGGGACTACAGGCGCCCGCCACCACGCCCGGCTGATTTTTTTGTATTTTTAGTAGAGACAGGGTTTCACTGTGGTCTCGATCTCCTGACCTCATGATCCGCCCGCCTCGGCCTCCCAAAGTGCTGGGATTACAAGCGTGAGCCACCGCGCCCGGCCAGATAATTTTTTCTAAAAATAATGAAGAAATTAAACTTTACCAATAATGAAAATATGGATTGAGCCTGCCATATCATGTCCATTTTATGTCAGACAGCCCCACATCATGTACACCCAAGCCAGGTCAGCTGAGGATGGAGGGACTTTGCACTTTTCAGAGGGTCGAAGTGTCCTCAGCTTGCTTCTTCACTTCCTGCATATTGTCTCAAGTTGCCCTTCACTCAGCACGTGACATGAATTTATCGATTTTATTCTCTTCCTTACTCTGACAGAATGGACAAGCAACTTAAAAGTATTCCTCTCCAAGAATGGCATGAACCCAGGAGGCAGAGCTTGCAGTGAGCCGAGATCGCACCACTGCACTCCAGCCTGGGAGATGGAGCGAGACTCCGTCTCAAAAAAAAAAATAAAGTATTCCTTAACAAAAATGCAAATGAGGGTAATAACAGTGGTGCAAGCACACAGCAAGCACCAAAGGCAGCAGAGCCCCACACTTCTGTTATTCCTATATGCTCTTTGTCAGCCATAATGTGAAATTGAGAAAAATGACAATCTCATCTGAGCTAACAAGCGGCCAAAACATTTTCTTTTTTTCTTTCTTTTTTTTTTGAAACGGAGTCTCGCTCTGTCACCCAGGCTGGAGTGCAGTGGTGCGTGCAACCTCTGCCCCCTGGGTTCAAGTGATTCTCCTGCCTCAGCCTCCCAAGTAGCTGGGATGATAGGCGTGCACAACTACATCCGGCTAACTTCTGTATTGTTAGTACAGACAGGGTTTCACTATGTTGGCCAGGCTGGCCACGAACTCCTGACCTCAGGTGATCCGCCCGCCTCAGCCTCCCAAAGTACTGGGATTACAGGCATGAGCCACCACGCCTGGCCCAAAACATTGTCAAGAAGGTTATCTGAAATGCGAATTATCTTTGCCATCCTTGATAATGAATGTCACCCAAGTATCAATTTTATCTTATAAGCCCAAGGATATGAAGACTCCATTGAGATCAGCAATTCATTTAACCTCACAACATCCAAACGGGAAGACATATCTCTGCAGTTCCCCCATCCCACCCCTGTGGCAATTAAAAACATAAGATTCTCAACAGTACTTTAAAATTTTGCAAAATTTATTGATAAATATTTAGCAGCTTCTTTTGAGACTTGTTAGCAAAAAAAAAAAAAAAAACCCAGGTGACTGGGTAAATGTTTGTTCTTCCTGATGCTATTAAAAATGGTGGAAATACTGCTCAATGAAATAAAAGAGGATACAAACAAATGGAAGAACGTTCCATGCTCATGGGTTGGAAGAATCAATATCGTGAAAATGGCCATACTGCCCAAGGTAATTTATAGATTCAATGCCATCCCCATCAAGCTACCAATGACTTTCTTCACAGAATTGGAAAAAACTACTTTAAAGTTCATATGGAACCAAAAAAGAGCCTGCATCGCCAAGTCAATCCTAAACCAAAAGAACAAAGCTGGAGGCATCACGCTACCTGACTTCAAACTATACTACAAGGCTACCGTAACCAAAACAGCGTGGTACTGGTACCACAACAGAGGTATAGATCAATGGAACAGAACAGAGCCCTCAGAATAATGCTGCATATCTGCAACTATCTGATCTTTGACAAACCTGACAAAAACAAGCAATGGGGAAAGGATTCCCTATTTAATAAATGGTGCTGGGAAAACTGGCTAGCCATATGTAGAAAGCTGAAACTGGATCCCTTCCTTACACCTTATACAAAAATTAATTCAAGATGGATTAAAGACTTAAATGTTAGACCTAAAACCATTAAAATCCTACAAGAAAACCTAGGCAATACCATTCAGGACATAGGCATGGGCAAGGACTTCATGTCTAAAACACCAAAAGCAATGGCAACAAAAGCCAAAATTGACAAATGGGATCTAATTAAACTAAAGAGCTTCTGCACAGTAAAAGAAACTACCATCAGAGTGAACAGGCAACCTACAGAATGGGAGAAAATTTTCGCAACCTACTCATCTGACAAAGGGCTAATATCCAGAATCTACAATGAACTCAAACAAATTTACAAGAAAAAAACAACCCCATCAAAAAGTGGGCAAAGGACATGAACAGACACTTCTCAAAAGAAGATATTTATGCAGCCAAAAAAAATATGAAAAAATGCTCATCATCACTGGCCATCAGAGAAATGCAAATCAAAACCACAATGAGATACCATCTCACACCAGTTAGAATGGCCATCATTAAAAAGTCAGGAAACAACAGGTGCTGGAGAGGATGTGGAGAAATAGGAACACTTTTACACTGTTGGTGGGACTGTAAACTAGTTCAACCATTGTGGAAGTCAGTGTGGCGATTCCTCAGGGATCTAGAACTAGAAATACCATTTGACCCAGCCATCCCATTACCGGGTATATACCCAAAGGACTATAAATCATGCTGCTATAAAGACACATGCACACGTATGTTTATTGCGGCACTATTCACAATAGCAAAGAGTTGGAACCAACCCAAATGTCCAACAATGATAGACTGGATTAAGAAAATGTGGCACATATATGCCATGGAATACTATGCAGCCATAAAAGATGATGAGTTCATGTCCTTTGTAGAGACATGGATGAAACTGGAAACCATCATTCTCAGTAAACTATCGCAAGGACAAAAAACCAAACACCGCATGTTCTCACTCATAGGTGGGAACTGAACAATGAGAACTCATGGACACAGGAAGGGGAACATCACACTCTGGGGACTGTTGTGGGGTGGGGGGAGAAGGGAGGGACAGCATTAGGAGATATACCTAATGCTAAATGACGAGTTAATGGGTGCAGCAAAACAACATGGCACATGGATACATGTGTAACAAACCTGCACATTGTGCACATGTACCCTAAAACTTAAAGTATAGTAATAAAAAAATAAATATTTATAATTAAAAAAATAAAAATAAATAAATAAAAATGGTGGACATAGCACTTAAAAATAGATATAATAACAAACAAAATGCCAAACGCCTTTATTAGTCACATAATACTGTTGGAATAGAAAGAGAAAATATTGCTGAATGTCTGAAGAATCAAGGATGAGAACAAATGATGCTGCGTAGGATGTTTGCTATTTAGTTGTATGAAAGCATACTTGTCAATGTTTCAGTTTAGGGTATTTGTCAGGTTCAGTTTCAGTAATTCAGAACCTAAAGAACTACTTTAAATTTCTGTGTGTGTGTGTGTGCCACGTATGGGAAAATGTACCAGAAAAGATATTTCCTCAACAATTAAATTACTTCTTTAATTAAAAAAATGGTTTATGGAAAACCTAGGTTAAGTGTGCCCACTAGGCAGAGATTGAGCCAGATAAAAGTCATTCCATGAATTATTCACAGGAAAGCCTTATAACAAAGTAGTTAATGCCAGAAGTACACAAAATGTTACAGGATGTCATCCATATGGGTTAACTTTATAAAAACAAGACCTTTAAAATATAGTGGAGTCTTTATAACACTGTATAATGAGATGGGTAGTGATCATGAAAACCTTTTGTAATACATAGACCAGGTTCTTTGTAAGTTCCTTGTGAGTTATTTTCTGTCAAAATATTAAAGGGATTGTTAAATTTAAGGTGAGTTATTCAGTTACTCATTTTTCTCTCAGAAAAAGATGAGACTTAAATATGCTGGCCTTTCTTTGATAACAAATATTCTATCTAGAAAATAGGTTGTGAAAAAAATATTAGCACTGTAAAATCATCATGAAGAATGAAGGTGAGAAGGAGACATTTTCATTGTCTTAACTGACCCAGGAAGGCTGTGACTAAGGTGAACTAAACGCTTTGTCTTCCTGAAACCCATCACCTCAGACTAGATTAAATGCCCTCTTCCTCTCTGCAATCCTACAACACTCTGTATACACATTCATTCATTCACCTACCCACCCACCAACCCACTCACCCATCCTTCTGTCCACCCACCCACCCACCCACCTACCCACCCACCTACCCACCCATACTACAAATATGTATTGATCACTTATTAGGTACTAGCATTCTAGATGGTGGTTATACAAAACAGACAGTGAACAAAACCATTGAAAAACCCAGCTCTCATGAAACTTACATCCTAACTAGGAGACACAGATCATTTAAAAAATGAATAAGAAGCTGGTCATGGTGGCTTGAGCTGTAATCCCAGCTACCTGGGAGGCTGAGGCTGGAGGATTGCTTGAGCCCAAGAGTTTGAGGCTGCAGTGAGCTATGACTGTGCCACCGCACTTCAGCCTTGGTGACAGAGTGAGACTCTCTTAAAAAAAAAAAGAGTTATATAAGTTTGTGGTGATAAATATTATGGGCAAAAAAAAAAAAAAAAAGAGAAGAAAATTAGGGAGTGCCAAGGAATACATTACAATTTTAACTTCAGTCATCAGAGAAAGCATCACTGAGAATACAGTGCTGAGTAAAGACCCCAAATAGGTAAGAGAGTGAGAACTGCAGATTCTGGGGTTAAGGGTTTACCGAGCACAGGGAACAGTAAGTGCAAAAGCCTAGAGGGATTGTGCTTCTGTTTTAGTTTTAGGTGAATGAGTGACGGGGAGAGAAGCACTGAATCAGGGAAGTAATTGGGAGCGGGGCTGGCAAGCTGGGCAGAGCCTCAGCCTTGCAAGATTTGGGCTTTTATTCCACGTGAGATGGGAAGTCCCTGGAGGCTTCCTTCCATGCAGAGGCCGTGACATGGTCTACCTCATGTTTTAACAGTGTTGCTCTGGCTGTGTTATGGAGAATAGACTGAATGGGGGCAACTGCAGAAGTAGAGAGCTGTAAGGAGACAGGGCAGGGAACAAGGTGAGAAATGGCCCAAGGTGGCCTGGACAGAGTGAAGATGCTACATGTTTGCCTACTCAATTCTATGTTACATTAAAATTGTCTACTTACTTTTTATCTCCTCCACCTACATAGTGCATTCCCAGCACCTACCACAATGCCTTACCCCTACAAAATTACAGACTATCTCCATTTTAGAAATGAACCACATCCATTTTGAGGGTGGTATAGAACTCATTCCCTTGTGGCTAACCTATCTACAAAGGTAATCGAGGTAGAAAAAGTTACTTAAGGATTAAAGGAAAAATCAGTGGTTGATTGTGGGTTATTAAGAGAAAGCAGATGATTGGGGGAGTACATTCTTGGTCATAGAGACTAATTTTAAGGAAAATCTTCCTTTCCTAACAACCTTGTGTGTTTTGGTCTAAGACAGAAAACTGTTTCTATCTGATGTAATAACTTGGAACCATCACATCGCACAATTCCAGGACATGCCTTTCCCACAGAATGCAGTGTGAATCCCTGAGGTTGTGCAATGTAGTGATGATTTATGGATATGTATCTATCTATATCTTTGAGAAGTCTCTAGCTATTGGGAGGTGTCTCAAATTCACATAATTGCAGAAACAAAGCAAAAGGCATGATCTCACATGCTATTTGTTCAGGGACTTGTGGCTTTGGATAGTTATAGTAGATTAAATAATGGTTCCCAAAGATGTCAGATCCTCATCCTTGGTACTTATAAATATTTCCGTATGTGGAAAAAGGGTCTTTGCAGAAGTGATTACATTAAGGATCTTGAGATGGAGAGATAATCCTGGATTATGTGGGTGGGCCCAAAATACAATCATGTGTCCTTAAAAGAAAAAGGCAGAGGGAGATTTGACATGGACAGAAGAGGAAAAGACAATCTGACACCCAGGCAGAGACTGTAGTGACACAGCCATAAGCCAATGAATGCTGACAGCCACCAGAATCTGAAAGAGGCAAGGAAGGGCTTCTACCCTGGAGTTTTTGGAGGGAGCGCCAACGTCATATCTTTGGCCCAGCAGTACTGATTTTTGGTCTTTTAGCCTCCAGAACTGTGAGATAATAAATTGTTGTTTTCAGACAGGAAGTTTATGGTAATATTGTTACAGCAGCCACAGAAAACAAATATAGTAATGTGGTAGTAGCTTTAATCTATTTCTTGTGTGGTCATTTATCCTCTGAAAGAGCAACTACATTGTCTGTCTTTAGATTTGTCCGTGAATATTTCATCAGTTACTCTATGCACAACAGTGATTTTAAAGCAGAGGCAAGGTGATTATAGCACTCTCTGGTAGGAAATATCTTAATGCCTGCCGAATTGTTAAGCCAGGATCCTCCTAATTTAGGGTATGAGAAGTCTGTTTGCTAAATAACATTTTTATAAATAGCAAATAATGGTTGAAAGGAGATTATATGACTGAGCCATCTTGCTTTATGATTTTACTTAATGGTTAAAAATCGATCTGTTCAAAGATTTCAAATCACCCACACGCATATCCATATTTCTGTTTTCCCTGAAAAAAACTGAAAGCAAGCTTTTATCTGGAGTAGAAGCTCTGTTGGACATGTAGCAGATGAGTTTACACTATGCATGATGCTAAAAACCTAGTTAAATGTGACTCCAAACTCAATCTTACTTGATCTTTCTTCATCTTGATACCTCGCAACCCTCTAACCCCTGAATCATGGGAAGATTCTAGAAGTCTCATGAAGACTAAAACACTGAGGAATGTTGAAGATATTTTAGCTGAGAGGCTTATTGCCTAAGTTCCCACAGTCTCTGGGAGTGTTTCTTTGCTAATTTGCCCCATTTAGATGTGGAATTTGTTATCAAAGATGGAAACCCTGCTGCCCAGGGTCCAGTCTCCTTAGATGGACTATGAAGCTGTTCTTCTCTGAAGTCTTGCTGTCTTCCCCAGTATCTTGAGTGCTGGAGGTATGGCTCCAGCTACTTATGGAACCTATGAACCCTGGTGATATTGTGTCACTGTGACTCAGTGCTCTTCTCTACCTTCCAAAAGCCCTCAACTCTCTCCTCTCCTCTAAGTATTTTCAATGAACTTTGATTCTAGCAACAAAAGCCATAAGGGACAAGCCTTCAGGTAACATCTTTTGGCCTTGCCATCTAAATCCTCTAAGTCAGATGTGAGAAAACTATGGCCTGTGGGCCCAATCCAGCCTGCCTCCTGTTTTCTTTTTTAAAAAATAAAGTTTTATTGAAACATAGCCATGCCTATTTACTTATATATTGTCTATAGCTGCTTTTGTGCTACAGTGGCAGAGTTGAGTGCTTGAGACAGAGATGGTATGACCTGCAAAGCCTAAAATGTTTAGTATCTGACCATTTACAGGAAAAGTTCACAGACCCCTGCTTTAAGTCAAGGGAACTCAGAGTCTGATTAACAGAGATGGAAGGTACTGAGAAGACTGAACCTGACTGAATTACTGCCACAGAATATCCTGCCACTTAGGTCCAGAAGTTGTGGGAAGTCTGAGTTAACTGGAGGCCCAACATGACTTATGTCCGATTCCTAATGACCCTTTGCTCTTGAGCTACTGCAGGGATGGTGGCAACACACATCCCAAAGATGATCTCACTCTCCATTTACCCACATTCCAAGGCAGGCCAGATATAACTGGATTGTTCAAGGATGCTTCCGTTGAGACTGTACCCTCTGTCCATTTGGGTTTCCTCACACATCCTCCACAAGTCCTCAGGCTGCTTCATGTGTGGATGAACTAGACTGAAAGATGCTGAAGGACAGGCCTTCCAGACAATGAGCTCTTCCTCAAGATCCACTGGCATATTATGCTGTGCACACTGGAGGTGCAGGAGTATCCCTACTGTATACTACGTTAACTGTGAGACCCAACCTTCTGCTCAGAGGATGACAACAGATGGATGCAAGTTGTCCTATGATTGCCATTTTGGAATTGCCACTTGAAGACAGTGGTGACCTGTGGGTCTGGAGGGATTACTGCAGGGTGGGACATACATATCAAATTCTGCAAGCTGGGTCAGTTGTGGGGGTATCTACATTGGGACACTTCACAAAGAAAGAAGAGGGAAATGATGCCTATATAATTGCTCATGGAAAAGATTCCCTATCATGTTACAGAAACATAGTCCACTACGTAATGACCTTGGTGGATGATAGCGTCCAGATTCCTCTTCAGTATGGTGTGTGGTTGGTAGTTTGTACAGAATGAATGATGGCCTCTGTTTGTCTGCCAGCCAAATGTGGGACACTCAGAAAAGCAATTTTTTCACATCGGACAGATCTGGATTCAGATTTTGGGCTTACTTCACTCTGCCTTTGCCACTTTGGTCAATTTAATTACCTTTAGTTTTTTCACCTGTAAGATGGGAATACTGTTTCTTGATTCATAATGTTACTGTCAAGATGAAGTAAAAGAGTTAATAGAAAAGACTTCCACACTGCTGGAAAAAATAGTAGTCACTCAATTCTTTGCCATTTTCAGCTTGTCTTATTGTTGAGCTAAACAAAATTCCCAAGGAGATTTGTAAATTTACTGAACACATTTTATTGAAGAGGTGGTAGGAGCACTGGTTCAGCCAAAAAAATAAAATAAAATTTAACTATTAGTATAAAGTAATGAGGATAGATCTACAGTTGTTATTAAGGGAAGGCAGGATCTGTGTGTATTTGTACCCCAGTATGGTGGTTTTCTTTGTAATCCTGGAAGCTGTTGTCAGCCTGAGAAAATAGCAATAACAATGTTTCATTTATGGACACAGCTTTGGGCCCCATCAGGACCCTGGTACAAAAGGCCAGTGGAAGCTGAGAGGGCTCAATGGATAGGAAGCTTGGCACTGATAGTAACAAATACTGCCAGTAATAATAGCATATTCTAGCTTCTATATAAAGGTTGAGACTGGGCCAGAATGGAAGTTAGGATAGAGCACAGGTTCTGTGCTACTTCCAGGAGGTATTTTGTTCTTCCCTTATTCTTTGAGATCAGAACAAAGAAACAATTGACTGGATATAGAAGTTTCATGACAAGTAAATGACATTTTGTTCAGGATAATTGTAGCGTTTGCATTGTTTCCTTTTGACAATTGATCAAAAGGAAATTTAAATGTACAGGGCTAACTACCCCCATGTAGGTCAATAAATAAGCTAGTGCATTCAGTTTTCATCCTAGGACTCTGGAAGGCAAACTTAGGAGTCTTTCCAGAATTTTCCTCTTCAGTTGACTCAGTTGGCATTCCCCTATATAATTGTTTCAATGGTGCTGCCACTGGGTAGTTGTCAGCCTCCACCATACTCAGAGAATTGCGTGGCTTCCTCCTAAAGCTTTGCTGCATTCTGATCTTAAATCCCAGTTAAAGAACAGTACATTCTGAGGATAGTTTTGAATTTTCTAATATTTTGAGAGCCCATCAGACCTGTAATGTCCATTGGCTCCTTCCTTCTCCCTATTTAGAATCTTTTTTTTCATACTGTTGCCATTAAGAAGCCAGGAGACTGGTGGTTTTTACATTTTTTTTATTTGCTCAACGTCTTGCCAGGATTGTCCAAAAATATTGTTTTAAAACCTTTGTCCTAAAAAGCTCTGTGAAATTATAAGGTAGGCCAAACTCAGCATGTTGGTTGGAGTGAAGTTCACTAATGGGGAGCCCTTATAAAGAGAAACTTAAACTTGAAGGAAGACCATTGAAGGATTCTTCTTGACTTTCCTATTGATGCCTCTTAGAATTGCAGCCTTTTAAACAGAGGTTCCAGGACCTAGTTTTTCAGCCAGTTCTAAGATTTCTCTTTTGCTTCTTTTTCAATTATGTAGAAAATGGCCTTGCTAATAGCAAGAGGAAAACAAAAGAATTTTACATTCTACATGCTCACTATATTTTTAATTGCCTAAAACTGTGACTACTTGCCAAAATTATTCTGGCACTCTATGAAGAGATGCCATTTGTCATCAGAAAACTTTTGAACTCTACATAAATGCAAATATTAGAGGATATTTTTATATCCAGACAAGGCTTATAAAAACAATTAGACTGTACTTTATGGGTTTTGCTTGGGTCGAATATGATTCTGATCATCAGAAAGGGATTTCTCATTCACTCCTTGATTAATTGCATCAGTAAGGGTCTACTCAGGAAAACAGAAGCCATATTAGGTATGTCAAACAAAGGAGGTTTAAAACGGACCTGATTGTAAAAGTAAGAGCTGGAGGAACAAAAAAGAGGGAGTGTTGGGTAACCCAGAAATTAGACTGTAAGGCTGCTACCACTGGAAGAATGAAAGGGCAGAGGGGGGCCAGCACCCTGACTTGTGCTCACTGGAACTGTTGGAGTTGCATCTGTTTTGGAACCTCCTGTTTCTACCTGCTGGAATTACAAAGGCTGCAGGAGCTCACAGCTGTTCAAGGCTGCTGCTGGAACAGCCAGCACCACAGGAGCCCAGAACTGCTGGCTGCCACCACTACCAGAACTAACTGCCACTGCTGGGTATGTAGCTGGAGCAAAGAGAAAAACAATGGTTTCTCCCCCTTCACCCTTTCCACACCCACCAATGTCTCCCACTTCTTGGATCTAATTGGAAGCCAGTTGGCAGGATTCTGGGGAATGTAGCTTGCAGGGTTTGCTGAGCCTGGAAGAGAAGGAATGGAATTGAAACCAAGCAGGCAATCGACCAGCTCCTTTCTCTCCTTCATGAAGAGGTGGAATGTGTTCTGGATGAACCTGCCATGGAATATGGCAATGTGTGACACGTCCTTGCCAGCTCTGTGAATGAGTAAATGTTCACTTGGCTTTCTTTTCATTCCCTAAAATATTTTTAATTTTGAGTAGCTTCAACTTACTTAATATTTAAAGATAGACTATGACTACAAAAATCAAGGAAAACATTCTATAATTTGACTTCCATAATTTGTTTCTTTAGAAGGTTTTGGAAGGAAGGCAACTGACATTGATTTATGCTTTTATGAAGATGTTAGGTGACACACACATTTTTCATTTAATACTTACAACAACCTTATGCAGTAAGAATAACTTTTATCCCCAAAAAGCAGTGTCTCGAGGAAAGTTTCACAAGCTCTTCATCTCCACAGCCAGGAGACCTCTGTCTAACACTTTCCATCCAGCCAGCATGTGGGGGCCTTGTATGCTGGAAAAAAATTACATTTTTTTTTTTTTACTTAGAACTCAAGAGGTTCCTGGATATGGGGAGAATAGGATTTATGAGTAGATTGCCAAAGTGTTTTTTTTTCCCCACTTTGTAGTGCTGCTACAAAGAAACAATGTATACTCCAGTGGATAGAGGTGCCAATCTTGAATTTGCAGAGGACTTTGCTTGAATTTCTTGACAGCACAGCTTCCAGTCTGTCTTTTATAGTTTTTATTTACTTCCAATAGATTGGAAGCACTTTTATGACTGCCATAGTGTCATGTTCATCTCTGAATCCTAAACAGGACCTGGTGGAGGGCTGGCACCTAGAGAGGCTCAACAAATGTGTAGCTATTTAACTGTGGGCGTTGGAAGGCTCTGCGTCCTTCATGGACCACACAGGACCTATAATCTTCAGAGACAACTTGGTTCAAATCCAGACTCACTACTTACTAGCTGTGTGACCTTGAGAAAGTTATTACTTTTTCTGTAATCTCTTCTGTAAAATGGAGATAATACCTACCTATCAAAGGTCATTGTAAGAATATGTTGGTTAATGTACATAAAGTTCTTGGCATTATGGTGAGCATACGATAAATGCTTAATAACTACCTGTTTACCATTGTATCGTTTCTTACTGAATTTAACATATATTAAAAATCAATTTGATCACTATGAGCAATGCACTGATTTGAAAATATTTGTAAATAAGAAATCATCTATATATAAATGAACTTTGCTTCTTTTATATGTTGAGTGCCTGGAAGCTTTCTGCAGGGAAAATCAACTGGTTGAATTTGAAATGGCCTGAGTTTTGGATAAAGGTGGATGAATCAAATCTTGTGTATATGCATGTGTGTACTTGTGCTTGTGGTGTCTTTATGACATTATTCTCTTTTGAAAAACAATTCTTTGGAACTTCATGTTTCGATTTACTTACCATGAGTTTTCTGTATACTTGATGATTAAAATGTCCCCATTTGGTCTTGCTCTCTGATTGCTTTCCCAAATTTCTGGTTATTTGCCATTTCATGCTATGAAAGCAATAGAAGATGGTTGCCAATGTAGCTAACTCAAATATTGTCTGCATATTTCCAAGTGTATTGTTTTGGAGAAGTTGAGGGTCAAGGGACAGCATATCCTGACATTTGTAGCTTCGATTTAACCTGGAAAAGCTAATTTGGAATTAGCCATGTCATGCACCATTACAGAGCCAGAATTTTTTTACAGCCTATCCCATTCTTCAGCAGGGATTCCTTCCTTAACAGGGCATATATTACTTTGGCAAAAACTATAGAGACTGGATATCAATTTTCAGAAAATTCTAAAGTGGTATTAATTTTTTACTGTATAAAACCCTAGTCCAAGTTTAAGAAACCACACTTGAGACAGTTCTCTAAATTCAAATCATAACTCTGTCTGTTTGGGGAGTCTTTACCCTTCAAAATGTATGTTTATTCATTCATTAATCGATTCATCTACTCGTTTATTTATTAAACAAATTTAAAAATTCATCTACTCGTTTATTTATTTAACAAATAAAAATGTATTTAATCAATATATTTTGAGTGCCTGCAATGTGCCAGGTACTGTTCAATGCTGTGAACACATACAGAGTGAACAAAATAGGCAAAGTCCCTGGTTTAAAAATGTTAAAGCTAAAAGGCACCTTAAATTTTGATGCTATATTTTTATTAAAGGCAAGATTATATAAGTATACAAAATCACTAGAGGTCAGTAGGCAGGAGATGGGAGAATTGTCTTCCAGACAGCCAACTCTGCTTCATTCCTGAAGTCCCTCTTAATAATAAAACAAATTAAAATATCTAACCCTCAAAGTTGTAAAGGAGAACGTCAGTTAGAATACTTATGGCTAGTAACAGCTCACCTAATTTAAAATGGTTAGACAATAAACAGAGTGTAACGAAACAAACCACTGAAAGGAAGAGTGGCTTTAGGCACCGTTTCATCCAGAGGTTCAGGAGGCGACAGGGCCTCAGCCCCATTTTTCTGAAATTCTCCTGGAATGTCCACCAGCTCATTTGCTCCTGTGCTGCTGGCAGTGTGTTTGCAGTAGGGCAGTGGATTCTCTCCTTTCCTCTTCACTCTGTACCATGGGTGCTGCTGCTGTTTATCTCACTGTTATTCATATGAAGAATTAGAATAATGCAACTGCAAATGAGTTCATTCCTTCTTTAAGATCCCACATCTTTTAAATAATATATACAGATATGTATGAGGGATGAATGTCAAAAATGGCCTGGTGCTGTCAAACAAACAATACTGGCAAAACCCAAGGGGTGGGAAGAGATTTATAGGGAGAGCAACATAGAGCTTATATAGTAAAAAATAAAGAATAATAATAATCTCACTGGGATAAATTGGGAATTGGGGAAAGAATGTGCAAAGCTATGTCTGGTGAAGAATTGAAATCTAGGTCTCAATAAGTAAAGGAGTAATGGTCATAATACAATTTACAGACAAGAAAATACAAATGGCAAACAAATACATCTTTAAAATGTTCAACCTTTCAGTAACTCAAGAAATAAAAATCCAAATGATGTTAAGCTACTATTTGGCATTTATTAAACTAAGAACAATAAATAAATAAATAATAAATATCGTGTATTTATAAGTAAACAAATATATATGATGTAGTGCTGACAAGCCTGTGGGAAAATGGTGTATTCAATTCTTGTTAGTGTCGACAACAGTTACAGTTCATTTAAAAGTCTGAAGAGAAGTTCTGTCAACAAGCATAACAATTTTCATACCTACAGCTAAGTAATCACTCTCTTCAGGATTATTCCCAAAGAAGAAACTTGAAGGAAGCAAAGTGATATATAAAGATGCTTATTTTTATTTATTTATTTATTTATTTATTTATTTATTTATTAAGATGGAGTCTTGCTCTGTTGCCCAGGCTGGAATGCAGTGGCACAATCTCTCCTCACTGTAACCTCTGCCTCCCAGATTCAAGAGATTCTCTTGCCTCAGCTCCTGAGTAGCTGGGATTACAGGCGTGTGCTACCATGTCTGGCGTATTTTTGTATTTTTAGTAGAGATAGGGTTTCACCATGTTAACCAGTTGGTCTTGAACTCCTGACCTCAGGCGATCCACCTGCCTTGGCCTCCCAAAGTGCTGGGATTACAGGCATGAGCCGCTGTGCCTGGCCCTAAAGATACTTATATATTGTCATTTATAACAGGGAAAATCTAGAAGCAACTGAACTCTGTGGCAATCAGAAAATGGGTAAAAATAGTATGATATATTAGTTCACTGGAATTTGGCTAGAAACTGAAAAAGATGTAAAGAGGAGAAACATGGAGGTGTTGAAGTCTTGTGCAAGATATTTATTAGCCCACATTGATTGAAAAACAGAGGGAAAATTTTTGGCTTCTCAATGTTCTGGAATTTAGTGTCAGCTCTTACATGAATATGTAACTCTACCTGTGAAGTCTAGTGTCTCAGGTGAGTGCCGTGTGCTCTCCTAAGACAGCGTTCTCCTGTCTGTAATCATGGTACTTACCTCCAGGGGCTAGCGTGAAGATCAAGTGAGATCATTCGCATGAAACCCTCAGCGCAGTGCCAATTGCAAAACAAACCAAGGAAATCGCTACCTAAATATTATTACTGTAACTGTGTTTATTTTTTTTTCCTTGTCAAATTAAGGATTAGAAGAGAGCCTGAGAAAAATGGAGAAAAGGTCCTGTGCATGATAATGGAATGGATGGAAGTTTTATTTTTAAGCATTTCACTTTATAATGTTTTATAATTTTTAAATGTTGACATTTTAAAGAATATATTTCTGAGTCCAAATACTTCCCAGGGCAAAGTCTTCATACCAGGGCCTTGTCTCTCGAGCAGCTGGAAAGCCTGAC
This sequence comes from Nomascus leucogenys, assembly GCF_006542625.1. Lineage (NCBI taxonomy): Eukaryota > Metazoa > Chordata > Mammalia > Primates > Hylobatidae > Nomascus > Nomascus leucogenys. The sequence continues at coordinate 53,971,441 of NC_044396.1, read as the reverse complement.
TTCATAGCCCGAACACAAGTGCTCAGAATGCAAATACGAAAACTACAGAGTCCACCGTACAGATTTAAAATGAACTGATTGTATCTTTATCCTTCCCGCAGCTGTTTTGGGAGAAACTGCTGTTCTTAGATGTCTGATTATTCCACACCTGTGAGGATATAGTATTGCTCCTTGAGAACCAAATCATGTTTGAAATCTCTGGTGTCAGAGGGTCTTTAAAAAATGGATGGCTTAGCATTTCCTCAGAATGCTGCATTCACGGGAGGGGTCTTCCACCTGACCTGTCAGGAACAATGCATCTTTCAGGCTGCTGGGCAGTGAATGGGATGCTCTGAACTCCTCTCTTTAGGGTTATTATTCTGAAATCCTCATTGTCGGCAATGCCTTCTTGGCAGCTGGACAGTAAAATGCATCTATCAATTCAGTCTCTTTCCTTTTTTTTTTTTTGGTAGCTGCTTGGCTAAAGAAGCAAAAACCAGCATAGCTACATTTTATTCTGGGCACCTGCATTATTTATGCTGTCAGAAATTCTAGGCAAGAGGCTGAAACCGTGATTATTATTAGGCTTGGGAACTGTGTGGACAAGCAAAAGAGACTTTCTTTTAATGTGGGTGACAGGAAAATGAAATGACAATCCGGAAAGAACAATCTCCAAGGCGTGAACTTTTAAAATGATCTGTCAATTAACTGTGAAGAGGATGGCATCCTAATCAAGCACTTGATCTGCTTCCCAGGCGCTCCCTGAGGCTCTTCTGCTGGCTCCACCAAGTAGGAGGAGAAAGTTGATTCTGTTAGCCTTGTAGAGCACCTTCCCAGAAGGAAGAACTGGGGCTTCTATTCTGGCACATGAATCACTCTCAGAAGGGCTCGGTTTGGGTTCACCCAAGGAATTGGACTGGCCAGAAGTGCAAAGAGAGGCAGGAACATCCTAAATGGCTTCTGTGGCTTGTGTGATGAAAATATCATCTTCTGGGTTTAAAATGGATAGAAACACTCTGAAGGGCAAGCTGTGTCTTAGGGGATGTGCTGATTTCATTTTTTTTGAAAGACACTTTTTAAAGAGTAGTTTTAGGTTTATAGCAAAGTTAAGAGGAAGATGCGGAGATGTCTCATTTACCCCTGCCCCCACAACATGCATAACCTCCTTCATTGTCAACATCCACAGTGACACATTTGTTACAACTGATGAACCTACTTTGACACATAATCACCCAAAGTCCATAGTTTGCATTACAGTTCACTCCTGGTGTTGTACATTCTACGGGTTTGGACAAATGTGTAATGACATGAATCCACCATCACAGTATTGTAGCGGGGACAACATTTTACCTTTGCTTCTTAAGGTTTTTTAGCTGGTCCCAAGAATTAAATTGACATAAGACAGATCAACAGGAGAAAAACATACAAATTTAATACAAGTTTTATATGACGCAGGAGCCTTCCTCGTAAGGAAACAAAGACCCAAAGAAGTGACAAAACCTAAATGCTTCTATATTAGGTTGAACAAAGACAGGCAATTGTGAAAAAGTAACTAAATTATGTTGGCAGGGGCACAGCAAAAGTAAGATATGAATTAATTTAACAAGGCCTATTTGTATAGAATTCTTCCAGCCATGACTTTCCACCACAGAATGTTTCTTTTCTTTTGGTACAGAGAGGATGTCTTTCACATGGGAGTTTTTATCTCCTGTTTTCAGGAAGAAGTTAGGGAGATTACAGTCTCCTTCTTGCATACTGTTTTATAAGTGTGTTTTTCTCAAAATAATCCTTATACCACAGTGAAATATTTTGGGGTGCATATTCTGCCACCTTTCAGTATCATATGCGTAGTTTCATTGCCATAAAAATACTCTGCTCCATCTATGTAAATCTCCCTCCCTCTAACCCTCTGGAAACCACTGATCTTTTTATTGTATCCATAGTTTTGCCTTTTTAAAATAATGTCTTATAGTTGGAATCATACAGTATGTAGCATTTTCATATTGGCTTCTTTCATTTAATAATATGTATTTAAGGACCCTCCCTGTCTTTTCGTGGTTTTGTAGCTCATTCTTTTTTAGCACTAAATAATATTGCATTGTCTGGATGTACCACAGTTTATCCACTCACCTACTGAAGGACATCTTGGTTGTTTCAAGTTTTGGCAATTATGAATAAAGCTACTATAAATACCTGTGTGCAGGTTTTTGTGTGGACATCAGTTTTCAGCTTATTTAGGTAAATACCAAGGAGTGTGATTGCTGGATCATATATTAAGAGTATGTTTAGCTTTGTAAGAAACTGTCAAACTGTCTTCCAAAGTGGCTGTACCATTTTGCATTCCAGCAATGAATGAGAGTTCCTGTTGCTCCACATCCTCACCAGCACTTGGTGATGTCAGTGTTCCATATTTTGGCCATTCTAATAGATGTGTTGTAGTATCTCATTTTAATTTACATTCCCCTGATGATATCCAATGTGAAGCATCTTTTCATATGTTTATTTGCCATCTGCATATCTTGTTTGGTGAGATATCTGTTAAAGTCTTTGGGCCATATTTTAATCAAGTTGTTTCTTTTCTTATTGTTGAGTTTTAAGAGTCCTTTTTCTAGATTTACTTTTTGTATGTGGATATCCAATTGTTCTAGCACCATTTGTTGAAAAGACTCTCTGTGCTCTATTGTATTGCCTTTTCTCCTTTGCCAAAAATCAGATGACTGTATTTATGTGGGTCTATTTTTGAGGTCTCTATTCTGTTCCATTGATCTATTTGTCCACTTTCACCAGTACCACACTGTCGTATTACTGTAGCTTTATAGTAAGACTTGAAGTCAGGTAATGTCAGTCCTCCAACTCTGTTCTTCTCCTTCAATATTGGCTGGCTGTTCTGGGTCTTTTGCCTCTCCATATAAACTTTATAATAAGTTTGTCAATATCCACTAAATAACATGCTGGAAATTTGATTGGGATTGCTTTGAATCTATAGATCAAGTTAGGAAGAACTGACATCTTGAGAATATTGAGTCTTCCTATCCATAAACATGGGATATGTCTTTATTTATTTAGCTCTTTGATTTTGTTCATCAAAGTTTTATAGTTTTCCTCATAAAGATCTCGTACATATTTGTTAGATTTATACCTAAGTATTTCACTTTGGAGGATGCCAATGTAAATGTTATTGTGTTTTTAATTTCAAATTTTATTTGTTCATTGGTGGTATATAAAAAAGTAATTAACTTTGTATCCTGCAACCTTCCTATAATCCCTTATTAGTACAGGAGTTTTTTGTTGATTCTTTTGGCTTTCCTACCTAGATGATCATGTCACCTGCAAACGAAGTTTTATTTCATCCTTCCCAATCTGTCTACCTTTTATTTCTTTTTCTTATTGCATCATTCCAGTATGATGTTGCAAATGAGTAGAGACACCCTTGCCTTATTCCTGTTCTTAGTGGGAAGCTGTGAGTTTATCACCTTAAGTATGATGCTAGCTGTAGGTTTTTTGTAGATATTCTTTGTCAAGTTAGGGACATTCCCCTCTATTCCCAGTTTACTGAGAGTTTTTAATCATGAGTAGGTGTTGAATTTTGTAAATGCTTTTTTGATCCTTTGATATCATGTGATATTTCTTTTTTAGCCTGTTGATGTGATTAATTACATGAATTGATTTTGAATGTTAAACCATACCTGGCATAAATCCCATGTGGTTATGGAGTATAATTTTAAAAATATATTGTTGGATTCAATTTGCTAATTTTTTGTTGAAGATTTTGCATCTATGTCTATGAAAGATATTAGTTCATAGTTTTTTTGTTACGTCTTTGGGTTTGGTCCTAGGATAATGCTGGCCACATAGAATGAGTTAGGAAATCTGCTTTCTTCTATACTCTGAATGAGATCATTGAGAATTGGTACAACTTCTTCCTTAAATGTTTGGTAGAATTCACCAGTGAACCTATCTGGGCCTGGTGTTTTCTATTTTGTAAGGGTATTAATTATTGTTTCAATTTCTTTTTTTTTTTTTTTTTTTTTTTTTTTTTTGAGACGTAGTCTCGCTGTGTCGCCCAGGCTGGAGTGCAGTGGCGCAATCTCGGCTCACTGCAAGCTCCACCTCCTGGGTTCACGCCATTCTCCTGCCTCAGCCTCTCCGAGTAGCTGGGACTACAGGCGCCCGCCACCACGCCTGGCTAATTTTTTGTATTTTTAGTAGAGACGGGGTTTCACCGTGGTCTCGATCTCCTGACCTCGTGATCCGCCCGCCTCGGCCTCCCAAAGTGCTGGGATTACAGGCTTGAGCCACTAATATATAAAGGCCTATTCAGATTATTTATTTTGATAACATTTCCAGAGATACTTTTGCGAGTATAATCACCAGATTATCTTCAAGTCTGCAGTTTTTTGTAGTAAAAATGGGCAAGCATCTGACATTTGGGGAAGGATAGGGGGTCTTTTATGTATATGGACAGATTTTCACCATGAATTCTAATCTTGAGACTTTTCTATGGCAAAATCTGGACCAACCCTATAATAAAAGCCATTTTAAAGATGTCTAGTTTCTGCAGATGTTCTATTTTCTGAGGGTGATCGTGTGATGTTATTCAAGCTTTCCATGTACATTGTGCAAGCTGTGTAATGCAAAACCTGGGGGGCATTTACATAGTGGTTTTTGTGCCAATAGAAAATATGTTCACTTTATAATGAGTATGTGTTACCTTTAGAAATGAGGGGAAAAATTTTAAAGGGCTTTACTTAAAATATTTTAAATTGGTCTTGAAATCAAATGACATAGGTTTCAATCTGCCACCGACTAGCTGTGTATCCTTGAGCAAGTAACTCCGTTACCTCCTTGATACACTGGCTTACAAAACCCTCCCTAAGCTGTCCCATGTTTGCCCAGTTCATCATGTGCTCCTTATTCTTCATAGCATTCTGGAATTCTGGTATCCTTTTCAATTCCTCTAACATGCCATGCTGCAGTAGTTTTAATCATACCTTTTTCTCTGCTCAGCACTTCTAACTCCTCATGTGGTTCATTCCTCTTTCTTCTTGACTCAAAGGTCATATCCTTAGGGAGCCCTTCTATAAAACTCAAGACTGAGTTAGATCCTCCTGGACGAGCACCAGTAGCTATCTTTCTGTATGACTCATTCTTTATTAAATGTTTAAATTCTTCAATAACTGTATCATGAGGCCAAGGTCTGTGTCTTTGTCTTTCACTGCTATCTCCCCCAGCCTAGCACAGTGCCTGGTACACAGAAAGCACCCATTGAAGATTTTCAAAGGAAAAAATGAACAAATGAACAGAGGTGGAAAATCTCCAAGTTTTTTTTTCCATTTTTAGGAGTCAGTGGCATTAATTCAGTAAAGAACAAAGATGTGCTGATTGTGTTTGTATGTGCTCATTTGCTTTCAAGTGATAGAACACCCACTCAAACTGGCTTAGGAAAAAAGAGGAATTATTGGTATGATACTGAGGTGGCTCAGAGAATCTAAAGAGGAACTGTAGGAACTACAGAGGCCCTGAGGAGTTCAGAGACTGTAACTGGGAACTCCTGCTGGTAGGAATCTGACTTCAAGCCCCTAATTCTTTTGGAAGCTTCCATTGTTACTCAATCCCAAGTGGACAGACTTCGTGGGTCATACATCTTCCTTTTATCCATTATTCTTTTCCTCTGATGAGGGTAACTCCCTATTGCCTCTCAGTTCCCATTTTTGTTTTGACTCTCTTTACTGTCAATTGAGGATTTCATGGTGAAGTTTCTTATGAAAAATTGCTTGGAGAAAAAGCCAGTGTCAAGTCTTGATGTTCTGGAAATTTTTTTTTAGTCCTTCCCAGCCATGACACAAAGTGGATCCAGACTGTCTGGGCTCTCACTTCTCTTTAGTTAAGTTGCTGAGCTCAGGGGATATTGACCTTACATTATGGAAAACTCAGTAACTGAACATCTCATTTTGGATGTAGAAAAATTTAGGCCCTAAAAGCTTTAGTGATGAGCTTGATTCATAGACTCCTTTGGTGATGAGCTTGATTCATAGACTGCTTTGGTGATGGTAGTAAGGGGCTGGATTTTATCCCTGAGTCTCTACCCAGTGCCCTTTGAATGACCACACTGCCTCTTGAGAGAGAACTTGCATTTGGTTCTTTGGTTGATAACTACTTAGAAAACCGATGTTGTCATTTTCCACAGATAAGAGCATGGAAAAGCAACACAGCCTCAAGGCAGGTTTAACAGGACAGATTCCCAGGATAGCTGTGTAAATTAACCATCCCACTCCATTCTGAGAACAAATCTTTTCCACAATGCTAGATTTGAATTGTAGATGATAGAAAAGGAGCAGTGCAGTTCTTTGATTTCTTTTCTTGCTTGTGTTCAGCACATTCTCTGATATGTCACATAGGCCAGTTCTTGAAAAGTGTCAATGCAATATAAGTCCTTTTGTAAACAGAAATTCTAGAATCAGAGGACTTGACAGAAACTACCAAAAGCCAACTAGGCAACCTTTTACCTCTGGGAGGCCTGTTGTGAAGACCCTGCAGTAGGTTTTTCAGTAGTGGGTTCAATCCCAGCTGGAAGGAACATCTCCCTCCCCAAGGCCCCACAGCACTTTGCTGTACTTCTCTTGGGATACTTAAACTCTCTCCCATTTTCTTCCCTATTACCGTTTTAAGTGCTTATCTTTGCTTCTTCCATAAAGTCTTACTCAGAACATGCACTCAGCACGCATTTGTTGCCTGTATTAATTTCCTATTGCTGTTATAACAAATTATCACAAACCTGATGGCTTTAAACAATGCAAATTTACTGTGTTACAGTACCAGAAGTCAGAGTTCCAAAATGGTCTCACTGGGCTAAGGTGTGTGTAGGCAGGCTTTGTTCGATTCTGTAGCCTCTAGGAGAGGATCAACTTCTTTTCCTTTTCCAGCTTCTAGAGGCTGCCTACATCTTTGGCTTATGGCTCCTTCCTCCATCTTCATAGCCAACTGCAGTGGGCCAAGACCCTCTTATGCTGCCCTGTTTCTACCTTCTTCTTCCACTTTGAAGAACTCTTGTGATTACATTGGGGTCACTGTATAATTCAGGATAATCTCTCTATTTTAAGGTCAGCTGATTGGCAACTTTAATTCCTCTTTGACATGTGAGATAACATACTCACAGTTTCCAGGGATTAGGACATGGACACATGGGGGGCAGGTACAGGGGAGCATGAATCTGCTTATCATATTGCCCAAACACAACTGAAATCAGTAATCTGACTATTGGAACAATATTGATGGCTGCCTCCTTTATTCAAGTGGCTTTCTGATAATTCATAATAAACATTTTTTTCTGAAATTGATTTTTTAAAATATTCCCAGGAGGGGTTAGTTATGCTTTAAATGTCCTAATTAATTATTTTTCTGCATTAGGATTTTTATATATTTGATTTTATTAAAGCAAGATTCACCTCTATTACAGTGTTAGAACATTGATTTATATAAATCTGTGTAAGGGTTATGATAGAAAAGCTTTTGCATTAAAAAAAGAACTAGGCATTAGCAGCTCTTGGAGTATGTGGTTTGTGCTTTTTTAGGGAAAGCTTTTTTAGAAGAGATGCTAATATCAGCAAAGTAATAAACTAATGTCCTATTTCCTCTCTCTTGTAAAAAAATAAATTTAATAGGCTAAATATTATCCTAGGCTGTGGTTTATACTGTCATCAGATGCTACTAAATGGAAATTTGGGCTATGAAAATATAAATATAAATTCATAATTCTCCTGATGTTAAGAACTGTTATAATTTACTGACTAAGGAATTGAGTGGAAGCAGAAAAATCACATTTCTAGCAGATCCATTTTTTAGAAAGCATAACTTAGTGTAAACTGGACCTTAAATAGCACATTTCTTAATTATTCTCCTTAATTATGGAGAGTAGCTCTTTCAGTCTAACTGTACCAGATATACTGCTAAATTTGAACATTGCTCCTTATAACCACCCTGCAAGGTAGTTACTAATATTGCCAACTTACAGACAATACAATCAAGGCATAAAGGGGTTAAGTAAATTGTCCTAAAGCCACAGAGATAAAAAGTCATATTTGGGGAGTCCACATTTAATTCAGAGTGTGCCTGACTTCAAAGTTTATACTCTCTCTATTAGAACACAGCAAGAGTCCTTGGTGCCAACATTTTGCACAGAAACTCTACAAAATGTGTGACTTTAGGCTGGAGATCAATTTTAGAATTGCTTCTCTTTTCTTGTTTGTAGGCGTTGCACTGTCAACACAGGCACCACATGGAAAGAATCTACATTTATCACTCTGCTCAGCCCTACTTCCTCATTCTTTGGAAGCAGAGAGAAATAGAATTTGTGATGATTTGTAAAAGTCAGATTTATAAATGTACAGTAGTGTCAGCCTGACAGCAAAGAGAGATTCATGGTCTTGAAATAATCTTAAAAAAAAAGAGAGCAAGCCAAGTGCGGTGGCTCACACCTGTGTGATCCCAGCACTTTGGGAGGCTGAGGCAGGCAGATCACTTGAGGTCAGGAGTTCAAGACCAGTCTGGCCAACATGGTGAAACCCCGTCTCTACTAAAAATACAAAAATTAGCTAAGTGTGGTGTCGCATGCCTGTAATCCCAGCTACAGGAGGCTGAGGCAGGAGAATCACTTCAACCCGGGGGATGAAGTTTGCAGTGAACTGAGATCATGCCACTGCACTCCAGCCTGCACAACAGAGTGAGACTCTGTCTCAAATAAATAAATAAAAATTAAAAAAGAGCAAAAACACAGATTCTATTATAACATTTGTGCTAATTGTACTGGATGCTGTTGATGGAAAAATAATATTTTGTAACTTTCCTTTTATATGGGAGATTAAATATAAAGAGGTGATTTGTGGACCATTTTCTTACAAAACAAAATCCTTAGTTTCCTGTGAGAAAGTCTCTCTCTCTGAGAAAAGAATTATTTACCTTATTCAAACTGCAAAAAGGCAAGCAGGGTGAAAGAAGAGGCCATTTTTACTCCTGTAGTGATTTTGATGTCTCTTTTCTTCTTTTTCTTAGACATCAATCCATATGACTCTTCCATGTCCAGGAAGACTTTAAAGAGTCTTTGCATGAATATTACCAAATATTAATTAAAGTTTACTAATTTAATACTTGGAGAAATAAAGAGCTGTTTTCCAGTATTTCTTCTGCAATGCTTTTAGAACGCACTTCTATTTTCTTCTTTAGGGACTCCTGGAAATTTTATAACATTCCACAGCTTATTAAACACATGATATTTCATCTGCACAAGATGTTTTTGATGGTGGACACGCTAACAGTTGGGAATAAGTTTGGCATGTAATAGTGGTATCTTAAATAAAATGGAAATCTCCCTCTTTCTCTCTGTCTCTCCCTCTCTCTCTCTGTCTCTCTCCCTCTCTCTCTCGTGTAAAAGTCCATAGAAAAGCAATGTAGCCTTGAAATGGCAGCTTTTCTCTATGAAGTCTTCAGGAACCCAAGCTTCTTCCAGCTTACAGCCCTGCCATCCATCTTTAGGGTGTACAGCCCACTTCCTCATGGTCTGCAGTGGTAGTCACCATACTCATGGTCCCAAGCAGTAGAATGGTAAAAGGAATTAACATAAAAAGGGGGCAAAAGGCTTAGACAAGTTTGTTTGCCTATTTGTTTTTAAGGAAAATTCTGGACGCTACCACATGACATATCTATTTACATCCCATTGGCCCGTTCTTAATCATTAAAGCCACAGAGCTAGAAGGGGAGTTAGGAAGTGTCTTTATTCTTTGTAGCTATTAACAAGCTAAAGATTCTATATCTATGGAAGAAAGAGAAAATGGATATTAGAGGACAATTAGCAACTGCTGCCACAGATGTAATAGCTGCTCCTTGAGATCTCTGAAGGGCAGCCATGTGAACATAGCATCAAAGAGAAAAACGTAAATCTTATAGTAAAGTTTTAGGGAGGAGACATTTGGTTCATCATAAGGAACCTTCTAACAGAGTAATTCCACAATTGTAAGACCTGACACTTTGTAATGAAGAGCTCACCGTTACTGGAAAGTATTCAAGCAGCAGGTGCTTACTACTCCTTAGCGATAGTGCAGAGGGGATTTCTTTACTGAAAGGTAGATAGGACTGGGTGACCACTAAGATATTTTCTAGAGCCTGTGAAATCTGTTATTTCTTGACAGCTGTAGGATCTGTAACTATGTTCCCTTTTTATTACAGATATTGGTAATTTGAGACTTCTTTCTCTTTTTTTCTTGATCACTCTTCTAAGGAGTTATTAATTTTATTAATTTGTTCAAAGTACCAACTTCCGTCTTCTCATTTTTCTCTATTATACATTGTTTTCCACTCCATAATTTCTTCTCATTTTGTGATTTCCTTCTTTCTAATTTCTTTAGTTTTATGATGCTCTTCTTTTCCCAACTATGAGGTCGAAATTTAAATCATGGATTATCAGCCATTTTAAAAGTTAAATGCTTTTATTAATTCAGGGTCAAAGAAAATAAAATTGTGAAAGTGCTATGTAAATTATAAAGCACAATACAAGGGTGCTATTTTTACCAGTATTTCAGTAACTTTGCTGTAACCGTTTATGACTGCAGGTGATGGTGATTTGGAAGATTTTTGTGTCTGCTTCTAACAGTTTGTATGTGCCTTTCAGATGTCGGTTTTGCTTTCTTGAGCACCTTGGCTTTATTCTACTTTGCTATGTCTATTGGGTTGTGAAACCAGATAACCCTATTAATAAGGTGTTGAATTAATATCAAAATTCTTTGGCTTTTTGATCCTGGGCAAATGACTTAATTTCTCTGGTCTATGTTTCTGCACCTTTTCTGGTTCTCTACTTATCCCTGTGGATTCAAATTACCATATGGTGTTATTTTCTTACTCTAATACAGCTTTGCTCTTCCCCCTTTTCCTTTGTGCTGTTGTTGTTGAATATTTTACAACAATATTTTACAATTCTATATGTTGCAACTCTAATATACAATTATATATATAGTTTTATACAGTTGCTTTTTTAATGAGCCAAGAAAAGAAAGAAGAAGAAATATGCATTTATGACATCTTTTATAATTACACAATTACCTTTTCTGATACTCTTTTTATCTGAGGTCACTTGCTTTAAGCATGAAGAACTTCCATTCGTATTTCTTGTGAAGTAGATCTACTATCAATGTATTTGGTCTGTTTTCATTTATCTAGGAATATCTTTATTTTTGCCTTCATTTTTGAAAGATAGTTTTGCTGGATATAGGCTTCTTGGTTGACAGCTGTCTTCTTTCAGCACTTTAAATATGTAATCCCACTGGCTTCTGGCCTCCATTGTTTCTTCTAAGTCAGTTGTTAATCTTATTAAGGTTTCCTTACAGGTAATAAGCCATTTTTCTCTTGCTGCTTTCAATTTTTTTTTTGTCTTAGTCTTTCAGCATTTTAACTATGACATGTCTGGGTGTGGATCTATTTGTGTTTATCCTGTTTGGAGTTCATTAGCTTCTTTAATGTGTACATTAATGCTTTTATTTAAATTGGGAATTGTGTGCATAGGTGCATATGTTTTATACACATATTGATGTCCAATAATTCTTTGAGGCTGTCTCTGTTCATTTTCTTCATTCTTTTTCTTTCTGCTCTTCAGATTGCATGTTCTCTAGCAACCTATTTTCGCCTCACTCATTCTTTTTTCCACCCATTTAAATCTACTATCATTTCTCTGTAGTGAAATTTTCATTTCAGTTATTCTACTTTTAAACTCTGGCATTTCCAGTTGGTTTTTAAATATAATTTCTATCTCTATTGATATTCTCTATTTGATGAGGCATTGTCATTGTAGCCTCTTTTACTTCATAAAGTATGGTTTTCTTTAGTTCTTTTAACATATTTATAATAGCTGCTTTGAAGTCTTTTTAAAATATGACATCTAAATCATCTCACAGATAGTTTCTTTGTCTGCTTTTTTTTCCTGTGTATGAGTTACATTTTCCTTTTTCTTTGCATGTCTCATGACTTTTCGTTAAAAGCTGGACGTTTAAGGTAATATAGTATAGCAATTTGGGATTCTGATTCCTCTGTCTTCTCTGGAGTTTCTGTTGCTGTTTGCTTGGGGGTTTTTTGTTGTTGTTTTTAATGACTTGATTAAACTATTTTAGTGAGGTCTATTTTCCCTACACTGCAAAGCCTTTACTATTTATTTTCAGAGGGCACAGCCTTGGGCATACTCACATCACCCTGGTATGACTGGTTTTGGTAGAGCTATATTTGGCCGTCTCTTTCCCAGTCTCTGTGTTATATGGTCTGCTTCATTTGATATCACACCCAGCTGTTAGGCTCCACTAATTTTTTGCTGATTTTTCTAGTATCTCTTAAAATGCTCTTGGGCATAAATTATTTCAGTCTGATCCAATTAAATTCATCCAGTGAAGTTCTGGCAGTTGATATTTGAGGTTTGTTCTCATCCCAGGAAGGATCTTTTTAGCTATCTCCTTTCCTAGGTCCCTTTGATAAACTAGCTGGTCTGCAGGTTAGCTTTTGCTCTTCTATAGTTATCCACCTCCTCTCAATTGTTTACCATCAAAATCTCCATTGTTTTCGAGAGCACCCTTAAACTTGAACTTTTACACACTCTATTACAAATAAAGTCAGCTCCTTTGGGGAGAGCTTCAGAGCTCTCTATTCTTATGGACGGCCCCTCCATCTGGGAAAAATTTCTGAGTAACTGCTTTAGGCGCGAGGCAGTGATAGTAATCTCTAGTCTTCTCAAATTGCCTTCCCTGGCATAGAACCTCTACCCTAAAAGCAAGCTGCATTGAGGGCAATACGAGCCCTGGTATTTTTGATGTGCTGTGCCTAGAGTAGAGTCTCTGCCTTATGAATGGAGGATAGATAGAGCAAGGGAGTCCCCAGTCTCTTGGGTGTACTCACTAGCCTTAGAGCTGGAGAAAGGCTGGTGTCCTACCTTTTCAAGGGAGATAATTATATTCCTTGACTGAGAGCTAATGGGAAAAGGAGGCCAAACTTATTGGCCACATCTTCTCAAGAGGGGAGCTTTTAACAAACTGAGCTGAGGGTTAAGGAGGGACTGGATCTTAATTCAAGTGCTCCAGATCCTCAGTGTTCTTTCAGAGTTTTAGTATATTTTCTTGAATAAATGTTTCTTCGTTGTCTATATGCCCTTAGAATGATTATTAGGGACTTTATAGATATGATTTTAAAAAGTATTTTCACAAGTTATACTTAAGTCATTGGGGAACAGGTCCATGGAGCTTTTCAAAGTGCCACTTCGAAAGTAGAACCTCAGTTTTAACATAAACATGTATGTGCACTGTCATTAAATAGTGCTGCATGTAAGTTTTGATATATTTTTGTCATTCAGTTCAAAATGCTTCTAGGTTGCAGTATACAGGCATTTCTCAGAGATATTGCAGGTTTGATTCCAGGCCACTGCAATAAAGTGAACATTGCAATAAAGTGAGTCACACAAATTTTTTGGTTTCTCAGTGCATATAAAAGTTATGTTTATACTATACAGTAATCTATTAAGTGTGAAATGGCATTATGTTTTTAAAAGTATTATATTTTACTATAATTATTTATATATAATTAATTATATATTTATTAATTATATTATATAAGAAATATTATACTAATTATATTGTATAATAGTTAATTATATTGTATTAATCATATTATATAATAGTTAATTATGTTAATTATTTATTATATAATAATCATATTAGTTATATATTATATAATAATTATATCAGTTACATATTATATAATAGTTATAAATAGTATATTTAGAAATAATGTGTTTTTATAGATTATTGGAATATAAAATATTATTTTCTAAAATTGCTAATTTTTAGAAAATAATTTTTTTTAAAATGCTAATAGTGCATTTTCAGAGATTACTGTGATGTAAAAAATTATTTTCTAAAAATTACCAATGATCATCTGAGCCTTCAGCAAGTTCTAATCTTTTTGCTGGTGGAGTGTATTGCCCCAATGTTGATGGCTGCTGACTGATCAGGCTGGTGATTGCTGAAGGCTGGGGTGACTGTGGCAATTTCTTAAAATAAGACAACAGTGAAGTTTGCCACATCAGTTGGCTCTTCCTTTCATCATGGATTTCACTGTAGCATGCAGTGCTGTTTGATGGCATTTACCCATAGTAGAAAATTGGAATCAATCCTCTCAAACCTTACTGCTGCTTTGTCAACAGTAAGGTTTTCTTTATGTAATATTCTGAATCTTTTATTGCGTAATATTCTGAATCTTTCATTGTCATTCAACAACATTCACAGCAACTTCACCAGAAGTAGATTCCATCTAAAGAAACCACTTTCATCTGCAGTTACCTCCTCCACTGAAGTCTTCAACCCCTATAGGAAGTCATCCATGAAGGTTAGACTCAAGTTCTCCCAAACTCCTATTAATGTTGATATTTTGGCCTCCTCCCATGAATCATGAATCTTCTTAATGTCATCTAGAATAATTAATCTTATTCAGAAGGTTTTCAATTTACTTTGCCCAGATCCATCAGAGGAATCACTATCTATGTACTTTAAGAGCTATGGTCTTATGAAATGCACTTCTTAAATAATAAGACTTGGAAGTTGAAATTACTTCTTGATCCATGGGCTGCAGAATGGATGTTGTGTTACCAGGCATGAAAACAACATTAATCTCCTTGTATATCTCTGTCAGAGCTCTTGAGTGAGGTGCATTTTCATCAGGTGCATTGTCAATTACCAGTAATATTTTGAAAGGGATCTTTTTTCTGAGCAGTAGGTCTCGACAGCGTGCTTAACATAGTTAGTAACCCATGCTGTAAACAGATGTACTGTGATCCAGGCTTTGTTGTTCCAGTTGTGGAGCACAGACAGAGTAGACTTAGCATAATTCTTAAGAGCCCTACAATTTTTTGGAATGGTAAATGAGCAGTGACTTCAAGTTAAAGTTACCACTTGCATTAGCCCCTAACAAAAGAGTCAGCCTGTTTTTTAAAGCCTTGAAGCCAGCCATTGACTTCTCTCTAGCTATGAAAGTTCTAGATGGCATCTTCTTCCAATCAAAGGTGATTTCATCCACATTGAAAATCTGTTTTGAAGTGTAGTTACCTTCATCAATGATCTTAGCTAGATATTCTGCATAACTTGCTGCAGCTTCTGCATCAGCACTTGCTGCTTCATCTTGCACTTTTTTTTTTTTTTTTTTTTTTGAGCAGCAGCAAGATTTATTGCAAAGAGCGAAAGAACAAAGCTTCCACAGTGTGGAAGGAGACCCGGGCGGGTTGCCCTCATCTTGTACTTTTATGTTATGGAGATGGCTTCTTTCCTTAAACCTCATGAACCTTTGCTAGCTTCAAAGTTTTATTCTGCATTTTCTTTACCTCTCTCAGCCTTTATAGAATTGAAGAGAGTTAGGGACTGCCTTAAGAACAGACTTTTGCTTAAGGAAATGTTGTGGCTGATTTGATCTTCTCTCCAGGCTACTAAAACTTTCTACATATGAACATAAAGCTGTTTTGCTTTTTTTTTTTTTTTTTAATCATTCATGTGTTCACTGTAGTAGCATTTTAAATTTCCTTCAAGATCTTTTTCTTTGCAGTATAGTTGGCTGTTTGGCACAAGAGGCTTAGTTTTCAGCCTATCTTGGCTTTCAACATGCTTTTCTCACTAAGTCTAATCATTTCTACATTTCTAGCTTTTAAGTTAAAGTGAGAGACATGCAACTCTTCCTTTCACTTGAACACTTAGAGGCCATTGTAGGATTATTAATTTAACATTGTTGTATCTCAGGGAATAGGGAAGCTCCAGGAGAGGGAGAGAGATGAGGGAAGGCCAATAAATGGAGCAGTCAGAACACACACATCTATCAATTAAGTTTTTCATCTTTTATGGGCATGGTTTGTGGTGCCCCAAAACAATTACAAAAGTAACATCAAAGATTACTGATTACTGATTACTGATCACTATAACAGATGAAAAATGTTTAAAAACATTGCAAGAATTACCCAGATGTGACACAGAGACATGATTTGAGCTCATGCTGTTGGAAAAACAGCACTGCTAGCCTTGCTTGATGCAGGGTTGCCACAAACGTTCAGTTTGTAAAGATTACAGTATGTGTGAAGCACAGTAAAGCAAAGCACAATAAGAGGAAGTGTGCTGGCCGGGCACGGTGGCTCACACCTGTAATCCCAGCACTTTGGGAGGCTGAGGCGGGCAGATCACGAGGTCAGGAGATAGAGACCATCCTGGCTAACATGGTGAAACCCCGTCTCTACTAAAAATACAAAAAATTAGCCAGGCGTGGTGGCGGGCGCCTGTAGTCCCAGCTACTTGGGAGGCTGAGGCAGGAGAATGGCGTGAACCCAGGAGGTGGAGCTTGCAGTGAGCCAAGATAGCGCCACTGCACTCCAGCCTGGGCAACAGAGTGAGATTCTGTCTCAAAAAAAAAAAAAGAAGAAGTGTGCTTGTAAATCATACAGACGTGGCTTTAACTCATGGACGATTGAGAAATACATTGCTTAATTTCCATTCAGGGATTTTCTATTTGTCTTCCTAATACTGATTCCTAGCTGTAATCCACTGTTTGCAAAGAGTATTCTCTGTGATTTCAGTCATTTATAGTGTCAAGACCTTACTTGTGGCCCAGCATGTAGCCAATTTTGGTGAATACATTTGAAAAAAAAAATGTGTATTTTGCAATTTTTGAGGTCACCATTTTTCAAATATTGACTAATATGTTAGGTCAAATAGGTTAATTTTGTAATTTAAATCTATATTTCTACTTTTTTCTGCTGGTTGTGTAAGTTACTGAGAAAGATGTTTTAAGTTAAGACTATGATTGTGATTTTTAAAATTTATCTTGATGCTATTAAATGTGTACATATTTGGAAAGGTAAATTATGAAGTATTTATATCATTAGTGGTATTTCTTGCTTATATTTCTATAAAATACTATATCTGTAAAGTACTCTTTCTTTCTTTTTTCTTTGTTTCTTTCTCTCTTTCCTTCTTTTTCCTCCTTCCTTCCTCTTTCCTTTCCCTTTCCCTTTTCCCTTTCCTTTCCTTTCCTTTCCTTTCCTTTCTTTCCTTCATCCTTTCCCTTTCCTTCCTTCTTTTCTTTCCTTCCTCTTCTCCCCTCCTTTCCCCTCCCCTCTTCTCCCCTCCCCTCTTCTCCCTTCCTCTCCCCTTCCCTCTCCCCTCCCCTCTTCTCCCCTCCCCTCTTCTCCCTTCCTCTCTTCTCCCTTCCTCTCCCCTCTCTTCTCCCTTCCCCTCTTCCCTCCCCGCTTCTCCACTCCCCTCTTCTCCCTTCCTCTCCCCTCCCTTCCCCTCCTCTTCCCTCCCCTCCTCTCCTCTCCCCTCCCCTTTTTTCCCCTCCCGTCTCTCTTCCCCTCCCCTCCCCACCTCTCCTCTCCTCCACAACCATAGCTCACTGCTGCCTCAACTTCCTGGGTTCAAGTGATCCTCTTGTCTCAGCCTCTAGTAGCTATAAAGTATTATGTATTGATAGTAATATTGCTACACCAGCTTTGTCTTGGTAGAGTTCGTGTGATATATATGTATCTTTTTACTTTTAGCCTTTCTGTACTCTTGATTTCAAAGTGTGTCTCTTGTATACAGCAAAGAATTAGAATATATCTATTAATACGGTATGATGTTTATTTTCTTTTAATTGCAATATTTGGTCAGTTTATATATTATGGTAATTACTGATATGTTTGAGATTACATCTTTAATCTTACCATTTCTTTCTATTATCTTATTATTTATTGCTCTTTTTTCCTCCTCCTTTTGGGAATCAAGTAATTTTTAAAATTATTTTTTCTGCTCTATTAGCTTATTAGCAGTATGTTCTTTAGTTTTTTTTGTTTGTTTTTTTCTGTTTTTTTTTTTTAGTAACTACTGCAAGGATTACATTGTACCTAATAAGGGACTATTTGTACTTATACAAGAATGCAAGAGTCTTAGGACACTTTAATTCTATTCATCTCTTTTACTTTTGTGCTAATATTCTATATTTGAAATCTACATTTATTTTACATCCCACACAACATTCTAATTTTATAACATTAGTATTTCTTTAGGTTTATCTATATATTTTCCCTTTCTACATGTCTATGTTTCCATCTGGAATCATTTTTCTTATGCCTAAACGACTCTCAAGAAATTTGGTGTAATTCTGTGGGAATTAATTCTCTCAGTTTTTTTACTGAAAATATGTTATCTCACCTTCATTTTAAAAATTCTAATTAAACTTTTATCTTGAAACAAATGTAGATTCACATACAGTTGTAAGAATAATACAGCGAGAACCCATATGCCTTTTACCCATTTTCTTCCAAAGGTAATATCTTGCAAAACTGCAGTACAGAATTACAATCAGGATATTGATATTGATACAGTCAAGATACAGAAGGTGTCCAGCACACAAGGGTCCTACTTGCTGCCCTTTACAGCCAGGGCACTTTCCTGACTTCCCTACCTGCTCCTTAACCCCTTGCAACCACTCATCTATTTTTTATTTCGATAATTTTGTCATATCAAGAATGTTACGGAAGTGGATTCATACAGTGTATGAACTTTTGAGACTTGTTTTTCTGCTCTGTAAAATTCTCTGGATATTCATGCTGGCTTTTGTATGCATAAGTCGTTCATTCAATTTTAGTACTAAGTAGTATTCCATCGTATGGATATAGTACAGTTCATTTACTCATTCACCCACCTAAAGCCTCTGGGTGGTTCCCAGTTCTTGGCTGTCACAAAGCTAGCTGCTATAAGCAAGCAGGTTCAGGTTTTTGTGTTAGCGTGTCTTCATTTCTCTGGAATGTCCAAGTGCAATTGCTGAGTTGCATGATAGTAACTTGTTTAATTTTTCAAAGCAACTGCCAAATTGTTTTTCATAGTAGCTTTATCAGTTTACATTCCCACCAGCAATGAATGAATAAGTTTCTCTGCATCCTTGCTGGCATTTGGTAGTGTCACTATTTTTTATTTTAGCTATTCTGATCTCATTATGGTTTTAACTTGAATTTCCATAATGGTTAATGATGTTGGAAATTTTTTTTGTACTTGTTTGTTCATCTGTGTATATTCTTTGATAAAATGTCTCTTCATGTCTTTTGTCTATTCTCTAGTTGGATTATGTGTTTTACTGTTGAGTTTTGAGAGTTCTTTATATGTCCTAGATATGAGTCCTTTGTCAGATATTTGACTTGCAAATATTTCCCCACCAGCCTGTAGCTTGTCTTATCACCTTCTTAACAGGTCCTTGTCTATACTATCAATTACTTATTTTGTAGATTATGATTTTGGTGTTGTTCCAGTACCATATGTTGAAAAAAATATTCTTCTTCCATTGAATTGCCTTTGCAGATTTGTCAAAAATCCAATGGTCATATTTATGTAGTGAGCCATTGGGTTCTCCATTCTGTTCCATTGATGTACATGTCTGTCCCTATGCCAACATCCCACAGTCTTGATAATCGTAGCTCTATAATATGTTCTGAAATCAGCTAGAGTGATGTCTTCCATTTTATTCCTTTTTTCAAAATTATTTCAGCTATTTTAGTTCCTTTCTTTTTCAAAATAAATTTTAGAATAATTGTGTATATATCTGTAACAAATCTTGCTGAGATTTTGATTAGAATTGTGTTAATTCTGTAAATCAGTTACAGGTTAGTTGATATCTTTGCTATGTTGAATCTTTCAATCTATAAACATGGCATCTGTCTCCATTTACTTGAACCTTCTTTGATTTCTTTCATTGGCATTTTGTCGTTTTCAGAATACAAGTCCTGTACCTGTTTTGTTAGATTTATACTTATTTCATCTGGGTTTGAGCAATTGTAAATGGCACTGTATTTTAAAATTCAGTCTCTACATGTTTATTACTAGTGTAGAGAAATACAATTGATTTTCAGGTTTATCTTGTATCCTGTGATCTTTTCAAACTCATCTATTAGTTACAGAAAGTTTTGTTTGTTTTGCAGATTCCTTCGGGTTTCCTATATAGACAATCATTTCATCCATAAATGAAACAGTTTTATTTCTTCCTTTCCAACCTGTATGCCTTTAAGTTCTTTTCCTCACCTTATTGAAATGGCTAGAACTTTTGGCATGTTGTTGAATCAGTGGTGAGAGTACACATCCTTACCTGGTTCCTAATCTTAAGGAGAAAATATTTACTCTCACTATCAAGTATGAAATTAGCCATATACTTTTGGTAGATACTTTTTATCAAGATAAGGACATTCCTCTCACTCTCATTTTTCTGTGAGTTTTTATCATGAATGGTGTTGAATTTCTTCTAGGACTTTGAAGACATAAATATTAGATTTTTTTTTAATAGTTCCATGGGTCTCAGAAGCTCTGTTTCTTATTCTATTTAATTTATTTTTTGCCAGTCTGTAGTCTTCTTGGGAACAGAAGACACTCCTCTCTTTCTTTTTTTTTTTTTTTTTTTTTTTGAGATGGAGTCTCGCTGTATCGCCCAGGCTGGAGTGCAGTGGCGTGATCTGGGCTCACTGCTACCTCCACCTCCCAGGTTCAAGCAATTCTGCCTCAGCCTCCAGATTAGCTGGGACTACAGGTGCACGCCACCACGCCCAGCTAATTTTTGTATTTTTAGTAGAGACAGCGTTTCACCATGTTGGCCAGGATGGTCTCAATCTCTTGACCTCATGATCTGCCCGCTTCGGCCACCCAAAGTGCTAGATTACAGGCGTGAGCCACCACACTTGGCCTCCACATTCATTTTTAAAGAACATTTTCTCTGTATATATGATACAAAATTTGCACTTTTTCCTTTTGTCATTTCAAAGTTTATTATTCCATTATCTTCTGGATTTGACAGTTTCTGTTGAAAAGCCTTTTGTTGCTCCTTTAAAGTTAATGTGGTGTTTTTATCTTGCTGTTTTTAAGATTTTTGGCATTGTCTTTAGTTTTTAGCAGGTTGATCATGAGGTTTCTAGGTATGATTTTCTTTGTAGTTATTTATCCTTTTGGGGGTATATAGAACTTTTTAAATCTGTTGTTTTGTGTTGCAAACCCCAAACATTTGAGACAGGTCTCAGTTAATTTAGAAAGTTTATTTTGCCAAGGTTGAGGGCGCATGCCCATGACACAGCCTCAGGAAGTCCTGATGACATGTGCCCAAGGACATCAGGGCACAGCCTAGTTTTATACATTTTAGGGAGACATGAGACATCAATCAATATATGTAAGAAGTACATTGGTTCCATCCAGAAAGGCGGGGACAACTCGAAGTAGGGAGGGGCTTCCAGGTCACAGGTAGGAGAGAGACAAATGGTTGCATTCTTTTGAGTTTTTGATAAGCCTTTCCAAAGGAGGCAATCAGAAAATGCATCTATCTCAGTGAGCAGAGGGATGACTTTGAACAGAATGGGAGACAGGTTTGGCCTGAGCAGTCTCCAGCTTGAATTTTCCTTTTAGCTTTGTGATTTTGGGGGCCCAAGATATTTTCCTTTCACAATGTCTTTTCGTTAGTTTTGAAAATTTCTTCATTCTCTTCAAATATTGCTTATTCTTTATGCTCCTTTTCTCTCATCTTTCAAATTCACATTAGCCTTTCATCATATTCCAATGTCTCTTACATTTTTCTGTATTTTCTATTCTTCTTATCATGCTTCAGTCTAGATATTGTCTGCTGATCTGTCTCTTTCATTAGTTTTCTCTTTTTGTGTATGTTCTCTGCTCTTAAGCCCATCTATTGTACTTTTACTTTCCATTGTATTTTTTAGTTATTTAATTTTAATATTTTCCTTTTTTATAAATGTCATTTTTGTGTGAAGATTCTCCAGTTTGCCATCAATTTCCTTGAACATGCCAATTAGAGTTATCTTGAAGTCCCTGTCTGATGATTCTAACTGTATTGCCTATTTTTTCCTCAGAGATTTTGGTCAGTTAGACCTATTTCCTGGCATGCTTAGTGATTTGGGATTGAATTGAAAATGGTGTATGAAAAATTTTAGAGGTTCTGGAAAATATCATCTTCCTTTAAAGAGGGTTGATTTTTCTGGAAGGTAGTCAGAAAGGGGGCAAATTATCTTGATCCAATTAGGGAGTGTAATGATTCTAGGGTAGATCCTGGCTTTTGTGAGGCCTCATCTATTTCCTGTTTTTCATTTCTTCTGGGACTTAGCCTTTCAGTTTTGAGATATGAAAACTTAGGTTTACCAGTTTCCAACTCCTTGGAGGATCTGAACTGTAATTTTGGTCTCCCTGGCACTACAAAACTGCCAAACTCTGCGTTTCTGTTTTAGCCTCTTTGCTGCATTTTATGCTTCACTTCTTGTCCTCTTGTCTCATGCCATTTAGGAATTGGGAAATGCTTCAAGGGGAAAATAGTACAGATTGTTGGAATATCTTTTCTGTGATTCCATTTTTTTCTCTCTCTCTACATTTGTAGTCCCTCAAGTCTTGAATGCATTTAAATATTTGTACTCCAATTTTTCTCTCTTCAGCTTCTGAGAAGCTAAAAGCCCCTCACCACTTAAGAATCATCCAATAATTTAAGAAGAGAAGCAGTGGGAAATGCAGAGTCTATACCTCAGTGCTTCACTGAATGTTTGTGTCTTCCCCAAATTCATATGTTGAAACCCTAACCCACAAAGTGATGGTATTAGGAGGTGGGCCCTTTTGGGAGGTTATTAGATCATAAGGGTAGTGCCCTCATAAATGGGATTAATTTCCTTATAAAAGAGGCCCTAAATAGCTGTCTTGGTCCTGTGTGCCTGTACTACCACGTGAAGACTCAGCTTTAAGGTGCTATCTAGGAAGCAGGATGGGCTCTCACCAGAGACCACATCTGTGGGAGCCTTGATCTTGGACTTCCCAGCCTCCAGAACTGTGAGAACATACATTTCTGTTGTTTATAAGCTACCTAGTTAATGGTATTTCGTTATAGCAGTCCAAATGGAATAAGACACTCAATATATTTTCCTTTTATCTGAGACCCTGGCACTTAAAATTTTTGCTGCCTCTGCCACTCTTTGATGTCTTCCAGCCATTAAAAAAATATATATATATATCTAGCTATTGTTGTTATTTCAGTGAGAGTATTGGTTTGAACACATGCTACTTCATCACAGTGGGAAACAGAACTCACCTAAGCCTGTGCATTCTAAATATTGCTTCAGCTAAGACTATAATAATTTAGGCATAGTTGTATTCAGGACATTTTCTTTAGTTTACTTTGCCCATTTTCCTTGATTCAAATTTTTCTGACTAGATTCTTTTCTTGCCATAGAACTCCTTAGGCCAAAGATAGATTAAGATCTTTAGAGTTCCAAGATGAAGAAAAGATAAGTTGGCCTTCTCCCTTTCACAAAAAATTTTAAAATAAAAACAACCCTACAGTGTAAAATAAACATGAGAAATCAATTTTTTTCTAAAAACATATCAAATGTAAATTATTTCCAAACTTTTACAGAGCTAAGCTTCTTGAGTATAAATCCTGGCTCTGCTATGTAGTAGGTAGGCAAATTACTTCATCTCTCTCTTCAGTTTGTTCAGTTGTGAAATATGGAATAATGCCTGCCTCATAGGATTATTATAGTAAATGATTTAATAAATGTATAGTACTTAGAAAAATGTTCCACATGTAGTAAGCACTCAGTGTCAGTTAATGTAAAAGATTTTCCAACATCAACAGCAAGAACCATTAAATATGTCCACATATAACTTACATGTACTCATAATAAATATTTATTTATGTATGAGTAGGGTTAAGTTTGATTTACTTGGAGCCATCCAGTTTTAGAAAAGTTTATGATAACTCAACGTTTTTATTCTTTCTTTTTTCTTCTTTGCCTTTTTTTGAGGTTGGGGGTTAGAGAGAGGCTCTCTCTTCCCTGTTAGTAGGAAGAAAAAGGAACCATTTCTTTCTACTCTTCAACACTTATTTCCCAATATTTGAGTCATTCAACATGGGTTGAGGATTCACTGTGTTCTGGGCTGTGTGCTAACTGTAGTGTTGTACAGATGAATACGATTTCATCCTTTCCCTGAAGATCTTTGTAGGCTTATCAGAGTCAGACAGATAAAGAAGAAATGACATACACACTTGAGCCATCTACCCTGTGGCAAGGTGTCAGAATTTTATAATATATTAATTTTATTATCCTCCAAACAACTTTAAGATGTAGGCATTGCAGATCAGCGGACTTAAGTAACTTGCTCAAGGTCCAACCATAAAAAAGATGAAATTTGAACCCAGTAGCTCTAAACAGTAGGTCCAGGCCTGCCCACTAACGTTAAGACAGAGGAGACGGCAACATCCCTATGTGCAAACATCGAAAAAAGACTGGTTAGAATTGCATGACCCAAACCACCTGTTAGTTCAGGTGTGTGAGCCCAGGTCAGACTGCTTATTTAGTGGCATTTACCAGTTATTTCTGGCAAAGTGGTCAAACTAATAATAGGCAGCCTTGACATTCTTACAAAGAGTGAAAAATAAGATGCAGAACTATTTTTGAATGGATATTTTTAAATTTGGTGAATCATTTTCACCTTAAAAAATGACTTGTCAATTAGAAAATAAAATGGCACATAGTATCTTTAGTGTAGTGGGCTGTGATTGGAGAAAGCTCTCGTGTGTATTTCCTATGATACTTTCAACTACATTTGGGTTAATTAACCAAATTGGTAGAAATCTGAGCTCCAAAGAGATCACCATCATGCCTTCAACCTCACAGAAGACTGGTAGCTTCCTTCACTCTTAGAGGAAACTCTAAACCTAGGTAGTTTGCAAAGGAAAATGAGTAGGTAGGCACATTACTTCATCTCTCTCTTCAGTTTCTGGTTGAAGCATGTTGTAGAAAAAAGAGCCATATGCACCCACTTTTCATTTTGAAGGTCAGTTCACTGAATTTTTGTTTTTTTTTTTTTTTTTTTTTTGAGATGGAGTCTCACTCTGTCGCCCAGGCTGGAGTGCAGTGGCATGATCTTGGCTCACTGCAACCTCCACCTCCCGGGTTCAAGCAATCCTCCTGCCTCAGCCTCCTGAGTAGCTGGGACTACAGGCATATGCCACCATGCCTGGCTAATTTTTTGTATTTTTAGTCGAGACAGGGTTTCACTGTGTTAGCCAGGATGGTCTTGATCTCCTGACCTTCTGATCCACCGGCCTCGGCCTCCCAAGGTGCTGGTATTACAGGCGTGAGCCACCATGCCCAGCCAGTTCACTGAATATTTTAATAGTTCACTGAATATTTTAATACTGCCCAAGGCAGTATAAAGTATACTTAGTCTTAAAAATGCTAGACCGGTCAAAATAAAAGTGTTGGTTTTTTGCTAATTTTCAAATTAATCCATTTAAAGTCCTGAATTTTAGGCATTTTTTTTTTTTTTTAGAACTGAGAACTTCTTATTTCAGAAGACATCACCTATTAGCAGAATGTGGCACTGCAGTTTTTCTCTCTTAAATGCTAAAGCTGCATAGAGAGGAGGAAGAGTTGATTAGGCAGCCACGGATTAGAGCCAGAGAGATGGTAAATTAAGCAGCTCAAAGAATGTGGGTCCCGGGAAAGCTAGAAGGGTATGTTTCTCTGCCTCTTCCCATTCCCTCATTAGTGTGATGCGTATTTCTGAACATAAAAGCAGAACAATAATTGGAACAAATTGTTAGTTTATGAATTGTGGCTATTGGTGAAATCTGCCCCTAGTGAGGCTTTAGGTAGACATTGGATTCCATTGTCCTTGTTAAAACAGGTAAATTCCCAGCTGTCATTAATCTGAAATTAAAGGAGGAAAGTTCTTTATAGTTTGATTTCAGTTTTGCAGTGCTACAGCTAATCGCATCAGGAAAATAACTTTTTAAATAAAAATCTATCTTTTCTCCCAGTTGGGGCTGGGACAGAAATAAAGGAAGTGAAAAGGAGGATGGAATAGGACAATTCTATGACCAAGCGATTTGAACGTTAGTCTTATTATTAAAGAAGCAATTTCTGATTCTACTAAAGAAATTCATTCTTTTACGATGACACAAATGTAATCTGCCTGGCTGGCTTAGGTTCCATTTATATTTTGTAGCACCCCAGAGCTACTCTTTTTTATTTATTTATTTATTTTAAGAAACAGAATAGAAGTCATTATAAGCCTAGCATGTAAAGGTCCTTAGGGTTTTGAGGGCAGTCTCTTCTCCCCTGCCTTTTAACTCCTTGTCCTTTGTTTGGGCATACATTTTCTGAATGTCTTTTTCAGAGTACCTTCTTGTGAGTTTCACTGATTTTGTTTAATTGGCTTCCCATTAATTAAGGAGAATTAACTGGGAAACAGGCACGTGTGCAGTTAAAAGTAAGCTAGGGTGGTCCTAAAGGAAATAAAGCTGATGTTAGAAAACATGTGAGATAACCCTTTTATTCTACGGCTCTGGGCTTTCATTACACTTTGTGTTTGTGGAACACTGGCCCTGTTTACTCAATGTTGAGTCCCAGCAAAGGGGTGTGGATGAGAGGACTCAAGAGGGGAGGATTTGGCACCCATATGGCCCCAAAGCAAAGTTTTCAGCTTACTCACATGGTTATTTTAAAGTAACACTGTTTTGAAACTCCTTCGGTCATCATTTTTGCCTAGACATTTTACAGTACAGGAATCCTGAATTTATGTTATCTGATGTCTACATCCTACTTGGTATCAGGATCATTAGACTGTCTTATCTGTCTCTGAGCCATAAGCCACTGTTAAGAACCCAAGCCACTGTTTTTTATTTTTCTTTCCATCACAAGCATGATCTCAGTATATCCATGTAGATTCTGATATAGTTTTTAAAATACATTTTCTTCCAACCCCTCCCCCTGAACTTCTGTTTTTATATATTTGCTTGCAAATAAGTTTAATTGGCTAAGAAAACTACTCCATAATTTTTCAGTTTCTTTCCTTTTGTTATAGAGAAAGAGAGAGAGAGAGACATGCTTCATGCTGGTGATAGTGAAACAAATGAGAACTTCAGGGTGGCATGTATTTTCCTGCAAGTAACTGTAGAGAAAAGACACCAAAGCCTTAAAGAGGAAAGTTGTAGGCATGCTGGAGTCACAACTTCGGGGGTTGAGGTTGTCAGGGAGCTGTCCGTGATGGTTCCATGGTGTGTGTGTACACACATACTCTCTCTTATACACACACACCACAGTGACAGATGACCTATTGAAATAATTTCAGAGCCGGTCTGTGGTTGCTACGACAACCAATGATCTCTTGGCTTTCATCTGGCCATGTGACAGGGACTTTGACGTCAGCTAGAGGCAGAGTCTGTGGCTGAGTCCACACAGTCAAAGGCTTGTGAGAATCTGGTGGATGCTGGACCTTGCTGCTGCTGCTACTGCTGTTTCCAGGGGCTGCAGAGCATGGACTGTTAAATCTTGCACTTCTTCTAAGTGAGGTAATTAGTTTGCTTTATATACAATAGTTAGATGTTTTTATAGCTCATTGTGGTTTTCCCCTCTCTCTTACCTCCTACAAGTTTGTATTCATGAGCAATTATTGTTGTACCAAGGGGAAAATGTGAAGCAGCTTCTAGTTGTGAATTTCAGGCAGGTTCTCTGGAATTTGGTTAAATTTGGATTAATGGTCTGTGAAGTAGGTTAAAATATAATTGTCTTGCTTGCTCAACACTTGCTAACATAACATTATTTAGACATACGGATTTTGCAGCTTGAGCCAAATATTCTCTCTTGAATTCCAGGAATCCTCCCTTCAGTATTGTTTTGGGTTTAAAAACTCCAGCATAGCCTTGCAATGTGTTTCTAACTTTTCTTTTTACAATTGCTACTCAATTCTGAATCAGCCTAAAATAGTTTGGAATTTGGTTTCTATCTTGTTTGCAGCATTCATATTTAGCAACAATAGGAACCACGGGAAATAACATTATAACTGAAACAAAAGTTGGGATTTTGCTTGTAAATAAGACCTTTGGTATTCTGAAAGTACCAGGAAAAATTGTCAACAGTTTCCTGTTTAGAGAGAAATAATCGGGAATATGCCAAGGAAGTTGGTGTGGAACCTTTTACATGTGTGAATGCAATTGCTTTTTGGTTGTTAGAGCAAAGTGCATATTTCCAGTATCCTCCCCTGAAAATTCAGCTGTGAAGAGAATGGCATGAGATGGTCTTTACTAAGGAGTCATGTAGCTGTTGTTATTTTTAAAAATCGTAATAATTACCTAAAGAAGAAAACAATAGCCCTAAAATGAAATGTATCATTGACACAAGTTCTACTTTAGCTCAAACACAGATAGAAGTAGTCACTCACAATTTGCTCTGGATCTTAAATGAATAATTTGATAACTGTGATTAATAAGAATTTTTATCTCTTTATTCCTGTAATACTATTTACTACAAATTGTTTTCTCTGTATTGTAGTTCCTTTCCTTCCCAAGTTTAGTAATTTCAGATTTTCTTTCATGACATACAGGTTGAATTGTTTTGGAGCTTGTAATTTAAATAATACCTGTAGTACTGAAGTTAGCCAAAGTCTAGATTTATAACCAGGTGTCTAAATCTTACAAGTTTAACAGAAAAAGGGGCAAATTTTAGAGCACTACATGTAATACAGCTAGTATTTTAATTAGTAGAAAAAACTGGTTTAACTGTATATATGAATACTATATATTCACAGTGTGTGAATTATACCGTAATTTAGTGCAAGAATATATTGTTTTAATTTTTATGTTCTTTATTAGTTTCAGAATTCTAATAGCATTTATTTTACTCTTGGAGGTGAAAATTTTGAACAGTATTTAGCTACAGTAATAAGTGAATAACTGTGGGCATATCAATAATTTCTCAATAGCTTTCAATAAGTGAGTATTCATTTAACTTGCTGGCATTTGACATGTCTGTTTTTGGTTAGGGTCTCCATGGAGGATTTTCCAAAAGTGTGATGTGCTTTCATTCCAGGCACATCTACTGAGACATAATCTTATCATTTAATTGATCTCAAAATTATAATAACCCAGAGGCCATATTCTTGACACCCCTAGAAAAATGATAATTTATATGTAACATTTCAGCTGAGCATGGATAAGACCAGTAGCACTGTCACTTAACAGCACTGTCTTTGATGAGGTACACTTTGACATTTACTTCTTTTACTCAGAATGTGGAATTATCATTATAGTTTTTCCAGGTAGCAGAGATTTTCTTGGTGATCTCTTTATGATATTTTAAATTAAAGTCTTACAATAATTGTATTCAATGCCCTTTCAAAATAGACTGCATTTCAGCGGTATGAAACATAAGAGAATTGAATTCAGTGTTGATGGCAAAATCTCGATGAAGTTTATCACTAAAAGAAAACAACCTATGCTGTGAAAGCAGAGATGCTGTAGAATCTACAGGTCTTTTCCTATGGGAAAATAAGGGAAAAAAAGACTCTCATCAGAATCATTTATTTACAGCATTGAGACTATGTTGATTTCAAGGTCATGTTTGTTGCAGCTTCAAAAGATGCTGGCAAAGAACGAGTTACTCTAGAAACCTGGCTGTTGCATTATTAAATATTTTGTGTATAGTTTTGGGCATTCTTAACCCTTTTGGTGCTGTGGACCTCTTTGGCAGCCTGGTGAAGCCTATGTACGTTTCTCAGAATTATGTTTTTACATGCATAAAATAAAGTATGCAGGGTTACAAATCAAACCACTTTCATTCATTGAAAAACGTTAACTAAATTTTACAAAATTGTGATACATGCTTTGTTAGTAACACATTATTAAATAATACAAACTAACAGCAGTTGTAATAACTACCGTAATTTTGAAGTAGTGGTGAGCATAAAAGATATTTCAGGATATCTACAACAACTGTAAAATGAGGTGAAAATATCTGTGATTTCTCTTGGCAACAATATCACAGGTGCCGTGGCTTGTGGCCTACATTTTAATTGAAGGAAATACTAAATTTCAGTTTGAGGCTGGTGAAACTAAAGATGTAATATTTTTCCCAGTCAAGTTCCCCAGGCCCTCTTGAATTTTATCCACCCCTGAGTCAATTGATATGTACGTTAGTGATGCCAAAAAGTGATAGAACTGCACTGGGCAAAACCCATCACCCCATTTCCACATTCAGTTCCACCGCATTGGATTTTATTCTTCGAGTGTGTGAATTTTGCAATGTTCTCTAAATTCTGCATGAAAAGGAATAATATGTTCATATAGCTACCACACTGTAACTTTCTTTTATTTTCCTCCTTCAGCTCCATTAACAACAGTCTTATGTCCCCTGGATTGGGAAACCCTTACCTGGTTAGACAGGGGTTAAGAGGAAACCCATAGTGTTAGTACAAGTTATGCGAGTTAAAACCATGGGCCACAGAGGGTACTTCATGTGCTGATAACATTTGAAGCAAGCATTAAAGAATGTATGTGGCTTTCCAGCTTAATGTAAAGCACATACACGTGTGAATTGATCAATTGTCATGTTAATTCCAGATACTCAAGAGAGAGCCCTAAAGGTTTATCTGACAGAGGTCTCTAGGATGAGGCATGTTTGAAATTAAGCCAGAAGTGGAGACACTTCCCAAGTATCTGAATGTGGAACCTTATTTGGCTTATTGGATATTTAAGACCAATACAGGGGGTATTAATAGTATTGTTTAGTGTGACTTATGTAAGTGTCTCATTCTACATGTTTCTTTAAATGTGCAGAAAATAGTGCCTGATCTTCCTCTCCAAACCAACAGCGTAACTTTGCAGTTTGGTCAGCTGCCGTCACAGCCCATTCAGAATGTCCAAAGTCATCCTTTCTATGACATCAGCACCCACTGTCTCCGCGTAAGAGAATGGGAGCTATGACATTTTGCACAAGCTGTTGTTTAAACTCAATCCAAATCCCTCGCATTTGAAATGGAAGCTTAGCAATTTGTCTTCGTGTGTCCTCAAAGGAATTACGAAAGAGATGTTCTCAAACGTTTCTTATTCTTTGGATTAGAAAAGAACACTTGCCTTGGGAGCTTTGAGTCTCTGTAGCAACTTGATAAAGAAACTTGGAAAAGGTTTAAAATCTCTGACTGCAGGCTGTACTGTTTGCTCCTCAATGCCAGGTGTTTGAAACTTTTCAAAAAGGAATGTGCCATTATTTTTCATAAAATCCACGTTTGTTTAACTGGTGCTTCATGATGGAAATCTAACTAGAAATAGCATTCCAAAATGTAATATTTTTTATTGTGTTCAGAAGTGATACCATAAAAGTTATTGTTCACTAAGATTTTGATATAAAAATTATATCATAAATATTGAAATTCTCTGGAGCCAAACTAAAAACAGTCTGCCCTTTTTATCTCAGTAGTGAACTTTAGGGGGTTTTTTGCATGTATTTTCATAAGTGCCTTTAAATAAAGACACGGCATCCCTTTAAAATTTAGTTTACATTAATGTAAACCAGAATATTTTCAGGTCATAATGCAGTTTCATATTTGATTTGTAGGAAATAAATCTCTAGCCTGAAAGACATTCCAGCTGTTGCCTGTCTTCATGGGAGGATTGTTCACATTTTCTGAATCTCTCCCAGTGACTGCAGGAAGACCAAAGGCTGCACATTGCTTTTATGCAAGGATGAATTTTTTTAAAAGATGATTTTGGATTTTGTTTGCTTTAATGAATTTAAGCCCTATCTATTAGAGGTAAATGTCAAGAAAACTGTTGTGTTCTTTGGCTATCTGCTCTGCTGACTCCCACAGACTTTGATATGATTCATATAACTCAAACCATGATCAGTTTTGTGACGACCGTATTTACAATATC
This sequence comes from Nomascus leucogenys, assembly GCF_006542625.1. Taxonomy (NCBI): domain Eukaryota; kingdom Metazoa; phylum Chordata; class Mammalia; order Primates; family Hylobatidae; genus Nomascus; species Nomascus leucogenys. The sequence goes on along the minus strand of NC_044396.1, from coordinate 53,939,701 downwards.
ACTGGAGATCAGAAATAGCGTCTCACAAAGGTTTCCCCATCCTATACCTTCCCACATCTTCTCATGGGTCATGTGCAGCACAGTCACTTAATTGGCAAACATTTAGTAACTGACTACTGCATTCACAGTATTATAGTAGGCATGTGAGGTCCTCCCCTGATGGGATCCTCAAGTGAGATATGCCGCTGGCATAGAGAACCCAAGTGTCTTTATGGACCCTGGCTTTGGTTTGCTTGAGCTTTTATTCGAACATTCAGTCTTTCGTGCATTCAGCAAATTTTGAGCACATGCTGTGTGTCAGGCATTGAGCTAGACCCCAGGGTTGCTATAAGGTACAAGACAGGGCAGGCCCCTTCCATCATGGAACATGCAGTCGAACTATGTAGAGAACTTGCCCAGAGACCTATATGTACTGTTAACTGGGGTTCTCTTTCCCACAGCCACACTGGCCACTGCAGTCCAAAAGAGAATTCTAAAAGGAAACAGTACAAAACAGAACATCAAAACAAAAGAGACAAACAACCTGGGAACCATTAGGTTTTACACCAGAGTGAAACCCCAGAAGAGACATTCTGCAGCTGGTGAACAGCCGGCCTCATTTGTGAGCAATCTGTTCCCAACAGTGTCAGGGATTCCAGGTCGGTATGCTCAGTCCTATTCCCAGGTGGCCAGAGGCTATTTGTCCTCTAGTTCAGAAGACAGATGAGACTGGTAGGGACCGACCTAAAGAATATTTTCTTTTATGCAAATGCCCCGTTTCATGCAAATAATGAAAACCATTGTATTTTATGAAAAGAGTCTTTAAATTAGTGATTTTCCAAAAATATCTCTCCCGTCTTCCCTGTACTAACCCAGTCAGGACAGGGTCACTGCTGTAATAAATAGCTGCCAATCTTAATGGCATAATCCAACACTGTTCATTTTTCACTCACCCAGAAATCAGGATTAGGAGAAGGGCTCTGCTCCACACAGTCCTCCAGGGACTCAGGCTCCTTCTGTCTAGTTAAACTGATCAGGGGCCTGTTTCTACCACTTGCTGGTGATACTCTGAGCAAGTTACCTAAGTCACAGTTTTCTTATGTGAATAATATTAGGGCATCCCCCTTGGATTTTTGAGTCAATTTACTTGGCATAGAAACTGACAGGTATTAGGTACTCAGTAATGTGAACTGTTGTTATTAATCTTCTACTTCTGGTAGTGCTGCCACCACCATCCCCCAAGGAGGCAGGAAGAATCTGTCAGAATTGGAAGAGTATTATAATAATAGCTAACACTTAGGAAGCTAGATAGTCTTCAAAGTTCTTTTCAAAATAACTATTTTTTAACAACATTCCAGTTTTATAAATGAGGAAATTGAGGCACAGAGAGCTTAAACAAATGGCTGAGTGTCACACAAGTATATAATAGAGCTCTAGGCATTTGGCTTCAGAGTCCTGGCTCTTTATTCACTATACTATATTGCCTTTCAACTTGGAATATACAGCAGAGCCTCAAATACCGTCATTTCATTCAACATCGTTTTGTTGTAATATTAATGAGAAAAAAGAATTGGTTTTGTTGTCAGTGATGTTGTGAGGACTTACTGTTATATATTGTATTTTCCCCAGAATTAATGTTATATGTTGTGGCAGATTGTATTCAAAAATAGCCTTACAATTGAATCCATTACCACATTAAAAAAAAATTTTTTTTAGAGATGGGTTCTCACTCTGTTGCCCAGGCTGAAGTACAGTGGTGTAATCATAGCTCACTGTAACCTCAAACCTGGGCTCAAGCAGTCATCCCACCTCAGCTGCTTGAGTAGCCAGGACTATAGGCGTATGCCACCATGCCCAGCTAATTTTTTGTTTTTATTTTTATAGACATGGGGTCTCGCTATGTTGCCCAGGCTGGTCTTGAACTCCTGTCCTCAAGAGATCCTCCCACCTTGGCTTCCCAAAGGGCTGAGATTACAGGCGTGAGCCACTGCATTACCATATGTTCTTCTAGAATCTTGCTCCTCTCCATCAGGAGGTGAAGTCTATTGCCCCTCCCTTTGAACCTAAATGGGCTTATGATTGGTCCAACTGATAAGAGTACAGTGGAAATAATGCTAGGTGACTTCCAAGGATAGACCATAAAAATAATACAATTTTTTTCTCTCTTGCTATTCTTTTTCTTCTTGACATTTTCCCTTAGAATCCAGTCACCATATTGTAGGAAACCCAGACCACATAGAGAGGCCAAGAGTAGGTATTTTAGCCAACATCTCTTGCTAAAGTCTCAGCAGACATCCAGCATCAACTGGCAGGCATGTGAGTGAGCAAGCTGTCAGATGACTCCAGGCCCGGTCATCAGGTCTTCCTTCCCCCTCCTGATGCCAGAGAATCATAGATGCACTATCCCTGCTGGGCTCTGCCCCAAGTTGCAGTTTCATGGACAAAATAAAAGTTGATACTGTTTTAAGCTCATAAGATTTGGGGTGTGTGCAGGGGGGTAATTTCTTAGGCATTCAGAGTAACTGGAACATTTGGGTAATTAGAAATGAGTGAAATGCCTGTGTAGAGGGCTAAACTTCAGGCACGTATGGATTATTAAATAGACTTTTGCGATTTGGCCTAACCTAACCTAAGATAATTCCTGGAGGAAAATATATTTCTGTTACTAACCAAATTACAAATGAGCTTTCGGAAATTTGGAACAACGTCCTACATGTTAATGCTGTTGCTGGTTCTAGGAAAAGATTTGGGCTACACTGAGGCCAGACTGCATGCCTTAGCAAGATCTTGCTCATTGGCCCCCACTGACTGGGATCCTCCCTGCAGGAGAGTACAGTGTGGTTGGCAGTACTCGTATCATCTGTCCTAGACCATTGCTCAGTCCTCCTTGTCCACTTTGTCTCCCTCTCCCATACCTACTCTGTCTAAATTGCTGCCTACTTTTCTATTGTTGGAACCTGCTGTCTCTTTGACACTCTTTTGGCCCATTTCCTATGCTTCTAGGGCAATTTTTCTGCTCTACTGGTTTGTAGTAAAGCTAGGGTATTCTCCTTAGCCAGGTAAAATTTAGCTAATTCAACAAAATCTTATGCGTCTTAACAAAGTTGCCAAAATGGCAGCTGTCCCATTGGCCTGTGGCTCCATGTGTTGGTCCAGTCTAGCATTTGAAATCCTCAGAAATGTGGTCCTTGTGTCCTTACTCAAAGAGGCATTCCTTTCCCTTCTGCTGTAGAGAAATCAATGCCCCAACTCTCTTCTCACTTACTTAAACTTCACCCCATCCTAATAGTCTACTCCTCTTCCCTTAAGAAGACTCTCATTCATTTATTCATTCAGCATTTGTTAACTCTGTACAGTGAGCCCTAGAGTTAAGCGCCTATGAAAATATTCCTTTCATGTCCAAGGACTGCTAAGGTTTCTCCAGTTGTTCCTCATTTGCTTACCATAGACATAGGGCAGATGTGGTGCAATCACCCAGACTTTTCAATAACCAGGATATATCCCAGCTCATCCAAGATGTTTCAGCTAAGTAGGATACTGCACGAGTAATATAGGACCAGCCAGTCTTTGAAAAGGTGACAGTCTAGTTAGGAAGGCTGGATGGCATCTGCATTTGAGGGCCAGAGCTACATCTTCCACCCTGGCTACAACCTCCCACAGTGCCCACCATCATGCTGGGCATACAGTGCCTCCTCTTTACATCTCTGTTAGGTGATTAGTGAACAGATTAACCCCAGAGGATATATGGCATTGAGATGACTTTGGAGAGGAATTGAGCTTTTAGTTGGGCCTAAAGGATAGAGAGCGTCTGGCATGAGGAGCAAAAGTGAAAGGATAATCCTTCATCGAGAAGCATAATGAGAACATCCTAGTGACAGAAATAGGACACCTCCCCACCTGGAGTCAAGAACATGCTTGGGAAAAGGAAAAAATATATAATCTATATGGTGGGTCCATGGAGGATCTAGGATTTATCCACTTAAGTTGGATTCGATCTGATAGACACTAGGAAGCGGGGGAAAGCCAGGAGCAGGGAAGTGATGTACATGGTAAGTGGGGTGAGAATATTTTAGTGACTCTGTTTCTTTACACAGCGCATTTGAATCCCTGAATATGTGTTAAGTTAGGGGTTCCCTTTTTGTCCATTTTTCTCATAGAAAAGTTTTAACTTCTTAAATTTTAAGAAATGTGAATTATCTTTTGCCCTCCGTATGGTGTGAGTAGCCATTTTAACTTTAGCTGGGTTATATCCGTAGGCAGAGCTGTGTAACTTCATAGTTTTAAACATATAACCTATTACTCATCAAAGTCATACTCATATAAGTTCCAAACCAAATGAACAAGTCAAGCCTTTAAAACATTTTCTATAAAACTATACTATAATGAGTATACAATGAAAATTGATATATATATTGTATAAATATATGATATATAAAATATATATATATATATATATATACACTGAAACCCCTGGGACACTGCACCATTATTCTGAAAAATCTTTGAATCATGTCACCAATGAAAAATTAGATTGTGATCAGTGAAATTTTAGTTGTAAGTTGTGAGTGCATTGCATTACATTACATCTGAAATCTTTGAATACTGATCATCAATATATGTGTCTGGCAACTATCAGAATGTTTTTAACAAGAGCATGCCATCTTTAAGAAAAATATTATAAATTATACTTGCAAAAATGTATATATAACATATATGTACAATACAAAGAATAATAGAAAACAAATCCCTGGGTAGCCAACAAAAACACCATCTGTTAATCATTCTAGTGAAGAGTAATGCATTGATATTGATGATAATGTCACTCTAGCAGCACACAGATTAGTACTGTCCCTAAGGTCCAACACCAGAAGAAATTGAATCAGCGATATATTTTTTAACTATTTGATCACATAAAGATTTTAAACCAGTTGAGTCATTTATTTCAGTCTCTGATGGTGAATGAAAGGTATGTTTTCCACTTACAAAACATCACTTGCTATTGCTGCTGGCAATTGTGAAGGTTTGGAAATTGGTTTTTGTGTCTAGGGGCCTTTGCCCCAAGGCCATTGCCCATGTTGTGCTTCTTGTCACCTCCCGGCTATTCAGGAGGGAATGGTCAGGGAACCCTTGGTGAGCCCTGAGCTCTTGGTACAAGATCTCTATACTTAAGTTATTTAAAATGAATATTAATAGAAGACTAACATAAGACTGTCTGAGTATATTACTAAGACTAGAAAGTCTCCCAGGTTGAATGGGACAACGTGGTACAAACCTTGGTACAAGCCCAACTGCCAGGGGTAGTTAAAGCAAACCATTCTCTCTCTCAGGGTATATATATATGTACATTCAGAATATATTTCACAAAATAGAAGCTATTTAACCATTAAAGATGCAATCTGTGGTCCAAATTCCACTTTGTAAAAGAAATTGTCATTAGATCTGTTTGTGCCCACCTTGAAAAATGTTGATCAACTTCCAATTTCTAAAGGCCAATCTGTTACTATTTAGAAATAGAACTCTCTTTCTCCTCAGACTGTCAAAACAGCCTACGGATTATAGCCAAGGACTATACTGTTAATGAACCAAGAGTTCATTAACTGTTCCATCAGCATCCCCCTCAGGAGGGGTATTTTGTTAGAGTCACAAAAGGCACAAAACTTAGTTATGCTACAGGTTAACTGAAAGACACTGATTTTGAAATACTTTAAAAAAGGAAAGTTTTCACTGAAATCATGTTATATCATGTCTGGATTTCAAATTAACAGGGACTTTTTTGTTGTGGTAAAATATGCATGTAAAATTTACCATTTTAGCCAACTTTATGTGTATGTTTCAGTTCACTAAGTACATTCGCATTGTTGTGCAACCATTACTATTGTACATCTCCAGAGCTTTTTCATCTTCCCAAGCTGAAACTCCAACCCCATTAAACTCACTCCCTATTCACCCCTTCCCATCAGCCCCTGCCAACCACTGTTTTACTGTTTTTAAACAGGGACATTTTTAGGGAATTTAAAATAAACCTGTCCTTCCTCTTCTCTTGCATAAGCTATTCAACTAATAAAATATCTGTTAAAAGTCCTAAATTAATTGGAAGTTTCTTAGGTTTAAACACATGGGCAAAATGTACACAAAAAAATAAACATCTGTTTCATGACAGATGTTTTAGACCTACAACACTGGGAATGTGTTCCTGATGTTAAAGGAAAGAAGATGGTAGGCTGAAGCATGTGTTCCAAATTACTTACTTAACCCAGTGCAATTTTTATATAATCACTCAACTAACCAGCCATTCAACCTGGGAGACTTTCTAGTCCTAGTAATATACCCAGATAGTCTTACGTTAGTCTTCTATTAATATTCATTTTAAATAACTTAAGTATAGAATCAATATATGTTTATGGTTGAACATTTGGAAAACACAGAAGGATATGAAAAAGAAAAAGAAACATCATTCTTAATGTGTTACTGTCCAAAGTAACAACTACTAATATTTTAAAATTAAAAAGCATTACATTTAATTTTACTTTATTTCAACAGAAGAAAAAGAACTCTGAAATGAAATTGAGGATTTGAACTTCACACAGCTGTTTGAAGTAAGAGTTACTATTTCTAATTTTAATTTATTAAAAATTAAAGATCAAACTTTAAGAGATTGAGGATTAACTTAAAAAAACTAATTGTTTCATAATGAGTACAGGCTTATACTTTTAGTTAATAAAGTTTAGTTAACTGTCTCAGGAAGACAGAAAAGACTGCAGATAATCAAACAAAAATACCCTTGGTTGGGAGAAGGGGTTTTAAAACAGAATTCAAAACCTAATCCCACCTTTAGGATTGTTCTCTTGGTGAAAATTGTATAAAAAAGGGCAACCTGTAAGGAATATAGTTCATGAAGTCATAAACCACTGCATCTAGTGACCCTCCCCTTTGACCAGAGAGGCTTAACTTTGTTTGCTTCTAATACCAGTGTTTTTTACATTCCACAAATTGTTTAAACACATACTATATTTTAGTTTGCTATATTTGGGCCACAATTGTCCTTTATGTATATTTATTTTTCTAAGGTTTCTAATTATCTTTGTCTTCTCTGATTGACCTGGAGAAACTAAAATCTTCAGTACATATGTGGCATGTCATAGTTTAATTTTTGACGCTTAATTATTAGTCATGGCAACCTCTTTCTTATTGAAGATGCTCTCCACTAAGCCCTCTGTGCTACCATTTAATGTGGACTAGATTTAAGCTCTTCTACTGGAATTTCTTTCCATCACAACTGGATTATTTTCATTGTCCCACACCTACCCCTTTCTTAGATTCATTTTCCATTTTGCTAGAGCATATTTTTAATTTTTTTCAAAATAACAGAAGGGCTATATCTTTGTAGATCTTCATTTTGCCCTCATAATTGAAAAATAGACTACAAATTACTTTCCATCACATTTTATGGACTTTGTTTCACTGTCTTCTAGCAACCTGGAAAGCAGATGCAGAGTCTGCTGCCATTTTTATTTTGATTCCTTTATAGGTGGCTCCATCCCCCATCCCTCTCCCATGAACTTTTAGGATTTTCTTGTTGTACTTGGAGGTAATAAATTTTACCAGGAAGTGTCCAGATATTTTTTAAATTCTTCCTCTTCAAGTTTTTTAAATCCAAAGATTCAAGGTTTATTCAGCCCAGAAAAATATTCTTCTATGATTTATTTGAAGTGTTCATCTCTATTTTCTTTGTTTTCTCCTCTAGTAGCTCTTACTATGGAAAGGATAGTAGGCCCCGTAGCTCTAGGAGATGTTAGGTCTCTTGGTTCTCTTCTCTATGGTTTTAACTTTTTTTCTCATATTTTCTTTCTTCCCTTTTATGTACATTCAGAGGATTTTCTCAATTTTGTCTTCTGGATCTCAAATTTATTTTTGAGTCATTTCATTTCAATTATTCAGACTTTCCACTGAGCATCTTTGTAAAATCATTTTTTATATTTATGAATGCAGACTTCTCTCAAATATCCCTAAAAGTATTACTTTAAAAAAAAAAGTTACCTTCTTTGTCCTTTGTTCCAACTCCATTTCCTTTAGTATCAGATGTTCTGTTGCTCTTCTGGATCCTTCTTTCATATGTTCTAGGTTTTCCTTCAGTAACCAGTAACTTTTGACTGACCCAATCGTATTTATAAATGAAGGGCTGGGTTGACTTTATTTATAAATGAAGGGCTGGCTTGACTGGCCCAATCATATTTATGAATGAATGGCTGTGCTGACCAGTAGAGGTGACTGGAGGGATTTCTTTGGCAGTTACGTAGGAATGGTTTTCCACCACACTTCTCTTTCTGAATGGAAAGGCTGGCAGTTCGGCTCACAGGAGGCACATGTGACAGTGGGAAGCAGACAGGCAAGCTTGTGACTGTCCTGACTGCCAGGACCAGGAAGGCTTTATTTTTAGGGATGAACTACTTTTATGTACTGCCTTTCTGTACAAATCTTAAAGGGGGGTAGAAAGAGATGGAAAACAACATTCTTCATAGTCTTTTTATTAATTGCCTTGACTGTTCCTTCTCCCTGTGGCTCCAGACCTGACTTCTTCAGGGTTCTGTTGAGAAGAACAGCTCTCATCTCTTCATTAGCTCTCTCTAAAATCTCTTTTACATTGTGGTTTTTGTTGGCTCAATCCAAACATATCTGTTGGCTATTTTCTACAAATTCCTTAAAATTTCTGTCTACTGATGGTAACTTTTCTTGATTTCCGTCCTGGTTCTTGATTTATTCTTTTTCATACATATTTTCTGCCACTTAGTTGGAATTTTTGAAGGAAGAATAGGCAGACTGTCATGTCTAGTCTGCCATCTTGAAGAGAGATTTTATTAACATTAGAGTGGCTGCCCCAGTGTGCTGATGCATGATTGGCACGAGGCCATGGTACATGTCTTACTTTTTATGAGGCTATTTCTCTTTCTTTCATGGCCTAGAGAGCACCCCCAACTCTGATTGACTATAAGATCAATATGGGTCATTTATACAAGGAGAACAAAGTGAAAATAGATGGGTCACATGAGCCAATTCCATTCATCAAATCCACAATATCTGCCTCAACCAGGTACTGTATCATTCTTCAGGACTCGACTGAGTCCCATTCCTAACTTCCCCAGTACTCCTGTCAAATACAAACCTAAATTAGACCACTAACCACACAGTTCTACAATTTTCTATCTGTCTCCTCCATTAAGCTACAAGCTTCCTGAAGGTAAACATGGTGTCTCATTTCATATCTGTGTCCTCAGTGCACCCCACGGGGACTGGAATTAAGTACCCAACACAGACTGAATAACTCAGGGACTGAATGAATGAACAAAGAAATGAGCAAGCTTGATGTTGACCTGGGAAACAGGTGTGTTGTCTGTCTTTGCTGATGGGGCTAGTGACCTCCTTTTTAGTCATGTGAAGCTTTGGAGAAGGGTGTTTCAGGCAGAAGGAGCAGTATGGATGAAGGCCCAGCGGCAAACTGGAACATGCCTTTTTCGGGGAGACTGGTGGAAATTGTTCCCAGAGGGCTGTGGATTATTAATTCATCCAAAGAAAATCTGTAATCTCTGTTGTATCCTTTTCTGCAGAGTGGTAGTCTGACTAGAGGGTTCTCATCTTTGCCAGTTCAGTGAGTGCAGGTCTATATAGAGCTGTTTTGTTTTAGCAGAAAGGTTGGGTCCACAATTCAATAGGTGTCAGTAAATTCTCTTTCATGGTTCCATATAATCACGATTGAAAACCTACATCAGTCTTCTCTGCAAATGTACATTAAAGCATCTGCTTATACTTGTATTTAGTAGCATTACTTGTACTAAGTCCTCACTTCACAGGGACCTTATGAAATCACAGACAGCTTAGAATGGAGCTTTCAAATTGTCCTTGGGCCCCTGTTGCCTGCTGGAATGGATAAAGCATGACCCCCTCAGCCAACAAGCTCTGCTGCTCCTGTGATGTTTGGTAGAACTTCCTTGCTCCAATGCCTCTGACTCCAGTCACCATCTGAATGTCCTCCCCAGAGGTTGGAGTGCTTTGCTTCCTATTTCTGCAAACTTAATATTAAAAAAAAATTACTAGTTGTCAAAAGGAAGCAGGCTCTTAATTCCTGGTTAATTGAAATTAGTCTTGTAATTTTTAGATGTGTTATTCTATTCATGAAGCAGGTACCTGATAAGTGTTTGTCAATGAGTGAAAGAATGAATGACACGTTAGAGGAAAGATTGGGTTTGTCTTTCCTGAAATTGGAGTTAAGGGGCACATTTGCTGGGAATTATCCCAGGTAAGTACAGGGATCTGCTTTTGATCACAGGCCATTTGTTCTTTCCATTTTAGCCATTTTCAGTCTGATCATGTGCTATACACATCATTCATCTCTTGTCTTTGGGGATAATTAATTCCAGGTTTTAGAACATTACTAAAGACATCTCAGTAGGGTTCTTTTGTTTGTCTATAACAGGATTGTCTGGGGTTCATGTTGTTCCCAAGGATCTCACTCCTCACCTGATGAGGCAGAGACCCTGACTCCAAGGGCATACCCATCACATCCCCAACTTCTCAGCATCAAACTGGGTTTGTTTTCAGAATGAAGCCGCTAGCATTAGAAGTGTGACAGTATAAGACAGGATATTCTCAGTTGTATGACTCCGGAGCCACCTTGGCAACCATCAGTGAAATGCTAGTTTATCCTAATAGGCTAGTGAGGTCTTGGAATGCTAAGTGTAAAGTCAGTGGCATAAAGGGACAGGTTCTCAGCAGCCCTTGATGAAGTCAAGACTAGAGACACCAGGAGAGAAATGGCTGCATGAAGGTTGCACAGGCAGAGAAGATAAGGTTCTCATATTACTCCAACCTCCAGCTGGATCTGAGCTGCTGGGTCAGTGGAGAGGAGCACCAGCCCAAACTGATCCCCCAGGGCTCTTGGATGGAATCTTCCCAGAAGCCTGAGGGAAGAGGTATAATGTCTAAACACAGGGCCCTCCAGTCACTGGCATCAGAATCAGAGCCACAGCAGTGTGGTTGAAAGAGGCAGATTCCTGAGGCCAAATTCAGAACTTTGGAATCAGAATCTACAGAGGTGGGGCTTGGGGCTTTATCACCTATAAAACCTCCTAGGTGATTCTTAACGCACACCAGCTAAACATTGAGAGCCTCCTGTACCTCCTAATCTCTATAGGGATCTCGAGCTGTGGACAGATTGCCAAGCACCAGAAGTTTTAGCCAAGCACATGTGTGGTCGGCACATAACATGAGAGGCAAGTTCTGTGCCCTTGAATTTAACAAGTAGTGCTGGAATACAGGCACTATGTTAGGCCTTGATGGCAATTCTTGCCTTTAGGGGACAGTAAGTTATGAAGTCATAATCTGTACTCCAAGCCCAATGTGATGAACCATATAGCATCACTAAAATCTCCTGTAGTGGATTTATGCCATTGGTGACAAAGAGATCCGATGCCAGTAGGAAGTTCTCAGCCCAGATCACTACACAACTGGAAAAACAACCCTGAGCAAGTTTCCTATTTGTGAGGAGCAACCTAAGGATGGGACTAATCCACAAAGCTCCCAACAGAACTGACACAGATCCCCTTAGTAGGGCTGCCCAAAAGATTGAGGCTGTCAGACCTGGATATCTGGGCACCGTAAGTTGACAAGCCTAAAGGGCAGAGAGCATGCTGCCTTTGTCTTTGTCTTCCTAGAAGACCTAGTGCAGCATTCAGCTTATAGTAGATAGAGAGAGCCATTGTTAAATGTTTCTTATGCAAATAAGGCTGACCTAGGTCCTGGGCCATGTGGGAATGTGGAAGCGGAGAGCCCAGCTAGCGGGACTGACATGCCTTGGGTAGATCTTCTCACATTCATGGCGCCTATTGCCTCTGCCATGACTCACTGCCCATGCACTCCATCACTTGTGAGACAAGATGTGACAAGCAGGCTCTGAAAGTTGTGCCTTGTAATCTAAATATGTCTCTTTCTTTTGCTCTTTCTAACTTCATGGGAGTAAACCTGTCTTCTAATCACACATGAGTTAATGTAAAGATTTCAGAAATTAAATCACATTTCCCCACTGGTTAACTTGATCATTTCGGAGTTACATCATCGTTGTGATTGTTTTTTTCTCCTCAAGGGTAATAAATTAATGAACTATGCACAAGGGAAGTTTCTATTTTAAGAAAGCTGTGTGAAGTGGAAGAATACTTTGTTCAGTTATTTCTTTCATAGTATGTCTCCGCCTTCTTTAAGCTGAAGCACACCTGTTTCAAGGAAAACAGTTGGCCAACAAGACAGCATTGGCTTTGTGGGAATGTGCCAAAGAAATTTCGAGATATTGTATTCTTTTGATTCATATTCCCAAGTTGCTATCTGGAGGAAATATACTAGCGGAAGGAGAGAATAGCAGCCATTTACAGGTAATTAGTGAGTCTATGGTGTATGATTCATTGAATTCCATTCTAGATCCCTATTTATGATTATTGGAGATTTTTTGGCAATGCTTAAGAGACAAATTACCCAAATCCCCTTACTTGTCATAGCAGCATTTTAACTTTGCATAAGCGGTACTCCATGACCACTGAATTAGTCATTTTTCATTACCTACGTTTGAGGTATGTTAACATTAGTCCTCTTTAATAAATGAGAAAACAAAGTCCCAATAAAGTTGATTCTGGCCCAAGAGCAGATAATAATCAGAGTCGTGTCCATGATTCTTAAACCTCTTCCCTCTGAGAAAGCACATGTTTTTCAGTGGGAAATAGCCTCAATGGGAGGTACATAGGCCAACATTTAGGAAATGTGTTTTTATTTATATAACTAGTCCAATGTTTAGAAAAGGAATATTCAACTCTAGTCTCACATAAGAATCAGCTAGAGAGCTTTAATAAAATGCCACTGCTGGGGCCTCTCTCACAGGAGTTCTGATTCATTTGGTCAAGGATGAGGCCTGGGCATGGGTCTTTTGAATTAAGTGGGGAAAAAGCTTCCTAGGTGATGATGCTCATGTGCAGGGAGGCATGCGAATCCTAGTCCTGGAAAAATTCTAAATCTGACCCCACAGTTTCCCCCATGGTCTCCACCATCCTGCCATTAGAGCCCCTGCATGTGGAACCTTCTGGAAACTTACACAATTAGCCTGGCTTACAGCATTTTGTTATCAGAGAGGGAACATTTGCACAGAGTGGTTTAGCAGTTGAGCTGTAGTAGAGCTAGATTGCTCTGGCAGAGGAACAGGGAGAGAAGAACAAACCCATGGTATTGTGCACTGAACTGACTGGTGAGGGAGGGGTGCAGCTGAGAACCCTAGGCTGCCCCAGGATCATGACTGGACAAGATTGCCATGCTCCCAGGCAGGGCTTCTTGAAGATGAGTTGATAGACCCTGATATGGAATGGAAAATCAAGGGAGGCTTCTTGATTCAGAGCAACATGCCCTTTGAAGTCAGACTGCCTGGGTTCAAATCCTAGCTCAATCACTAAAGCTCTGTGGTTAAAGCTTGGGCAAGTTACAACCTCTCAAATGATTCATTTCCTGATTTGGAAAACAGAAGTAAAAAATTGCAACTACCTCATAATTTTTGGAGACAATGAGATGAGATAATATATGATATAATATACTAGGGTCTACTCCTACCCCTTTCTGGGGTCACTGGATCACCATTAAATTCTCTCTATTAAAATGGGGATGGACCATGACCCTCTCCTTTGAGGTAACCCATACTCACAAGGAAATATAAGGTTAGATTTAAGATGGCGAACCAAATGTCCCAGAAGCAAGAGATTTCATGGAAAACAATTTAGAAGGGAGGCCTTTGGCTTCAGAATAGTAGAGTAGAGCCATGGGACCCATGATATGTCCTTGGACCAAAGAATGAGAACAGGTGCCAGGATGCCAAATGGTATTGTGACCAGACTTGGGTCAAAGAACACAGAGAGCAATCAAAGCCAGAAATTATGGAGCCAAGTCCTAAGAGAATTGATGACCCAGAAACCAAGGAAGGTGTCCAGGGCTGAGGGCAGTGGGTTCAGGAATAGCATGCTAGAGAACAGGTAGAGAGTTGTTTTGTTCTCTGCCTCCTTGGAGAGTTCACTAAGCCAAATCTTAACAGGCCATTCTGACAAGTGTGTTTGCCACTAGGAAGATACGATTTCTAAATCAGAGTCCTTGGATTCTGCTCTGAGACTGTGGGCCTATCGGCATTTCCCACAGTGGATCCTACAGAAGGCTGGTTCTAGGGTTGTTCCAGGATAAACATATTTGCTAGATGAATGAAAGTTAGCATGTTTCTTAATTGGAAGACTTTTCAGGGCTTTTAATTTGCTTGTAAACCTCTAAGAGGAGGATATGATAAGACATGTTTCCCAAACTGGTTTGACCATGGGACCCTTCTTGGCGTTAGAATCCCCAACTCCTACAGTTTTTGCCATCTCAACTCAAAGCTTCTGCCTTTAGGCCAGACCCAAGTCTAGTCTCAGGGGTGTGTAGAACTCTCTGTGGGATGTGGCCTCATTCCCAGGTTCCTACCACTCAGGTAGAGGCACAAGATGAAGCTGTAAACTGAGTGGAAGGCCCAGGCCTGCCTTGATCATATTCTGTCTGGCACATAATTGTGACTCAGTGCCTATTTGTGGAATAATTATTCATTGAATGAATGGGATAACCTAGTTCATGCCAAACTCTAATTGCTGACATAGATAGTACCCTGGGTATATCCAGGGTTAAGTACTCAACTGACCTGAACTTGTTGGGGAGATGTGTTTTCTTAGGCTATTTTGTATGAAACTAAGAATAATAAGGCATAAATTGTCCCGATTTGGTGCGTTTCTTTTCTCACCGATCCAAAATGACTTCATAATAACCTTGCCTATCTCACTTCAAAACAGCCATGAAAATGGTTTGCCAAAATTAAACTCTTCACACATATAAAATATAATCCTAATAATTTCCTTAGGCATTAGACACATCTGTTGATGTCTTGGTAGGCCCTGTAATACCTTGTCTGAATCTTTGTGAATATCTAAGCATATGGCAGTAAAGCCTGCCCCCAAGCATGTTTTATAACCACAGGCTTTGCAAGTTTAAATGGAGAAGACAGATGAAACAAGAATGGGCTATTTTCCTTGACTGTTTTATCTTGAGTAATATTTATTTTGAGCAGTTTTCTAAATAAGCAAAGCTTTTCTTCTATGCTTCATGCTCCTGCATCCTAGGAATGATGTATTTTGTGGGAATTTTTGTCCACCCCACCTCCACCCTGAACTTGCTGATCTGGAGGTGCCATGATGCTAGCTGGAGTGGTCCCTGCCAAGGCTCTGCAGAGGGTCATGTCAGACGCAGTCCTAGCCAAGGCTCTGCCTCATGTGGGCACCATGTCTTGTTACTGTTTGTGGGTTTCATCCAACTGCACCTACCCAATAGCAGTTCTTTTTTTATTTTTAGTTTTTGGAGGGGGTAGGTAGAAAGAAAAGAAAGTAACTTTGATATAGGGGTGGGGAACTGGAACTTAGATCCACAGCTACAACAGCAAGGAAAGTGAACTAATTTTGTCTGAACCCTCTGAGTTGCAAGATGTGTTTGAATTGAAGCATTAAATTTAAACCTTATTATCACACATAACAATGCATAAAATACAATGGCCATATTTTCTTAACCCTGCATCATAATACGTCCTAAAGACTCTATCTATTTTTTAAAAAATGTATTTATGTAAACAGTCTTCAACCCGCATAAAGATGAAAGCACATTTAGTTTTAAATTTTAAAAATCACTGTGTTGAAAATAAAATCATTTGAAATCATGACTTGGGAAATCTTGACTGTGGCTGTCTCTGCCCTGTGCCTTGAGAGAGAAAGAAAGACTTGGAAGTCTGTGCTACTTGCCAAGTGTGTCAGGAGTCCTGCTTGTCCCAGATGACAGCTGGCACACACAGACAAGGCACTCGCTCTAACTTTGTTTTTTCTTGGTAAAGAAGAAGCAACTACTTGCCAGTCTACTTCTTCTTTGCAGGAAGCCCCCCAGGAGTTTGCATAGTCAATCTGTCATTTGAAATCATTTATTCAGTGTAAAGCGTTACCATCAGAGAGTAAGAAGGAATTTGTTTATAAGGAGATCTTAGATAATGGGGAAAAATCCAGAAAAAAATATTTACAATAATCTTGGCTACTGATTATAACATCACCTCTTGCTGACATTTCTTTAAGAGGTTAGTCTAGTATGTCAAGCATATGCAGCTGCTTGGAGCTCTTGATTTTTAGAAATGAATAATATAAGAGAACCAACTAATGTGCCTTGGCTCTTCAAAGCAGTCTGGTACCTGCATGAAAACATTGGTTATTTTGGTATCCAGTTGGAGAGCACAGGGCCACACAGCAGGATTTCTGAAAATCAAAGCTCTCTTCCTGAAATATATGGCCACAAAGTATGCATTTCTGGGATCTGATGATTCCTGGCTTATTCAAATAATAATGATGGTGTTAGGAACCTTTCACAACTATAGGACTCTTCTTTATGCTCAATGCCAAGAACAACAAAAGCCTCATCAATCTGTGAATGATCTTTGTTCGTGTTAGAATTCTCTGTCTGAGCTGTTGGTTCTCCCATCCAGGGCTTGTCTGCTCTCCCTTCAGTTAGGCTGGCCAGCATTGATCCAAAGTCCTGCGAATGTAAGTGGCTCAGCCTTTGTTAATTAGGTTACCTGATTCCCCGCATCCCCAGGCTAATTTTGTTTGAGATTTCACAGTGCTTCTAAATTTATAGAAGTAAACAAACAGGGACACACTTTTCTTCAAGTCATTTATTAGAATCAAAATTAGGAAGAGTTTTTAACCTTCATACAGTTGAGCTGGTGAAAGATGCCCTTGCAGGTAAGTGTTGGAAATGTTTGCCAGTGTCCCAGCAAAAAGAAAAAAAAAAAAGAAAGAAGAAAATAAATGTACATTTATTTCTAATCATGCCTGCTGGTTTTAGTTTTGTAAGCTGTGGGTCAGTGAATCAATGTGAGCCAGTTCGAGGATGGCATGCCTAGGTTATTTTCCAAGGGAAAGGAATATGGTCTTCCACTATGAGGTTTGGAAATATCTAGAGTATGTTCACTTAAAAGCTTATAGGTAGTATATTATAATTCATTTTCTTTATGAAGAGGGAGAACTAGAACAATTAGGACATCACTAATGAGCTGTTTGAAATACTAGGAGACATTATATGGATATAAATAAATTGGGCATAGAACGTCAAGTTTAATACTGGACACTATGGTTATAGAACACGAAAAGTAGACATTGTATTAGTTTTCTACTGCTGCTATAACAAATCATCCCAAATTTAGTGGCCTAAAAACAACAAATTGATTATTTTACAGTTCTGGAGGTCAGAAGCCTAAAGATGAGCAGAGCAGCCTTTCCCTCTGAGGCTCTAGGGGAGAAGCTGTCTTCCTGACTTTTCCAGCTTCTTGATGTTGACTGCCTTCCTTTAGCTCACAGCCCACAGCACTCAGACCTCGCTTCCACCATCACCTCACCTCTGACTCCAAAGCTCCTGCCTCCCTCTTAAAAGAACCTGTGATAACACTGGGCACACCTGAATAATCCTGAATAAGAATAACCTTCCCTCCTCAAGATTCTTAATCAGATCTGCAAAAATCTCTTTTTCCCTGCAAAGCAACCCATTCATAGGTTTCAGGGATTAGGATGTGAATATCTTTGGAAGACCATTATTCTGCCTACCACAGACATTGACATATAGATAAGTTAATTTACCCCTTCTTTTTTTAAAGTTTCTGTTTTTTTTTTTTTTTTTTTTTGAGATGGAGTCTCGCTCTGTCGCCCAACCTGGCGTGCAGTTGCACGATCTCAGTTCACTGCAACTTTCGCCTCCCGGGTTCAAGTGATTCTCGTGCCTCAGACTCCCAAGTAGCTGGGATTATAGGCATGCACCACCACACCTGGCTAATTTTTGTATTTTTAGTAGAGATGGGGCTTCACCATGTTGGCCAGGCTGGTCTCGAACTTCTCATCTCAGGTGGCCCTCCGGCCTCCACCTCCAAAAGTGCCGGGATTACAGGCCTGAGTCACCACACCAGGCTAATTTACCCTTTCTGATTGGTTTTCTCATTGGCCCTCCTACAACTCTGAAGGAGTTAATTGCAGCTATGTTCTGCAGGTATAGACTATTGGTGTGACCATGCCATCCTGCAGCGAGACTTCCTGTGATAATAAGATCTGCTGGTGCTGTGGACTCTGCTCTGTCCAAGGGAAATTTCTGGTGGGCACTAGACTGATGTTTTCTACTTTTCCACCAGAGTCTTGCAGATGTAACATGTATTATAGCTCACCACTCAGAATCAAAAGCTGATTGTGGTAGAGTTTATAGGTAACAGGGCTCTAGGTTGAAGCAGTTCAATGCTGAGTCTCCCCCTTACTACATGCGAAATGTTGCCCAAGTTCCTTATTTTAATTATGCCTCAATTTCTGTATCTGAAAAACAGAGATGATAACTTCCAGAATTGCTGTGAGATTAGGAAAATAAAATATGCAAAGTTTTTAGCACACGCCTGACATATAGCTGTTGCCCAGTTACTGACTATGGTGGAGGCTTTCAACAGGCCTACTCTTGCTCTAACCTGCAGAGAACAAACACCAGGAGTGAAGAGTGGCCACAAGCAGGGCAGAGAAAGCTGTGGGTCAGGCCACAGGCAAAGCCATTCCCCAGTTAATCCATGAGGCTGACAGCCAGCATTGTGCAGGGAAAGTGGAATTCTGCATTTACATTGAACTTGCAGCATTTGCAGATGTGAAGTCTAAGAACTCGTAGTAAAACCTGGGCAAATCCCAACATGGAATGTAAGGATCATGACCTTCTCAACATCATAGAAGAGGGTTAGGGTCCAGAGGAGAGAAGTCCAGATCAGTTGAGTCCATAGGCAATTTCCTTAGCCATTACAGTTAGGGCTGACACCTTATCCATTAGAACATATGCAGCTGTATAATCATCATTTGCTTGCTTACTCCCAGTGAATGGAAAATACTGCCTTATCCCAGAATGTGGCTTCAGCTTTATCCTTAATAGTCTACTTTATTGTCATCCTAAGACCTGATTTTAAAAACCTTCTCCAGATGTTGTTTTATGTGTGGGTGTGTGTATCCATTCAGTCAATGGATTCTATCAATGAAAAACACTAGTATTTATTTATTGAATATTTATTCTATGCCAGTTATTGTTTAAGTGCTGACTGCCTAAAATACATTTTGTTACTTATTACTTGCAGTATTTTTATTATAATTCTAGTACATCTATTATTATTTTGACTTTACAGATAACCCAACTGAGACTGCTAAAGTCTATGTAACTGGCCAAACTTACAGAGATTGTAAGTGGTGGAACCAGGAGGCCAAGCCAGGTCTGCCTGTCTCTAAGCTCTAGGTTCTGGTACCTGAAGGGGGAAAACTCAATTAAGAATAAAATGATAGCAGGAACAACAACTATTACTAAATTGGAAAGATGTCCATAAGTGGAAAAAAATGAGTTACAGAACTATACATAGAGTATGATTAAATTGTTGTAAATTAAATAGGAATGTGTATATTATGTATATGTATACATATATAGTTTTAAAACTTCTTTGTGGGGCCAGGTGCAGTGACTTATGCTTGTAATCCCAGCACTTTGGAAGGCCGAGGTGGGCGGATCACCTGAGGTCAGAAGTTCGAGACCAGCCTGGCCAACATGATGAAACCCTGTCTCTACTAAAAATACAAAAAATTAGCCAGGCGTGGTGGCATGCGCCTGTAATCCCAGCTACTCGGGAGGCTGAGGCATGAGAATCACTTGAACCCAGGAGACAGAGGTTGCAGTGAGCCGAGATCACTCCAGCCTGGGTGACAGACTCCATCTCAAAAAACAAAAACAAAATCAACAAACAAAGAAACTTCTTTGGAAACTGATGAAAGTTATGGTTCCTTTTAAAACACTTATGTATAGATGCACACAAAATTTCACACAAAACTTGGAAGCTCAGGTTAGGGATCTCTGATATGTATGTATCATATATAAGAAAAATCTGGAAGGATATACACCAAATTGTTAATCAGGCCCTTTAGGGGATAAGATTTCAAGACATTTTTCATGTTATTTTTTATGTTTTTTTGTCTGGCGAATTTGTTTTCAATGAGCTTGTATTATTCCTGTAATCAAGAAAAACATGTTAAAGATTATAAATGAAGGCCAATTGTTTCCAATTTAAAATGGAATTTACTGCTTCTTTTTCTCTTGATGGGCAGGCTTCTAACATTTTCCCATGTCATACTCAGGTATGATTGGTGTACCTCTGAAAAAATTCAAAGGACACTTTTGTGAATACACTAAATGTGAGCTATTTTGTCCAAAAAGAAACTTTCCCTAAAAGTTAAGAATAACCAAAAATAAGGAGATGTTGGTGGGTTGCGGGCAAGGGGCCATAAAGAGCATGTGGGATAACATCATCAGTGGCCTCCACTGAGAATGACGTGTGCGTGAGACTTTCAGTGGAGTTTTCTATGCGAGAGACAAGGGGCCTTTCTGACTAATAATATGTGCCCTGTAGAACTAAACAGTAAATGAGGTTAATGCTGCATTGCAGAGCCGAAGTATATGGTAGTAGAGATCTGTATGCTAAGCAAATTATCCTTGAGCTATTGTTTGAAATGACCTCTTAATCTTCATTTCAACTCAGTCTGGCACTAATTGAAATGGCTGTTTCCAGGGCACCCTGGTGCTTAATGAGGGAGTTTCCTTATGCTCTTGACCTGCTCACTGTTGCAGTCCCTGCCAGTTGCTTTGAGTTTGGAAGACACTTTCTCTCCCCCTTCCTACTCCTCTCCAACATACACACACCCACCTGTCTTCAGCCCAGGAGTCCCCATAAGCTAGATAATCAAATCTTTTTTTTTTTTTTTTTTTTTTTGAGAAGAAGTCTCGCTCTTTCACCCAGGCTGGAGTGCAGTGGCACGATCTCTGCTCACTGCAGGCTCCGCCCCCTGGGGTTCATGCCATTCTCCTGCCTCACTCAGCCTCCCGCGTAGCTGGGACTACAGGTGCCCGCCACCTCGCCCGGCTAATTTTTTGTATTTTTAGTAGAGACGGGGTTTCACCGTATTAGCCAGGATGGTCTTGATCTCCTGACCTCGTGATCCGCCTGCCTCGGCCTCCCAAAGTGCTGGGATTACAGGCGTGAGCCACCGCGCCTGGCCAATCAAATCTTATTCTGAGCATGAGCAAAGATTCCAGGAGCATCTTACTTTTCACCAAGAAGAAAATTTTTAATTATGCATGTTTTTTAAAGGAATCTGTAATATTGCAGACAGATTTATTCTTGGTTTAATCTGATTTTTTTGCACATGTTGGGGTTTGACAATAGCCAGAGACCCCAGTAGTTCTCATTGCCAAGGATAGTGATGAGCCTTCCCAAGGCATTCTCTCTCCAGAACATTGCCCCGCTCAGTTTAATGCAGCAACTGCAGGAACAGCAAATATTTATGAAGCTCCTTGGATCCACACCAGTGTGCTAGGTAAAAAAGGACAGGACTTCTTTTCACTCCCCTGCTTAATCTGAAAATAGAATTTGCATGCTACTGTTTGTTCCCCTCCTTGGACGTGATGTAAGTTCCGTTTGCCTGGAGTGCTGTGTATAGAAGTCTATATTAGGATAACTGTATTATACATCTTGTTCCTAAAGGTTGGGGCCACAGAAGGATACAAATCTCTTTGCATACTGCTCTATATCATTAGGAGCTTCCTACATACTGATGAGAATCCTGAAGGTTCAAATTTGCCTGGTACCTTCACATGCCTGATCTTGCCGCAGGAGGCAGTCTCTATGATTAGCAGACTCTATCACGGGAGCCAGTAGACTGTAGTAGTAAAAAGACCCCGTGTTCAAGTTAGAACAACATGAGTTTAAATCCTGACACAGCCACTTTCTGACTGTGGTTTTGTAAAGTTTCTCATGTTCTTTTAGCATCTGTTTCCCTGCATGAAAGATAAAGATATTAATATCTACATTGCAAAACTATTAGGAGGATTAAATTGAGTGTCACATGCAAAGCATCTGCCACCACAGTGAAGTGCTCCATAAATGGCAGCTAATGACATTATTAGCATGCTGGTAATGCTCCCTTTAAAAACAAAACAAAAACAACACTTTCTCTTGACCCCTTTTTCCCTGCCAACAACTGTCCCATTTTCCTGCACTCCTTTTAAGCAAAGGTCTTTCAAAGGGGGCCTTTACTCATTACCTCTGACTTCCCTCCTCACATTCATCCTAAACCCACTCCAATGGGACTTTGGTGCCACTTCTCCGGTGTTATTTTTCTTGTCAAGGTCACCAGTGGCCACTATACCGCTAAAAATGCAATGGCATTTTCCAGTGGCAGTGACCAACAGCAGCATTTGGTATAGGGGATCGCCCCTTCCTCTTTGCTGTGATACTCCCCTTGGTCATGACACCACACTTTCTTGGCTTCCTCCTATCTCGATGGCTGCTCCTTCTCAATGTCTGCAGCCGAAGTTCTGATCTTTAGATGTTGGAGGATTCAGTAATTGTTCCTCTTTCCTATCAACACTGATTCCCTCAATGAGCACATCCAGTCTTATGGCTTTGAATACTGTTTTTGTGCCAGTGATTGCCAAATATATAGTACCAGTTTTCAACTCAGTCCCAATTCCAGACTCAGATCCATCCACCTACTCGACTAGAATATCTAATGGGCATCCCAAGCTCAGTGCATTATTTAAGGTTCTTTTGAGAGTCAGACCAATAGGGTGTGTGTGTGTGTGTGTGTCTGTGTGTGTTTGTGTGTTTGTGTGTGTGTGTGTGTAGAGAGAGAAATTTGTCATAAAGAATTGGCTCATGTGATTATGGAGGTGTGCAAGTCCCAAGATCTGCAGGGTGACTTGGCAAGCGGGAGACCCAGGAGAGCTGATGGTGTAGTTCCATTCCAAAGGCCAGCAGGCTCAACACCCAGGAAGAGCCAATGTTTTAGTTCAAGTCTGAAGGCAAGAAAAAAGCCAATGTCATGGTTTGAAGGCAATTAGGCAGGAGAAATTCTCTGTTACTTGGAGGAGGGTCAGATTTTTGTTCTATTCAGGCCTTCAGTTGACTGAATGAGGTCCACTCACATCAGGAAAGACAACTGCTTTACTTAGTCTACTGATTCAAATGGTAATCTCATCCGAAAACACCCTCATAAAACACCCAGGATAATGTTTGATCAAATATCTGACACCCTGTGGCCCAATCAAGTTGACACATAAGATGAACCATCACACACAGCATGTCTGAAAATTAAACTGTCAATCTTTTGGACAAACATGACTCTGTCTGTACCTTCCCCTGTCATTGATTACCAACTTCACCCTTCCAGTTTTAGCTCAAGCCAAAAACCTTGGAGTCATTTCCTCCTTTCATACCTCAGTTACAACCTGTCAGAAAATTTTGTTTACCTTCAACACCTATCCAGACTTCAACCATAGCTTGCCACTTGCATTGCTACCACCCTAATTTAAGCCACAGTCATTGCTCAAGGAGCCCTGTTCAGAACACCATATTTGAATTGCTGCCACCAGTATTCCTGGTCTCCTTTACTCTAACTTTATCCATAGTACTTATTGTTTTTTAATATTCCATATAATTGTATTACTTTTTCTGTTTGCCTCAGACAGAATGCCTAGCACAGTGCCTGATATGTAGTATACATACACTCGATAAATATTTGTTGGATGAATTGCCATTGTAGAGATAAAGAAACTGGGACTTAAAGGAATTAAGTAATTTGCTAGGGTCCCACAGTTAATAAGTAGTAAATCTATCCTAAAACAGTACCTAACAGAATAATAAGCAAGAGGTGCTGATATTAGGTAAGTTTCTTCAGTTGAGCATCTATTGTCCATTTTTTATTAAAAGTAGGCCTTTGCTGGGCGTGGTGGCTCATGCCTGTAATCCCAGCACTTTGGGAGGCCAAGGCAGGTGGATCACAAGGTCAGGATTTGAAGACCAGCCTGGTCAACATGGTGAAACCCCGTCTCTACTAAAAATACAAAAATTAGCCAGGCGTGGTGGCAAGCGCCTATAACCCCAGCTACTTGGGAAGCTGAGGGAGAGACTTGCTTGAACCTGGAGGACGGAGGTTGCAGTGAGCCGAGATCACACCACTGTACTCCAGCCTGGGTGACAGAAAAAAAAAAAAAAAAAGTAGACTTTGTCCAGATAGC
Source organism: Nomascus leucogenys (assembly GCF_006542625.1). NCBI lineage: Eukaryota > Metazoa > Chordata > Mammalia > Primates > Hylobatidae > Nomascus > Nomascus leucogenys. The sequence continues at coordinate 53,915,482 of NC_044396.1, read as the reverse complement.
AGTGTCTGTAGACCAGTGCTGATTTATATAATCATGTTTGACCATAAGCTAAGGTTTATTCTCTTATCTCTTTGTCAGCCATCTGATAAAATCTCCTTGTTTTGAAATATTTTCACCTTTCAGAAATTAATAGATTAATATTATGTTCCTCTTGCCTTTTCCTAAGTCTCTTAAGCCAAGCCAGACATCATTTTGGAGATTTCCTTTATAAGGAACTTATATTTAACCCTTTTATCTTTTTATAATACATATAATAGTATTAAATTATCTCACCAGAGCAAAATGGAATTTTTATTAGCTAGATCTTTATATTATGATGCACAAATATGGGGTGAGCACCTACTTTATGAAGGCTCTGTGGGGGGATTGGGGAAATAAAGAGGTATCCAGAAGCTCCTGGTCTATTTAGGGAAAATGCATATATATTAGTCGGGATATTGATTCAGCTGATTTAACAGAGACTAAGTAACAGTGGCTTAAACAAGATGGAAGGGTTCTCTCTCTTGCTGTCTCTCGTCTCAGCTGAAGAATTAAGGGAGAAGAATTGCCCTTATGCTCCCAAGGTCATTAGGGGCCCAACTCCTTCCATAGTTTTGTTCCACCATTCCCTACTATGTTGTTCTCCTCAGATAGTGGAATTTGGATTATACTCCCACATGTGCATTCGAGGCCCTGAAATTGGGGAAGAGAAAAAGTGAGTAAGTGGTTTCTTTTTAAGGTGTGACCCAGAAGTTGTACATTTCACTTCTACTCACAACTGATTGTCCAGAACTTAGTCACGTGGCCATACTTAAGCCAATCTGAGAAACCTAGTCTGTCGGGTAGCTGCGTGCCCAGGTCAGGATTCCATTACTAAAAGGAAGAAGGGGAGATTGAATACTGAGAAACAAATAAGTTCCTGATTAGCCATATCTGTAAATACTGCTGTCACTTCCAACTAAATAATAAGGTCTTAAAGGGTAGGGCTGCATTTTACACTCTCAATGCCTTCAGATGATAAGTTCTCAATAAATATTTCCTGATTGGGTGATTTGGTGAATGCACCTTCATCCAAGAGATTTTCTGGAGAGTTTGTATTATACTGCCAAAAACAAACACTATTCAATCCCAGGGTAAACACTGCAGGAAAATAAATGTCACAGAGCAACATAGTCATAAGTGGGTTCTCCCTACACTCACACGCCCTTCATTCTAAGCTGGAGAGGCTGCTGTAGTAACACAGATGCAAAAGATAAACTTTGACTAAATGGCTTCATGTTCCAGATGATTGGCCGCCTCGTTAAAGCACCCAAAGATGAAGCTACTGCTCCAGCAAAGTTGCTGACCTAATTTTGAGAACTAAAAGACAGAGCTAAGTGTGTTTTCATGGCATCCCACATTCCTTTCTTAATTCATCATGATTCGTGGGAACCAGGCTCTCAGGCTGCCCCTCCCCCAGGTAGCAGTTAAGCTGGTGGAATTGTTCTCTCTAGTCCATAAGGACATGGAAACGGATCCTGCTGGAGGAAGTAAATAGAGCAGCAGTAAAGCATCCCTCCCTCCGCCCCCACCCGAATGTGAACATCTGTTCAAACTTTTCACAGCTCCCGGGAGGAAGTGGATAGAACACAGGGCTTCTAACTATAAAGGGAAAACTTCACCCATTTGCACTTTACTAACTTGAAATTTATGATTTGACCTGACCTGGCTTTGGCTTTATCTCTATGATGCCTTTGAAGAAAGGCCAAACTGGGTAAATAAATATGATAAACAAGAGTATAAAGGGTGCTGTTATTATATTCATGAAAGCAAACCTTTGCAGGACTTAACTTCATTAACTATTTGAATGTAAATTACTACTACTTATGGCAAGTGAGATAGATTCAATAACTTAGGCTATAGCCACACCTCAACTTGAAAACTTATGTTTAACATAAAGCCGAGTTGCTGTATGGACTTGACAGAAACAGCCTATGTGCTATGGTTCTGGAATTTCATGAATGCACACTGGCTTTTCTTCATCTATCTGAATTAGCAAGAGGTTTGCTGCTTCTAGTTAAGACAGCCAGACGCTCTCCGGGAACCTCAGCCACCCCTAATCCAGACGTCAGTTTGCATTTAGGATGAATGGAGATCCCTTCCCCCTCCTGTTGTCATCTGTCCTTCCCAGAATATTTTGCAGTATGGCCTGTGGCAATCCTTTTCTTCTTGCTCGCTCTGAGTGGTGGCTGCTCAGTGGAGGGCCCCCAGCTGGCTCTGGTTTCCAGCTGCTTCAGAGCCCACTGGCCTGGAGGTAAAGCTGCAGAGTGATAAGCATTATAAAAATAAAGCCCGTTGCTAGCCTGGCCAGCCAAACAGCGTGGGAGGAGTGGAAAATTCAGGCTATGTGTTCTTGGCGTGACAAATTGTCAATATCTGAGGTGTTCTGCTGGAGGAAATGGGAAGAGATGTTCTCTAACCAGACCTAATCTGTGTATTATCAGTCAGTAGCCCTTGGAGAATCATGTTAAAACCAGGCTCATGGGACTGGAGCCATAACCTTGGGTCAGCTTGTTTACTGCCCACCATCTTGACTTGACCAACCCCTTGGGGTCTGGTCTGGCCTTGGGAACCGCAGTGTCTAAATGCAAGCGTCACTGCCCTTAATTGAACTACTAAGGGAGAATAAGTGCTAGGTATTGTTTAATCAGGGATCAGCCCAGTCTCTCCCTCCACCTAAGCCTGCCATGCGCCCTTACTGATGATACATTTTTATCTGATGCCCTGAGTGACAGGTATTACTACCCTCATCAAGCATTGGGGATAGCTGTACATTTTTATATTTTTTGCACAAAGGAAGTGACTGTAGCTCCTGGAAATTCAGTCTGGTCACCTGAATCTTTGGTAATTTGGTCTGGTCTTCTTTGGGGATGTGTGTCTAGTCATGCGGTTCCCTGTTCCTTGGCCCCCAGGACTCTTTATTGTGTGGCAGAATTGAAATAAGAGTAGGAAAGAGAACATTGCTCTCCTAGCCCTGAGAGCAGGCAGGTCCCTGGGATACCTTCAAGACCCACCTTGAATTCAGATGACAACTCCTTCCAGAAAATAATCTGGTATGTTTTCCTCATTTTACTGCTTACAATTTTCCCCATTGGTGTATCAAGATATTAAAAGCAAATCCCTGTCTCTCTCTCTCTCTCTCTCTCCTCCTCCTCCTCTTCTCTGACTCTCTTCTTCCTTCCCTCCTTTTCCCCCTCTCCCTCTCTCAGTTTCTTTGTCTTCGAAGACACTGACAACTTTCTGGCATGTCGCCTAGGCTTAGGAAAGAGAATCTTTATAAAAATTTCTTCTAGCCATTGGCTTGGAAGTACTATATAAATCAGCAAGACACTTTGTTATAAAACTTTCTCATTATCAACATTCACTACTGTTCCATTTTATGAATGCTTCTTTGTCTTCCAAAAAGTACTTCGGATTAAGCAATGCTGTTATTGAAAATGTGGGTGGTTTCTGCTGGTGTGCTTGGCTGGTTGAATTATAGATGGTTGTCACAAATATTACAATGCCAGGTTCCTACAAATGAGTTAAAAATATTGATGTATGAAGTAAGTTGGGGATGGCAAGTGGAGATTCAGCATCCTTATTATCCAATTGAGCCACTGGATTTGTACTTTGTAGTAAAAGAGCTCTAAGATCTACATGTGATGCAACTCTCCAAGTAGGATTTGGGATCTTTCTTATTATTGGATGCATAGATTCAAATTAAATTACAAAAAAAAAGTATTTTGCACATCCTATATCCCAGCATTATGCTAGACACTAGAGAGGCACAGATATATAAACACCAGGCCTGCTATTGAGGTGTTCATAATCCCGTGAGGGAACTCTAATCTGTAAACAGAACTCTCTTGCAATGTAATGAATACCATAGAGAGGTCCGAGAGGTATGAGAGGTGTATGCCTAGAGTCAGGACACATGGGGACAGGAGGCATGTGGTGGATGTGGTAAGAGCACCTGGTCTCTGATGACAGACATATAGGGTTAAATCCTGGATCTGCTATAATTCATGGGAGGAACAGATTACTGAATGAATTAATACATAGTTTTTATTGTTATTGGGATTCAAGGAAATACTGCAGTGTTACATAAAGTGCTCAAGACAGTGTTTGGCACCCAGGATCAATGGTGATTTGTCATTGGAAAGCAAGCACTTGTTTCAGGCTTTATTTGGTGGGAATCCAGGCAGGATGAGTAGGAACAGTGGAGACTGGGATGTCAGCAGGAGACAGCCTATGGACGGGGAGAGCTGTGGACTGCTAAGAAGGGCCTGCCTCTCTGTGGAGTTGGAGCAGGAGCGGGTGGAGAGAGGGTCAAGCGCTTTAGGCAAGGCAGGCTGGGGCCAGATTACAAAGCCATTTGTAGTATTAGACTGAAGAATCAGACATGACATTGAAGACAGTGGGGATTTATTGGTATTGGTGAGCAGGAAAGTAGCATAAAGAGATGTGAGTTTAAAATAATCAGCCAGCATGGTAGTTCACACTTGTAATTCTAGTGCTTTGGGAGGCTGATGCAGGAGGATTGTTTGAGGCCAGGAGTTTGAGACCAGCTGGGCAACATGGCCAGACCCCATTTCTACAAAAAATAAAAAGTTATCTGAGTGTGATAGCACACACCTGTAGTCCTAGCTACTTGGGAGGTGGGAGGCTCTAAAAAAATTGTTAAAATATCCTCTCTGATAGTTGTTTGGGTTAGGAAATGAGTACAGTAGTGCAAGCAAGAAATTATGTTCACTTTTACTTCGTCATATTTGTTGAAGGCCTACTGTGTCCCAGGCACTTTGCTAGGTATAAATGAAGGTAGAGTGGAGACAAGGTTAATAAATATAGGGATAGAAAAAGGGGAAACACCATAATAAATTTTTTAGGTAAAATTGATATTTTTAAAAAAAACCCTACCATCTAGAACTGGGGTGATGGAGAAGGCCAAGTGAAAAATTATTGCACGATTTCATGAAAAAATGAAATATTTTTGGAACATTGGAATTCAAAATACTTCATTAGACCTGGGAATAAAAAGAATGACAGCCATTTTTCTTCTTGCTCTTCTTCTCTACCTCCTTCTTATTCATTGGGAAAAGTCACAGAAACTAGAGATGACTGGCCCTCTCTGAGTAGTTGTCTCTGCAGCCCTCAGAGGTCAGGACATGCTCTGTATTAAGTTCCAGAGAGATAAGGAAAATGGAGCGAACAGTTGGAAAGTAACACATAGCTTTACCTAGTATTCTTATGGCTTGCCATAGCACCTTGAATGTTCAGTTACGTTTCTTTTTAAAAGAGAGACTAGTACTTGACTTTAGAAAGTTGTTTTCTGTTGAAATGGAAATGTTATGAGAGGTTCTAGTTAATACTGGAAAATGTGGGGTTATTTGATGAGAGGTTGAGGACAGGATCTGAAGGCCATCGTGGGTAAACAGTAGGAGTGAGCGGTGATGTGTAAATATTGACATGGAACTCAGGAGGAAGCAAGAGGAAGAAAAAAGGATTATGGCGTAAAATAGTTTTTGCTTATTGGAAAGATGTTGTTCCTAAAGAATAATAAATCTTAAAGAAAAGACAGAGACATAAGAGACTAAGAAGGGAGCCATTATTGTCTTTGATTGTGTTCATTCTTCCAGAAGTTCTCAGCCACACCCATGTTGGAAAGGTGGTCATGGTACTGTGGCATTATTCACTGCCAGGTGAAAAAGTCAGTCAATTCCTTATGTACTGCATAGTAGAGATTCTAATAGGATAAATTTAATAATTGTGAAACAAGACATACAATGTATATCAAGCCATATTCCTGCCAGAAAAATCTCATCCCGTCAGATTGTCTTGTCAAGTGCATTTGTAACTGGTAAGAACCACTCACAAACGGCAGTGCAGGTAAAGTTGCATCCCTTTTTTTTAGTTAATTCTTCAGAAATCCAATATACCTCATTAGCAGGCAAACCAGTATCTCTGTCTTGTTCTTTTTCCTCCTCTTAATTGTCCCGAAATCTCCAGGGCTTATTCCGTGCGAAGATGGCCCTTGACTTCCAAATGCATAGATAGACTGCTGAGGTCTCATTGGTCTACCCTGCACTTGCTTTTCACTGCCACACAGTGGCGCTTTTGAACACGGGCCAGGTACAATCTGATAGTCATTGCCTATCCATTGCTGCAGGTAATCCTAGCTGGTCCTGCTGACCATCCAGGCCAAGAGAATGTCCCAGCCAGGAGAGTTTACCTATACAGCGACATCTTGGGTCCCAGGACAGCCCCAGTTGTGCTGAGTGAAGTCCTCTTAATGATCTGCCACCTCATGGAAGCTTTCTCCCAAGGTCCTTCACCAAAACAGTGAACCAGCTTTTCTGTTAAATCCTCAAAATAAAGGACCTTGAAACACTTATCTTCATAGACAGTAGAGCCACTAGCGGTACATTTGTACTCATCAATGAGGCCACTTCTGATCTGATTTTCTGCCATTTGTCTTGGTTTAAAAAAAAAAAAAAGGGTGGAGGGAGGGGGATGGATAAAAACTTAATCTCTGGCAGGTCCCCTCTGATGACAGCTCAGCACACAGTGTGTGTTTAGGAATTGTTCTGCTTCTTATTCTCCCCACATCAGTCATGATTCCAGAACTTGAAGTGGTTCAAAGTGAGCTCACAGTGGCATTTAACCTGTTGAGAATCTCTTGTCACCACTGTATATTTTCACTGGTAAAAGAGTCATCTGGTTTACTATGTGTCCCCACGTTCCCAATGCATACATATTCACACAGGACATGGAAGCCAAAAGTAAACGGTTAGTCACAACAGGTTTGTTTTCTCCTATTTTGCTGTTTACAAAGGAGTGTTATCTTATGTTGAAAAGGATTTCAGCCAATAACAGCAGTGAGGCAGTAGGAGCAATGTTACAATGTATTTCCCTGACTTTTTCAAAACCTATTCCCTGGTTTCTGCCTGCAAGCCTTAGGATGTGAGATGCGGGCTGGAAAAGCTGCTGGAGGGGAAAGCAGTAATAGAAAAAAGAAGATATTTTGAGAGACAGGAGAAGGTAGGGTGAGTGGTGGAGGAAAGAGGTAAGGAAGAGTCATGAGCATGAAAATTATCTGTGTCCCAGCATTGGGCATGAACCCTGATGGCTGTTGGATCCATCTTTAGGCAAAGACAGCTGTGCTGGGCGTGGTTGACAGAGCATATCTGAAACAGGCCAAACTGAACTCTTGTTTACCATGATTAAGGTGACTATATAATTGATTGTCCAAATGGGAATACTTCTGAGAGTAAAAAGGAACATTACTAATACTGAAGCTGGGGCAGCAGGTATCAACTGGGACTGTTGAGGGCAAACCAGGAGTTAGAGTCGTTTGTATTTTGAAGGTAGTTTCTTTAGAAATCAAGACTAACTGTGAACAATGCATTATTCTGATTGCTGTGTTAGCTACAAACAAAATAAGATGGTGCCACCTCAAAGAATTGACAATCTAGTTGCAGAGATGAGACTCACACACAAAGAAATTATCAGTCGCCATTCAAGGTGGTGTCTAACCAACTACCAAATAAGTGATAGTATAGTCATAGGATGTGGTAGGAAGGGCACTGGCCTTGGAGTTAGAAGACCTGTCTGGATCACTCTTTAGCAGAGTGACCTGAGATACTTATTCTCTTGGAACATCCATTTATTTTTTGACTGATTGATTCATCCATCCATTCATTCATTTATTCATTCATTCATTCAATAAACATATGGACTTGCCCTGTGCCCAGTGTATCTTGGTGCTAAAGAACACAGCCTTTACAGAGAGACACCTGGGTTCAGGTTGTACCTCTGTCACTACCTGGAGACCTTGAACTTAACCCTCCTGAGCTTCAATTCCCTCATCTGTTAGATGGTGATAACACCTGCTATGGTCTGAATGTTTGCATCCCCAAACTCATATGTTGAAATCCTAACCCCTAAGGTGATGGTATTGGGAGGTGAGACCTTTGAGAAGTGATTATGTCATGAATGGGATTAGTGCCCTTATAAAAGAGGCCCCAGAGAGACCACTGCCCCTTCCACCACATAAGGATACAGCAACAAGTTGCCCTCTATGAACCAGGAAACCAGCTCTCATATTAGATATCAAATCTGCTGCTACCTTCATCTTGAACTTCCCAGTCTCCAGAACTGTGAGGAATAAATTTCTGCTGTTTATAAGTTCCCCAGTTTATGACATCTTGTTATAGCAGCACCAATAGACTAAGACAATACCCAACTTGTAGAGCTGTTGTAAGATATTGTAAATGAGAGAATAAAGTCAGATTTTGTACAGGAAACATCCAACAGTTTCCAACATACAGAAAAAGCCCAAGAAATGATAGCTAAATGATAGCTAAAATTGTTATTCCAGATACTGTACTGGTTGCTGGAAATGCAAAGGAAAACTAGGGAGAGGGCTCTACCTTGCAGGTGAAAGCAGACAGTGGTACCTGCCAACACACCCCCCAGGGCTGTTAGGAGGGTCCAATGAGGACATCAGGTGAAAGCACTTCACAGGCTCTGACATGCTGCACAAAGGAAAGACCTTATGGTTCTTACCAGTGGTTGGGGCATTGTCTAGATCCTTCTCTTTTCCTATTTATTAGGATGCTGTCAACTGTAAATAAGAGATAACCCAAAATATCTTAAATCATATGTTATCTCACAGAACAAGAAGTCCAGAGGTAGAGTGCTTCCAGGATTAGCTAATTCTGTGGTTTAATAATGCCATCAGGCGTCCATAATTCCACACTGCTAATCTCAGTTCTTGGTTGACTCACCCACCTCAGAGTGATACACTGGCTGCATTAGCTCCAGGCATTTCATCCTCACCACACCACGCACTAGACGCAAAAAGAGACTATCCCTTCCCTTTGTCTTAAGATCTAAGAAGCCCTTCTCAGAACCCCACCCCTACCCTTGCAGACTTACTTGTCTTATTGGCCAAAATTGGATCCCAAGTCCCTTCCCAAGCCAGTCCATGGTAAGATAAAGTTATTGTAACTGCCTTATGCTAATCAAGATCTATTCTCTGGGGGCTGGGGATCTTTTCATCTTCCCTAAAAACAGGACATTGTAGAGGGTGTAAAATTCCTGAATGAAATGAAGTTTTCATTAACAGGAAAGTGAAGAGAAATGGTTGTGGGTAACGACCAGCAGTGTCATATATTGTCTCTACAGGTCCAGTTCCTAATTCTACCTTAAAAATATATCTTAAATTCACATTGGCCTTTGTCCAGGTTCTCAGTATCTCCCATCTAGGCTCTTGATTCCTTCTCTCTTCTTGTCCCACCCATCTGATCTTCCCTTCATCCACCAGTCAGCCCTTTATACAGTTCAAGCCTGATTATACCATTTCTTAACTTTAAGACTCTCAAGACTCAATTCAGATGCAACCACCTCTTTGAAGGTGCCCTGGATGTTTTATTTATGTCTCTTTTATAGCCCTAATGAGAGACAGTCATGCATTTGAATTATTTGTATATTCTCTGTGCCTCCCGCTATCTTTCCTGTTCAGTATGGTACCATTGACCACATGTGGCTGCTGAGCACATGAACACTGAAATTCAAATTGGGATGGGTTGAAAGAATAAAATACATGTTGAATTTCAGAGATTTAGAACAAAAAAAGAGGATTGTAAAATATTTCATTAGTGACTTTTAAAATTGTTACATGATGAAATTCCATTTTGGTTAAAGTTTTCTTCTTAATTTTCAATGTGGTGACTAGAATATTTCAAATTGCATACATCATTTGACATTTGTAGCTCACATTATATTGCTGAGCACTAGATTGCTAGCTCTTGCAGAGCAGGGCTGTACCTTATTTATCCATTATTTATCACACCAGCTTTCTTTTCCCACCTTAGGGTCTGTTAGCATTGGAACCTAGTCCAAACACTTTACTTGGTGAAAATAAAGCATAAGAAAACTCAATTTGGGGATGAAAGAGCACAAGATAATTTCATGTTATTTGACCACCACTCCTGGATTTCTGATACATAGGTTATCTTTTGTGTGTTCCAACTCATCTAAGCTTTTAACATTTGCCAGGTTTGGAAATCACTCTTTGTTGTGGTTACTTCAGGCCACCAAGTTGTTATGGACTAATCCAAGTTGAAAAAAGAGAGAAACTGGAATTTAATTATTTTGGTTAGGTTTGTTTTTCTCTGTTAGTTTTTATTCTTCCACTTAGATGTTCCTCAACAAATTATATTTTACATTTTTAAGGTAGTGGTGGTGTCTCCATGACTTTAACCTCTAGAATATTTTAGTTATTTTTACAGTTATTAGGAATAAAGAAGCAGATGTAAATTATGCTTTCTATTCAACTTCACTGAATTATAGCTGGAAGTTGCATTTTTTATGGATGAATTATATATATTTTACTGTTTATTGTATTCTTAGCAAGGATCATTTAGAAGACCAAGAAAATGACCATATTATACAAAATATTTAAGAGAAAACCTGTTTCTAATGGCATAATGAAATCAGAAACTTTAAAATATATATTTAATGAGCAGAAGTGATGGAATTAAGTTTTATATTTACAGTAGCCAAAACATGCCATTGTTTGGGGGAAATAATCTTTTTCTGGAAATGCCTGATAAATTTATACTTCTAACTTGGAAATAAATAATATTCATTGTCATAAACCATGTGCTAAAGAATACAGCAGGATTATGTGGTTATCATCTGGTCAAAGGGCCTGGCAGCCTTTGAAAGCTGAGTCATGGCTGACCCCCACCTTTGGGGCAGGCTGTCTCCACGAATGAGCAGAAATCATTGTGGAGTCCATTATTTTTCAGTGGGGCTACTTAGTAAGCGCTCTTTGCCAGGTCTTGTGAAGCTCATTGTTTCCTTTGTCTTTGATCTTTTCTCAGTCACTGAAGAAAGTTCTGCCCCAGTGACATGTGGCTGCTGGGAAGCCAGGGTAGAATTCTGGGCCCTCCCCTTTCATGGAGATGTTATCCCTGGACAACTGGGCGATTCATTTCCCTCCCTCCCTGCCTCCCTCCTTTCCTTCCTTCCTTCCATGGCAAAATAAACATAACAAAAAATTTACCATTTTAACTAATTTTAGGCACACAATTCAGTGGCATTAAGTATATTCAAATGTTGTATAACTGTCACCATTACCCATTTCCAGAACTTTTTTCATTCCATAGAGAAACTATGTTACCTGTGAAACACTAACTCTCCAGTCATCTCCTTCCCCACGCCCCGACATCCCAGTCCCTGGTAGCCTCTGTTCTACTTTCCGTTTCTAAGAATTTGCCCATTCTAGGTACCTCATATAAGTAGAATCATGCAATATTTGTCTTCCTATGTCTTGCTTCTTTCATGTAGCATAACATCTTCAAGGTTCACCCATGTTGTAGCATGTGTCAGAGCTTCATTTTTTAAGGCTGGATAATATTCCATTGTATGTATATGCTGCATTTGTTTATCCATTCATCTGTTGATGAACTTTTGGGTTGTTTCTACCTTTGAGCTATGTGTGGTTTATAATAGTGATATAAAAGGTGATGACACTGGTCATTTCTGCTCTTCGATGTATTTCTGATGGAAAAGAGAAATCCAGCTGTTACCATACCTAAAACCTTTTAGGTGATGTACCCTAAAAGCAAGTGTGACTTCCTTGCTGAAAACGAGAGCCACTCTGCAGAAAGCATGTCGTCAGAGGTGGAGACCTCTTTACAGTTCAGATTTCCCAGGGCCAAGTGCAAACATCTCCCAGAGAAGGCAGGCCTGCTCATCACCTGGCAGAAGATGAGGGTAGGGGCTTCTCACTTCCCCCGGACATTCCTAGGCAGGAAGGACTTCAGAGAGTCTGACAGAAAGCTCCAGGCCAAGTGTTGTCTGTTTGCTTTAAAGGGAGAAAAGGGAATTTTTAAAAGGAGAATGAAAGTGTCCTTGTCTCTAGAACTGAAGCAACTTGGAGGAATGAGTGGAGTCTTTGTTTAGGTGAGTGACACTTCTTTTTGGCGTGCCTGCTGCCATTTTATTCCATGTAGTGGTTGAGTCATATTGTAGCCAGAGACCTGGAAATATCCAAATCCTGCTCTGCCAATTGCCCTTCTCTTCTGGGGGTTTCCCTGGGGGCTACAAATATACAGACCTTGGGAAATCAAAGTACCTTTTATCACCAGTTGGACAGCCAGGGTGGGCCTCTCCAGTGATCAGGTCAAGAGAATGGTTTGGACTCAAGGCCCAGATGTGGCCTCTTTCACTCTTTTGGTTAAATTCCAGTGTTACCACTTGATATGGTTTGGCTGTGTCCCCACCCAAATCTCATCTTGAATTGTAGTTCCCATAATCCCTACGTGTCTGGGGGGGACCGGGTGGGAGGTGATTTAATCATGAGGGCAGTTACTCTTCATTCTGTTCTGGTGATAGTGAGTGAGTTCTCATGAGATCTGATGGTTTTATAAGGGGCTTTTACCCCTTTTGCTCAGCACTTCTCTTTCCTGCCATCATGTGAAGAAGGGCATGTTTGCTTCCCCTTCTACCATGATTGTAAGTTTCCTGAGGCCTCCCCAGCCATGCTGAACTGTGAGTCAATTAAACCTCTTTCCTTTATAGATGACCCAGTCTCAAGTATGTCTTTATTAGCAGCACAGAACAGACAAGTACACCACCATCCAGCTGCTGTGCCAGAAGAGACAGCAGCCCTGTACTATGTGGAAGTAAAAGGGATGAGGAAGAGGGTGCCAGATTTCTGCATATCTCGAGAGCCAGGTGAAAGAGAGAGATAGAGGGAATATATTTGACTTTAACAACCTGTAGTCCTCACCTCTGGCAAATAGTGGACTGGAGGGCTCACCCAGTGATATCAGTGACTCTTGAAAAGCAACCTGAATAGAGGGTAGGGGGAAGGGCAGTAGTTTCCTCCTTCCTCTGTATATGCATAGACACCAAGCTAAGGGTTTTATGAATGTTTCTTTATACAACCTTATATACCGTGTACTCATTATTATCCCTGTTTTGCAGGTGAGATTACTGGGGCTCCAAGAGTATACATAGCTAGCCTGTCATACACTTAGTGGAAAAGCAGGGCTCTCACCTATATCTACTGTACATCTTGGTCTGTGATTAATTATTTTGTAATGGTCTTCTTGTCAGAGGACCCCAGAACTCTTGCCTCAGTCAAACCTTTTTTTAATCTTATTCAAAAAGTAGAATGGGAATTCTGTGACAGGTCACTTCCAGGATTAGTTTTTGCTTCTTTGGAGAAGCACTTCTGATCATGGAGACTATCCGTTCTGCAGAGCCATTTATGAGGCTTAATTTAGAAACAATTGAAGTGATTATAGCAAAATTGTTTTAAAAGAAAAAGACAAATGGACTTATTCAGGATAATGTAATTATGTTAAGGATTTATTTCTAATCCACTGTGGAACCCTGGTTAGAAATAAGTGTTAGAAAGCAAAGCACTGGCTTTGGGAAGTTTTGTTGTAGGAGTTTTTAAAGCACACAGAATTAAACTCATGAAACTGACAAGATGCTGCTGCACAATTACATATGGAAAACACACACACACACCACGCATGCACACATGCTCCAGGGTAAGAAGAGCAAAAGAGACCACACTCATATTGCACAGTGATTATCCAGTGGCACCAACAAACCTCACACACTCCCTGGCCTTGAGAGAGCCTAACCTGGTTCTGTTCTCCAGATCTGCTTCTCTTCATCCCCATAGTTTTATGATTGTATCAGCACAGAGACTGGTTTAGAACAAGAGTTCTGTGGTTATGGCCCTGCATTTTAATGCTGCCTCTACCACTTGTTTGCTGTGTGATCTTGCATAACTCACTTAACCTCTCTGTGCCTCATCCTTCATCTGTAAAATAAGGATGATGGTAAGACCATCTTCAGAGTGTTGTTATGATGATTAAATGAGTTAGTGCGTGTAAAGCACTGGTTCATGGGGAGTGCTTTATAGGAATATGCTCAATCACAAAAAACCACAGTGGCCAGTCAAGCCCACCGTGGGCAGGGTGGGAGGCAGATGGAGAAAGGCCTCATATTCACGAAGGACCACACTTTTGTCTCTCTCTCCACTAAGTTTTTATGTCAACTCAGAGTTACACTGGTGAGACTGATGAACGAGCTGACAATCAAGCCACTTAAACTTGGGTCCCTAGACCACAGCACCTAGGGTGCACTGTGAATTAATATTCTTTATGATCCTACAATTTGCTTGTGAATATTATAATTGTAGTGCATTGAATTTTTACTTGTGTCATAAATCTGCTAAACATAAATACTTAGATTAAATCACCATTTTTATAAATCTGTTTTTCCTCCCTTTTTAATAAGCCATGGGGACACAAAAAAAGGCAGGTGGCCAGGCCTCCCTTGAACTCTGGGATCAAACCTAAGCCTTTGGGATATTTTCTGAAAGGAAAATGTCTCATTTCATTAGAGGAGGATGGTCTGAGTCGAAGGTGGCAGTTCACTCAAATCAGAGCTTTTCTCATTCCATTATTAGTGTATAATAATCACTTTTCCCGCCAGGTGCGGTGGTTCATGCCTGTAATCCCAGCACTTTGGGAGGCTGAGGCGGGCAGATCACCTGAGGTCAGGAGTTCGAGACCAGCCTGGCCAACATGGTGAAACCCCATCTCTACTAAAAATGCAAAAATTAGCCAGGTGTTGTGGCGGGCACCTATAATCCCAGCTACTCGGGAGGCTGAGGCAGGAGAATCACTTGAAACCAGGAGGGAGAGGTTGTGGTGAGCTGAGATCACACCATTGCACTCCAGCCTGGGCAACAAGAGTGAAACTCCATCTCAAAAAAAAAAAAAAAAAAAAAAAAAAAAAATCACTTTTCCTCAAGCTCAGTGTAAAAAGGGAACCTTGGAAAGTAGGCTTAAAGAGGAGATAATCTGTAGGGAAGTGCAACTGTGGTTGTTTCCATGGTGTCCCAGTTGGGATACTTCCAGGTACAAGTCTGAAAAACTCCAACCTTGGCTTGCCACAGAGAAAATTTATTCTCTATCGCACACTACTGAAAGTTATGGGAGGAAGCCCAACTGGTGGCTCAATGATATCATCATGATTTTTCTCTCTCTCTTTCTCACAGCTTCAGGGGCACTTCATCCTAAGGTTTTGCAGTCACAAGATGACCATAACAATTTTAGCCATATCATCAAACTGCAGGAAAAGGCTGTTTCTCTTCCTTGTGTTCCATCTTATTAGCAAGGAGACTCTTTCCCCAAAGGCTTCTAGCAGCTGTCCTTTCCTGATTCATTAGCCTTCCCCTAACCAATTCTTGGCAAAAAGATGCAACCACTATCATTGGCTTAGACCAATCAGATTTTGCCTGTGTCACAGTGGGAAGGAGGAGAAGACGCCAGAAGGACGTCAGGGCTCTGTGGATGTGGGGCAGGAAAGGAGCTGCTGGGTGTGGGTCCAAGAGACTGTGTGCCATGGGAACTTTCCAAAGCAGAGGTGTCTAAACGGGGTTACATGTTGTAACCACTTATACTGGATATCGTAGAGTTGGCTGCTTTGAGGGCAGTGTTGATGATGGCATAATTGAGATTGGGCCATATCTCTTACTCAGCACATATTTGATTGGAACATCTTTGCCCTAACACCACAAGAATGAGAGGAACAATTCCAGGTTGTAATTCCATCAGGGTAGCATGGCATCCCAGGTATGACATCTTTTTGGTGGAATTTAGTGAAAGATCCAAGTGAGAAATGAACCTTAGCTAACGATAAGGTCATCATTATTACTATTCAAAGATTTATCTATGTAAAATTTATATTTATCCAGTTAAAGACATAAATATATTATTATATAATTATAATTAATAAATATAAAATTTACGTTTCAGAGATGCATGGTGATCATTTGGGGTACTGGTTTTTGTTGATGAAAAAACAAGGAACCTCATTTTGCAAACATTGAAGGAAAATATTTTGCTTCACATTTGAAGACCTGAATTTCAAATCTCAACACAGGAATCTGAATCAATATGAGCAGCTATGAAGCTCTGCCTTGAATGTGTTCCTGTGTTTCCATCCTGAAGAGGCTGAAGTGAACATGAAATTATGGCACTAACATATATGTATCATAACCATTGTTGTAGCTATTGCTATTAATATTTGTATTACACTGGATAATTTCTGCAACACTTGTACATACAGTACCTCATTTGGTCCATACCTTATAAGGTGTTATCGGGCCCATTTTACAGCAGATTAAATGACTTGCCCAGGGTCACCTAACTAGTAAGTGACAGAACAGGAACTCAAATCCAGATCTTGGACCTTGATGTCTATGTTCATTTCTTACCATTACGAAACTTAATTGCATGTTTTAGCATTTCTGAATTTCATCTTTTCACTGGAGGCCTGAATTCTGGCTCAATGACTTTCACTCCCCAAGCCTATATTTTTAAATCTATAACATGGGGTATAATGATAACTAGTGCAAAGAATTATTGTGGAGGATTAAGTAAGACACTGAGTATGAAAGTGCTTTGTAAAACTGTACACTATTACACAAATGTGGGTTCATTCCCAGCTCTTTCTTTAAATGAGATATGGTGGTGCATAATGATCGAAGCAGGGACTTGGAGTCTGGTGTGCCTGTATGCAAATCTGACTGCACCACTTACTGTCTGCCAGATCTTGGATAAATTATTTAATCTCCCTAAACCTCAGTGCCCTCATCTATGAAGTGAGGTGAGTGATACTCTCTCTTACAGTTGTTACAGAGATTAAATGAGATAAGGTGCAAAAAACATTTAGCATATTGCTAGGCAGGTGACCAGTAATGAAGTGAGGGTGAACATTAGGACTGGGCACACTAGGAGGCCCTTGGATGAGTTAGAGATGTATCACATTGCAGGTGATTGTGGTGATGCCAAATAGCAGGACAGAACAGACTTAGGGAAGCAGGGCCCACTCACTGCATTGTGGCATCACTTCGTAATTAAGTCTTTTCCCAGAAAAGAATTGTCTTAACCAAGTCCTATCTATAAAATGTTCTAATTAACTTGAGCCACTCTACAGTGTTTGGAAAGACCACCATGGAGTATTTTTTGGCTCTAGTACATCTAATTTTGTCTTCAAAGAAAACCTGACACAGTATGAGGGAAGCTGGGAAATGAAAAGAAAATCTTCTGTGGACAGATTTTCTCCCCCTACATCTCAGTCATTGCATTTCAAAGCCCGTTTCCACATAATGGAAACTGCTGCTCACCAGGGCATGATGGCTGGGCACTGAACATCACCCGTCTGGGTTTATGTGTATTTTAAACAATGAGAGATGACAGGCTAAAATGGTAAAGTGGATCTATTATCTAAGAAAAAGCAATTGAGTTATTCTGAATCAATGGTGGAGCATGCATAATAGATTTGTTGGATTTTCTCTTTTCTGCAATTACTACATTTTTTGAGAGTTCATAAAATTTTTATTTTTACTGCTTCATCAGGGATGTTCTCGATGAAATGAATAGTCCCCCCGACCCAAGCCCCGCAAATGCTTGATGACATGAAGATCCAAAGACTAATGCTTCAAAGCCACTGCTTTGATTCCTACAAGGGCACCAGCAGTCTTTCCTCACCATACAATTACTAAATTTTATTTTGGTTATTTAAGTCAGGATTTCTCATCCCAGGTGAGCTGTGAATGAGGTGTTATTGATCCGTTGGCTTTCCAGGCAGCAGGAGTACCCAGCTTCCTGGAGCCTTCAGCATTCTCATCCGCTTACCAGAGTACTGCATAAATAGTGTCATTTTCTCTGTGTGCCTAGAAGTATAAAGGGCCAAGCAGCACTGCTGTAACAGCCTGCCGACTGTAATAGCTTCCTGCTCCCATGGCGGGGACACGTGCTTAGTAGAAATTTCCACAGGTAGTTTGCCTGACAAAGGTTGATCTTGACAACAAAAATATATGGTAGATAAACTAGAAGTGAAACTGGATCTCTGCACAGCCTGAAACTCAGATCCTAAGATTTTTAAAACTTGATAGAAAGAAGATAAAAGATAAAAACTCATTCTAAGATCTGCCAGCACTACGTGTCTTGCTAGAGATGGAGACTTCTCAGTTACTTTGGAACTGTTTCTTTGACTATGATAATCACCCAAGTGAACTTTGAATTATGCACATGTAAGGATTTGGTTCTGTTTGGAACTGGAGACGTTTAAAATGCTCTAGTTTCAAGAAGCTAAAAATATGTTTGCTTTGGGAAGAGGTGGAGGTCAGGGATAGTCTTCTGGGAAGACAGAGCTGGGATTGCCATCTGGGTTGACACAGGTAGACTGTGCTTCCCTGCCTTCAGTAGATGAGCACCAGGGGCTGGACTGGAGTCTTTGGGGAGGATCATGAGGACCCCAAATGCCAAAGATGGTAGGAGCTGAGGAAGGGAGAAAGGGGCGATCAGAGGTAGCATGATGGCCCAGGGCCTGAGCCTTGATCTGTCCATCTGTCTTTGGTTCGTTCCACGAGAACTCATGTGTCCATGAGTTCTCATTGTTCAATTCCCACCTATGAGTGAGAACATGCGGTGTTTGGTTTTTTGTCCTTGCCGGAGAGGATGTGGAGAAATAGGAACACTTTTACACTGTTGGTGGGACTGTAAACTAGTTCAACCATTTTGGAAGTCATTGTGGCGATTCCTCAGGGATCTAGAACTAGAAATACCATTTGACCCAGCCATCCCATTACTGGGTATATACCCAAAGGACTATAAATCATGCTGCTATAAAGACACATGCACACATGTTTATTGCGGCACTATTCACAATAGCAAAGAGTTGGAACCAACCCAAATGTCCAACAACGATAGACTGGATTAAGAAAATGTGGCACATATACACCATGGAATACTATGCAGCCATAAAAAAGGATGACCTCAGGACATTTTTATAATTCGATTCTGATATCTGTCCTCATAAACTCATGAAGAGATTGGTTTATTGTCATCCTGTTTCTTCTGGCATCTGTGAATAATGAAAACAGCCTCAGAATTGATAGTGTCACTCACAGCTCAGTGTTATTTGAGGGAGTCCAGAGAATGAAAGGCAGGGAAAGTTCAAGAGGAAAGTCTCACTTTCCCTTTGTACTCACCTGTCAACATCCCCCTGTGCCCATAAAACCACCTTTACCTTTCTTAATAGGTTGGGTTAATGGCAAAACCTAACAATTCTAATTGCTCCTTAACCCACTATCATAGTGAAGAGAACTCCTACCTTTGTTGTAGACTTAAATGTTTCATGTGTAATGTGTTATTGCCTTAACTAGATTATGCTATTTGAATATAGATATCACAACTTTTCTATAAGGCAATCATCTATCTTCTCTACCAGCTGACCAGTCTCCCCTGCCATTCCATCCCATATCATGCTTTGGACCTACTGTAATATCCAGGAACACACTGAGTTTTCAGGAAATTCTTGTGAAATAACTGAAAGGGAGACAGAATCTTCCCGAGTAAAGACATTATTCCAAGCTTCTCTCATGTGCTAAAGTGCATAGCTCATGGCCTTTATTCTAGGAATGATATTCATTCTAATTTTTCAATCCTGCTATTTGATCTACTGGGAATAAATTTAAATATTTTAAAATACACTCTTTAATACATATTTAAATATATATTTAAAATCCTTGTAAGCCATGAAAAGGAATGAGATCATGTCCTTTGCAGGGACATGGATGGAGCTGGAAGCCATCATCCTCAGCAAATTAACACAGGAATAGAAAACCAAACACCACATGTTCTAACTCACAGGTGGGAACTGAACAATGAGAACACAGGACACAGGAGAGGGGGAACAACACACACTGGGGCCTGTCTTGGGGGTGGATGGAGGGAGAGCATCAGGACAAATAGCTAATGCATGCAGGGCTTAATACCTAGGCTATAGGTTGATAGGTGCAGCAGACCACCATGGCACACATATTTACCTATGTTTATTACATGCACGTTCTGTAAACACCTATGTTTATTACCTGCACGTCCTGTACTGTATCCTGGAACCTAAACTTTAAAAAAAAAAATCCTTGTAATCTAATGAGGATCAGTTTATCAAACTATATACATAAATTTTTATGTTTTGCTACGAAACAAAAATGGATTCAACTCAGATTTGATCACTGATGTGTTAATTCTAGTATTTTACTGTGTGTCTATGTTCTTTTATTATCACTTCTCTAGGAATACAATCAAATTCTATTTTTGCATAATTTTCTTATAATGGAAAATGCTACTCTTAAAGAAATAAGCAATTGACTCAGGATTAGCATAGTGCGCTATATCATTTTATACATTGTTGCACATCATAATTCATGATGAAGGGAAAGAGAAGACTAGCAAATTTATCTTCACAGTTATTCAAATGGAATACTTACATATAGCATCCTTCCTTTATTGCTTTCTTCTTCAATAAAATTATGTAGATGAATTTCCTTTTTCTTTCTTTCTTTTTTTGAGACAGAGTCTCACTCTGTCGCTCAGGCTGGCGTGCAGTGGTGCACCTCTTCAGGGGTTCAAGCGATTTTCCTGCCTCAGCCTCCCAAATAGCTGGGATTACAGGTGCCCACCACCACGCCCGGCTAATGTGTGTTTTTGTTTGTTTGTTTGTTTGTTTAGTAGAGACAGAGTTTCACTATGTTGGCCAGGCTGGCCTCAAACTCCTGACCTCGTGATCCTCCCACCTCAGCCTCCCAAAGTGCTGGGATTACAGGCGTGAGCCACCGTGCCTGGCCCTTTTTTTTTTTGAGACAGGCTCTCTATTGCCAAGGCTGGAGTGCAGTGGTGCCATCATAGCTCACTGCAGCCTTGACCTCCTGGGCTAAAGTGATTCTCACACCTCAGCTTCCTGAGTAGCTGGGACCACAGATGCATGCCACCATGCTTGGTTAATTTTTTTTTTTTTTATATAGAGATGAGGTCTCCCTATGCAGCTTAGGCTGGTCTCAAACTTCTGGGCTCAAGCGATCCTCCTGCCTCAGCCTCCTGAAATGCTGGAAAAATGAGCCACCATACCTAGCCCCTCCTTTTTTTTTTTGCTTTCACTGTAATCATTTTTGTTTCAATCCCATCCACAAAGCTGAATTTGACTATAGGAGTAAGCATATTTGAACCTTTAGCTGTATCTTCAATGAGGAAGGCTTAGGTTGTCAGTCCCAGCCATTTATTACATGACTATATTTGTGCTTCTGATGATATACTGTATGTCAGCTGTATAAATTTAAGGCATTTGCTAGCTATACATGATAAACACAGAGCTGTAAAGTCTCCTCTTCTTAGATCACCTCTATGGAGCTGTGTTTGCTGACATCATAACTACTAAGCTATGTGTACTAATAAGCTTGTCTGTGCTGCAAGATTAAATAGATAAGGCCAGAAGTCACATTATTCAGGAAAAAGCAGAATGTAATTTTCTTTACAATTTCTTTTAATGGAGTCAGCACATCTTGCGATTCAGCAGCATGTGTATTTTTAAGTGGTTTACTCTGTGTGTACACAGGGATGCAGGATGCAGAATTCAGTGCCTCCTCTCCTTGGCCTGGCCTGGCTAGCAGGGAGTAGGATCTACCTGACCTTGCTTCAGCTGTCCCTAGCCCAAGTAGTGACAGTCCAGGAAAATACTACAAGCTATTTTGAACAACTTTAGAATATTTGGGGAATACATTTTTTTACACTGATTCTACAGAGTTGTTTGTTTTTACGGTATTTGCTGTAATGTAGACTAGAAAAAATAAAGATAGTTGAATAGAAGTGAAATTATCTTATTAGCATTTAGAATGAGCAGGAAAAATCTTAGGTGGTTCCTGCTGGGAGGAGGGATGGATGGGAGTGTGCAGCATGGTATGTGAGTAAACCCAGCCAGGCACACACAGACAGCTTTAGATAGAAGGTGGTTTGCCTACTGGCACGCAGAACCTGTCTTATAGAGATGTGGGGAGCCTTTGTTGGTTTTTTGTCTGTTTGGGTATTTTTAAACCACTTTGTGGATATATGGTCATCTTTCCTCTCTTTAGATTAAGCTTCCATTTTCATTTTCTCTTAACAAGACATGGAAATAGTAACCAGAGAGTAAATAGCTAAACATGAAGGCTTTTCCTTAAGCACACAAATATACACACATCCTTTCTGAGCCTCTGCTCTGTTTTCTACCATGAGATACCCTGCAGAGTGGAAGGAGTACAAAGATCTGTGTTCTCCTCCACCTTGGGTACTTACCGGCTATACATACAAAACCTTGGGCAAACCCTTAATTCTTCACCCTCCACTTTGTTAATATTGGGATAATTAATCTTCCCTCTTCCCTTCTCATGATATTTCAAGGATCTGCTGAAATAGTGTATGTGAAAGTCCTATGGACTCTGCAAGAGGGGACTGGCCTTTATTTCAGTCCGTAGCACTGGGCAGCTGGTCTAGTGCCTGCACACACTTTGAGTTCAGCAGATATTAGTGGTAACAGTGAGTGTTTAAAAGAGACCCTGTACATGATTCTAAAAGCAGTGTCCTCTGCTAATTTAAATCTTTTATAATCTGTATGGTGAGATTAGGAGTAGAAGGAACAGGGGTCAAATTAGAATTGAGACAAAATTGGGTTTTAATCATTTCTTCATTCAGGCAATAGATTTTTATTAAGCAACTATTACTTGCTAGGCCTTGTTCTAGGCACTGGGGTTATAGCAGTGAACAAAACAGACCCAAATCAGTGGCCTCATGAAGCCTCCATTTTAGTAGGGTGTATTAGTCAGGGTTCTCTAGAGGGACAGAACTAATAGGATAGATGCATATATGAAGGGGAGTTTATTAGGAGAATCGACTCACACAATCACAAGGTGAAGTCCCACAGTAGGCCATCTGCAAGCTGAGAAACAGAGAAGCCAGTCCAAGCCCTAAAACCTCAACAGTAGGGAAGCCAACAGTGCACCCTTCAGTCTGTGTCTGAAGGCCTGAGAGCCCCTGGCAAATCACTGGTGTAAGTCCAAGAGTCCAAAACCTGAACAACTTGGAGTGTGATGTTCCAGGGCAGTAACCATCCAGCAGGGGAGAAAGATGGAAGCCAGAAGACTCATCAAGCCTAGTCCTTCCAACTTCTGCCTGCTTTATTCCAGCCATGCTGGCAGCTGATTAGATGGTGCCCACCCGGATTGAGGGTGGGTCTGCCTCTCCCAGTCCACTGACTCAAATGTTAATCTTCAGTAACACCATTACAGGCACACCCAGAAATGACACTTTGTATCCTTCAATCCAATCAAGTTGACACTCAATATTAACCATCACACAGGAGAAGATAGACACTAAACTAAATAAAACTGTTAGTATACTAGAATTGCAAGTGTTAAGGCAACCCAAAATGTAGAGAAGGAGGATCAGGTATTATTTTTTAACTAGGGGTAAGAGAGGGCACTGCTGAGAAGGGGAGATTGGGGTAGACCTGAAGGAGGTAATGAGTAGGTAAGGAGACATGAGGACATGGTGGGGAGAATTGGAGCCACAGGGACATGAGGGGAGGCATCCAAACTATGAGGACATAGGGGGTGATATTCAAGCCGTGAAGATATGAGAGGATCCTGGATCCATGAGAATACTGGGGATGGAGACATTCAAGCCATGAGGATATGGGAGTAGGGAGGCATTTGAGGCAGAGAGAACAGCACGTGTACCCTATGGGGGGATAATGCCAGGCATGTTTGAGGAAAGAGACCAGTGAAGCTCAAGTGGAGGGAGGTAACTTGAAATAGAAGGACATTGAATCAGAGAGACAAGAGTGATGATGATGATGAAGATGATGAAGGTGATTAAGATACTGTTGAGTTCTTACTTTGCCAGTACTGTTGCATTATCTCACGTGATCCACACAAAAACCCCGATGCATCAGTTGAAGAAACTGATGCACAGAGAAGTATGAGTTCCTCAGGGTCACACAGCCACGAGGTCTTGAAGCCAGGACTGGCTTTCAGGGTCCTCTGATGCCAACAGCCCTGTCCTTAACCATTGTGCCTTATCATGTCTCCTGTGTAAGCAAGCCAACCCAAGATAGCGTTTTTTGGTATTCCATGTTCTGGGTGACATTTTCTTTTTTTTTCTTCTTCTTTTTTTTTTTGGTTTTTTTTTGTTGTTGTTTTTTGTTTTATGTTTTTTGTTTTTTTGAGATGGAGTTTCGCTCCTGTCACTCAGGCTGAAGTGCAGTGGTGCAATCTTGGCTCACTGCAACCTCTGCCTCCCAGGTTCAAGCAATTCTCCTGCCTCAGCCTCCCGAGTAACTGGGATTACAGGCACCTGCCACCACGCCCAGCTAGTTTTTATATTTTGAGTGGAGACGGGGTTTCGCCATCTTGGGCAGGCTGATCTCGAACTCTTGACCTCAGGTGATCCACCCACCTTGGCCTCCGAAAGTGCTGAGATTACAGGCGTGAGCCACTGCGCCTGGCCAGGTGACTTTTTCTTATTGTTTGCCAGCTTTGTAGTGAGTATACTAGCACCAAAAAAGTCCCCTGAGACTACTCTCAGTTTCCTAAGAAAAACAAAACGTAAGGAGAAAACCAGTATCAGTACCATTGCTGATAAACTTTGGACCTGTATAAAGAAAGTCTCAGTTTCCCAGATACAGAAAGAAGACTCACTGAAAAGATGACCACAGATAGTAGCTTTGGAAAGGTATGATCTTTCGTTATTACCAACTGAATGATTGCCAGGAATACTTGCCAGCTACCTTGCTATTCATCTAACACCAATATTTATGAATAGTTCAGCTGCCCTCTGCTTCATGGAATTCTTAAAAATGACAAAAGCAATGTAACAGCATCTATAGTCAATACGAAATAGATGCAACAGAATGGAGCCATCGTTTCTTGAGCATCTACCACATGCCAGTGCCTTTCTCAGTGCTAGAGAGGGAAGCACAGCAAAACTCCATAGGTGCACTTAGTGCTCCCTGGGGAGAGGAAAGACACCGAATGGAAGTGACCATCTCCACCTAAACACCAAGGAAGACTCCAAGGAGAAGGAGGGAGTCGGAATTTTAATGTTAACTTTTGGGAAACACATCCATGTTTACAAAAAGGTTTGTATTTATTCTCCCCCGAGCTTCCTTTATAAGGCTGGAGAGGCAATAAAAACACTTGTCAAGGTCACGGTAGGGTGAGGAGTTTGGTGATTCCAGTCAGGTTGGGGTGCGGCCTTGAGAGGCCCTGAGTACGAGGCTATGGGGTTTGACATTTAATCTGTCATCACTAGGGAACCGTGGAAGGTTTTTGAGAAAGGACATGACTTGAACAGGTGGGGAGACTTAAAGAGGCTGAGCAGTTAATATTTTTGAGTTCAGATGGAAGACAGTGAAGACAGTGAAGGCTTGGATTAAGAAATGGTAGCAGTGACAGGAAATGAAGTTGAGAGCAGCATGGGCAACATAGACCCTGTCTCTACACAAAGTAGAAGAAAATTATAGCCAGGTGTGGTGGTGCATGCCAGTTGTCCCAGCTACTCAGGAGGTGACACTGGTGACCCATGATGATGCCACTGCACTCTAGCCTGGGTGACAGAGTGAGACCCTGTCTCAAAAGAAAAAAAGAAGTGTTGAGAGACAAGGATTTCCTTATGGCTGTATTTTTTTTTTCTTACGGCAAACAAAGGTTGTTTTGTGTTTTTTAAAAATTAGTTTATTCCTTTCTCACCTCTGACATTCTTGTGAAAAGCCGATTTTTAACACAGCAATAAAACAACTGAATCATTTCTTCCCCTGGGTAAGAAAGAATTGATTCACTCAATCAGTCAATATGCTGTATTTGTTACTCCTCAGTGGCATCCAATTTGTTCTGAAAATATAATTATTGTCCAGCCAGAGCCTGAGAATGGGTGACAAGTTGCCCTCAACAGCACTAAGACCTTTCCAGAGTTGGATGACCATTTGCTGTGGGGCTTCTCTGAGTCTGCTCTTATTCTGCCCAGACCCCACTTGGTTTCATCTGTTTAGTGATTGATGGGCCTTGAAAACCCCAGAGGTTCTTACCTCTTTGGAATCTCTTTCCTCCCTGAACTCTGAGCCGTAGCTACCATTTCCACTCACCACTGGGTATCCTATTGGCTGGGCCTGGGAAGTGGTCTTTTTGTTGTAAATGGCCAGGTTTAACTCTGTGCCTTTAAGACAACATTCTGAGCCTCCAGGATGATATGGAAACACCAGCAGGTGTAGTTAGGGCATCTCCACAACTGCTGTATAAATAGGGAATATATATACTTTTTAGCACTGTAATTGGCATGCAGTAGGAACACGAATAGGAATTCTGTTCCTTTCCTGTCCCTGCAGTGTGGTTGCTGAGACATGAATAAACTAGGGAAGGACTTTGAGAGATGTTGTGACCACTCTTTAGACATAGAATGGACCACTATCCAAAATTTAGTTCAGATATCAAGATTGATGGTGCTGTACCTACACTAAAGGGATATGAACAGGTTTTCTACTTACATAATGGGGGCTTCTCAGCAGAGCAGGACAAGCCTACCAAGCTAGTCCCAAGATGGCTTGAGAGAAGAGGAATAGAGACAGCTTGGGGTTTTTATTGCAGTTAGGGGATACATACAGAATGAGGGCTCCTGCATATGAACGGGGGTTTGCCTGGTTTGAGTCTCCCACTGGTGTCAAGGAGGGAGGACCTTATCTTATCAGCTAGCCCAGATGTGTGGGGCACAAGGGGGAAGATGGACAGGTGATGCTCAAAAGCTGTGAGCAGTCAAGCATCAAAAAATTGAGTCGGGCTCTCTATTACAAGAGGCCTGATGTTGGAACAGGATTGGACGGAAGTGAGAATCAACGGTAACTCGGAAGAAGAAGGAGCCTCACTCCTCACCTCAGACATAATATTAGCCTCCGCTGGCCACAGCATAGATCAATATAATCCCGACGCAGATGGAATCCTTAGACTGTAGAAATATAATCACATGGCCTCCTTTCAGCCATAAACACAAGGGAATCTGAAGGAGGGAATAATATGATGAGTTATGTGGATTACTAGAGTTAGTAAATAAAAATATGAGATGTTTGGTTAAATTTTAACTTCAGATAAACCACAAATAATTTTTTGTATAAGTATGCCCATCAGTATTCGGGACATACTTTAAAAAGTATTCATTGTTTATCTGAAGTTCAAATTTAACTGGATATCCTGCGTTTTTATATGACAACTTTAATGAGCCCTTAAAAGCCCTGCAGACTTGAGAGGGGAAGCTGGGCAAGAGAAGAGGATGGTAGGACATTTGTCTTTAGGTAGCACAGAGCACCTTCCTGCCACCATCTCAGGACACACCCATCTTTGTCTTGAGGATGCTGTTGGGTGCTGCTTTTTCTATGGGCTTGGTAAAGTGGTAGGAGCAAAGCTTCCTTTAATACGGATTCTTACTTAGCTGGCAAGGTTAGCCAGAGGACTGGTTGCTTATAACTTTCCATGCTTTTTTCTCTCTTGTTGGTTTAATAGATCGACTGCCTGTGCTGGTAATCACAGACATGACTAATTGGTTTTGTTTATTACCTGATTTATATTTTCTTCAGTCTTTGTTACTTCCTATCCTCCCTTCAATCTATCATTTTATCCTGCTTTCCACCCCAACATCCATCCTCCCATCTACCTTTTCTCCCTTCCTTGTTTCCTTCCTTTTGTTTTCCTTCCTCTTGTTCTTCTTCCCTTCCTTCAATGGCTTTTTGGGGCACCTCCTAATTTCTAATCTGCAACAGTTGTTCTACATCCTCTTTTATCCAAAATTAGTATTTTCTAGCTGCTTTGGACCCATTCAGAGCAAACTCACAATGCAGATAATCTAATCAATGCAGATTCTGCTTAAGGAACGTCATGGTAATGACACATATTTCTTTACTGAGATTCAGAATGGAGTTAGAAAACACTGTGGGTTGTTGTTGTTGTTGTTGTTGCCCTATTTATTAGCCTGGTAATTGAAGAAATATGGTGTGGTTTTTACCGCAAAGCATTGATTCCTGCAGCAGGAGTTCCTTGAATGAATGGCCTGGGTCCTTTAGGGGACATATCCCTTGCAACTAGAGCTGTGTCCAACAAGGAAGAGGTGCCTGCATTTATCCAGAAGAGCAAAAAGCCTGAAAGTGGTATGCTGGCGCCACAGCAAAATAAAATGCTCATCAATGGCAACAAATTGTCAATTTGTCAATGACAACAAATGCTTATTAAGCATCTGTCAGGAATGGCATTAGGTGCCAGGGATACAATATGAAACAAGATGGAATCCCCCTACAATGGAGTTTAGTGTCTGGCAGGAGATGTAGATTTTAAGTATATAACTGTGCAAATAATTCCAATTGTAGTAAATGCTTTTCCTAAGCACAAGATGTGATTGGAGCAAGTCATGTTCCGGGTGGTCAGAGAAGGCCTCCCCAAGGAGGGCATGCTCAGTGAGATCTGCAGGGTGAGTGTGTAGGAATTAGGGCAATGAGGACGTTTAGAAAATGGGAGAGGTTGAGTTGGAAAGAAGGGCATTTCAGGTCCTGAGAATGGCTGCCTAGTGAAGAACAGATCTGATGCAGCAGAGGCAGAGGTCACAAGACCAGCTAGAGGCAGTGATCCAAGCAACTCCTCCCTGCTCCTGGGGCACTGCTAACATAAGGGAGCCCTGGGACTCCTCCTGGAGAAGGCCGTCAACATGGCCAAGCATCACACGGTTGCTGTGACTGATGAGTGACACTCAAGCGGGGCTCATGGGATCTGTATACAGAGCCACAGCCTCCTCAGCCCCAGGAAAAAAGACCAGAAAACAAAACAAAACAAAAAACAGCATTCTGCTCACCTTCAACTGCTTCTCTAATGGGTCTTTGCTTAATTTCAGGTTAGAATAAGGACTTCCATGCAGGAAAACCCTCAGTGGGGGGCTGGCAGTCCCCTCTGGGTGCGCATCCACAGATGTCTTTCACCCCTGGCTAGCAATCTGAGGAGGGGAGTCGGGCTGGAAGCCAACAGTGGTTCTCTCGTTCTTTCTTGCTTGTATCACTTTCATGCTCTTGTTCTTTCTAGTTCTCTGTGGAAGTAAAACAATGGGGAGAATGTGCCCAACTCTAGAGGGCTCATCGTTGTAAACAACCCAACCAAACTGAACCTTTATCTCATTCAGATGAATAGTCCATGTTTAGCGAGCACCTGCTAGATGCCAGCCATGATGCTGACCTTTTCCCTGTTCATTGGGGAAAATGAATTTTCCGCCCTTTCTCACTTGGTCCTCCAAACAGCCCTATGGAAAGGGTGCTACTGTGCCTATTTTACTGCAGAGCAAATGAGACCAAGAGATGTCAAGGACTTGCCCAAGGTCACATAACACAGCACCATATTTAGGACTTCAGTGGAGTTATTCTGCTACCAAGTCCAATTCTCTTTCTACATACCTTGCTGGAGGAAGCAAAAGATGCAAGAGGTTAAGAAATTATTTCATATTCTCTTCTTGTTCGCCAATTAATGGGATTCTCACTTGCACATATGTTTGATGAATAAACGTTAATATTTTCATAAGTTTGATAGACAAACAATACTTTTAGCCATGTTGGCCAGGATAGTACCTTCCAACAGAAGCAGCCACTGAAATCCCGAAAGTGATCCAGCCAGAGACATGGAAGGGGTGAAGGTAGAGAGGATGGTTCTGGTTCTACACCCCTGGGACCATGAGTTGCATGAATTTATCATGGCAGTTAGTTTCTCTACACCCCTTATCCTTGGAGAAAAACCAAGATATAGCATATCTCACCTCAACTCTACAGTGAAATCATGAGGATAAAATATTACTGAAAATGCTCCAGACTGGGCGTGGTGGCTCATGGCTATAATCCCAGCACTTTGAGAGGCTGGAGCAGGCAGATCAGTTGAGGCCAGGAGTTCGAGACCAGCCTGGTCAACATGCCAAAAAACCCATCTCTACTGAAAATACAAAAATTAGCCGGGTGTGGTGGCATATGCCTGAAGTCTCAGCTACTCCAGAGGCTGAGCCACGAGAATCGCTTGAACCTGGGAGGCAGAGGTTGCAGTGAGCTGAGATTGTGCCACTGCACTCCAGTCTGGGAGACAGAGCAAGACCCTGTCTCAAAAAAAAAAAAAAGAAATACTCTGAATTGCATCCAGAATCTCAGATTCCTGTTATTTCTCTGTCCTATGTAGGATACTATTTTTACAAAAAGATTCTTTCTAAACCAGGAAACTGTAGATGTTAAACACATGTGTGCCAAATAAATAAAAAAATTATGAACTATTCTTAGAGTCTATGGAGGGTCTTGAATCAATTTACCAAATGAATTTGTGGCCTCTAGAGGATATCTAAAAATGGGGACTTGAGCTCCTCCTATACCTCCTCTGCTAAGTTAAGTGATGAGCCCTGGATCACCATGATGGATCTATTTGCCTCCCCAGTGCATGAGGGCCGACTGTTTTGCTTTATGGTTTTATCAGAACCCAAAGTAGTAATAATGAGTTTTAAGTAAGATAATATTTAGTACCCTAGTTAAACGGACATTTATTGCAAAAGGAATTCCTCAGAAGTTTCCCAGAGTAGGGTTTTAACCTGTGGCAGCGTTGAGGGGCTGTTGAGGCCCCAGAGCACCCTCCTCTTCCCTGGATGCAGCCTGCCCTGGTCCAGCATCTGGCTCCCAAAGGCAGCCAAAACAGGCAGCTCTGTTGCAATGGTCTGATGGCCAGGTGGTCTGATGGTGAAGGGACATGTGGACTTCATCTGAAGCCTTTGACTTCAGACGCTCCCACAATTTCTTTGTTTGGGACAGCCTTGGAGTTTCTGTAGGCCTGGAATGTGACCACTTAGACCTCTGTCCACTTTCTCATGGGCCCTTTAAGCATGCAGTGTAAGTACCCCACCAATTGCTGGCAACCTGGGAGGGAGTGGAGGCAGAGTTAGACATTAGATGGACTTGGAGTAGCTGGGAAAGGAGATGCCATCAGGAGTTGAATTTCAAGCAATAGAGATGTAGGGTGCTGTTGAGGTAAAATATGTCTTTAGGTTGAAACAGGAGAGAGGGTATGTACATGGTTACAACAGTGTACTCTTTTAAGGGCAGGGTGGGTGTACCCTCCTAAGCTCTGGAATAGCAAATGCCAAACTCACATGTCTGTCACTATAACTCAGGCAGACCATGGTGGGGGGGGAATGAGGTATGGAATTCCAACTCCATTTCCAATTTAATTCTCATCTTAGGGGGTATGTAAGCTTGCAAGATGTGTAGTTGGGTTATAAGGGCTTTAGAGGAAACTGGCTTACTGGAGAACTTACTGCAAAGAGGTTCTTCAAGTCATTGGCGAGAATAAGTTCTTGCCAATATAAATCAGCTCTATCTGCTAAAAACCCTGCACTGGCTCAGCCTCAGTCCAGAGTGAAAGCCGAAAGTCCCTACAGTCACGTCCAGGCCCCACATCACCTGGCCCCTCATGATGGTGCTGACATCATCTCCTTCATACCCTCATACCCTCCACTCTAGCCACATCCTGGATCACGCTAGGCACGCCTCCAGTTTAGAGCCCTCTCGTTCACTGTTTTCACTCCTGAAAGAGTCTTCTCACACTTACCTCCATGGTGACCTGCCTCACTTCCTCTGGTCTTTTTCCAATGTTGCTTTCTCAGTAGGGTCTTCCCTGGCTTCTGATTCAAAACTCTGACACCCGTTCACTGACTGCTGGTATTCTGCAACTCCCTTCTCTTCTTTACTCTTCTCCGTGGCACATCCTCATCTACCATTTCACTTATTTATTTTGTTTATTGCATGTCTATTGCCACTAGACTGTAAGCACCATTAAAGCAGCTGCTTACAGTCTAGTGGCAATAGATGTACAAGAATAAGTTCTTGCCAATGACATGAAGAACCTCTTTGCAATAAATTCTACCTAAGGGATACGGGAACCATGACCAAGTGAATAAAAGAAAAGTGGAATCAACCTAAATGTCTATCAAGGGGAATTAGTTAACTAAATTCCACATAATGGAATAGCAAAGGGCTGTAAGCCTCACATTATGAACCATTGTGTCTGTTACCTAATTCGATGCTTAGCACAAGGGCAGTGCTCAATTGATTATTTGTTGAATCTATCAATAAGTGAAAATTTAGCAATTTGAAAGGGTAAATGAGCTACATTCATATGTATAACATGGAGGAATTTCCACAATATTCTTTTTTTTTTTTTTTTTTTTGAGATGGAGTCTCGCTCTGTTGCCCAGGCTGGAGTGCAGTGGCACGATCTTGGATCACCACAACCTCCACCTCCAGGTTCAAGTGATTCTCCTGCCTCAGCCTCCCGAGTAGCTGGGACTACAGGCTTGTGCCACCACCCCTAGCTAATTTTTGTATTTTTAGTAGAGACAGGGTTTCACCATGTTGGCTAGGCTGGTCTTGAACTCCTGACCTTGTGATCTGCCCGCCTCAACCTCCCAAAGTGCTGAGATTAGAGGCATGAGCCACCGCACCCAGCCAATATTCTTTTAAGTGAAAATGAAGGTTAAAGAATAATATAGAATGATCCCGTTTATGGTTAGAGTATGCAGGTTTCATACATGTGCATTTAAATGTCTAAGGGGATATATATGATATAAATGGTTAATAGTGTCTTTTTATGGAGTGCTATCGGATCAGAATGAAGATGTTCACTTTCTTATTTTTACATCCCTTTATTACTTAGATTTTTTCAATAGTGATGTAATACTTTGGTAATCCGCAAAACAAAAAATGGTATTTCCATATTTGGAGGAGGGGGAAAGGGTTGCTGTTAGACGAGGTTCTGCTCAGATTCTTATCAGAAGTATGTTTTATTGGGAGTAATGTGGTTGCACTTTATTTTTATGAAAAATAAAACTTGGAAAAACCCCCAGGCCAGGCCCCTTTCAGCCTGAAATGCACACTCTAGTAGAGCAAGGTCTCTGATATTTTGGAGACTATAACCTCTGCTCACCTGGAGAAGACAAGATGATTTCCCGGGCTTTGTCTCATGCTGTAGGGAATGCAAAAGAAGAGTACATTTGTTTCTAGTGAGCCTCTTGCTCACCAGATTTTTTTTGTACCATTTCAGTTCTCATCTCAAATTCAGTCACCTCTCTGCAGGGGGTGTGAGAACCAGGTGTGTGGCTGGGAGCCCCAGGCCATGACCCTTCACACAGGAGATATGAGCTCACATGCCCATCCTCACTGGGAAGAGGCCTCACTGGGGGCAATGGCTTTGTAACATATTTCGGACAGTTCCAGCAACGCCGTTTTGTGATCCAAATAGGGCATAGGTCTCATTTCCTTACATTGGCTCATCTTAGCAGAGGTGAGAGGAGAGAATATTCTTTGGTCAAGATAAAGACTAAGTTGGTGAGATTATTATATAACTCTTTAATTCTCCCTCTTTTATATTTTAATTTTTTCCTGATTTACTACTCTGTTTTATTTCCTAATTTGCCTGTTATATATAAATGTGAAGTTTGTATGTATAGTCTCCTTTCAAATTCCCACTGGTTCCATTGAAGAAAAATTCTGAAGCAATGTGCTCTTCAGGTTTTTATTTAGTCTTCCTTATTTTTCCTTAGTGAAAATCAAAGACAATTGACCTAGAAATGAATTTGTGGGATTTTAGTCACCAGTAAAATTTAGGCAGCTAAAATATCTGATGTCCAAGTCATGGTAAATGAACACATACTCCTCTTCATCCACAACTTTCATAATTCTCTTCCTTATATTTTAAGAACATTTTTTAAGTTGTGTCTCCACAATCTAGACATGCCATTGGTTGAAAATTCAAAGCAACTGTTAGTGGACAAGATTACATGCCCCAAATTAGGCAAACTTTTTTTGTGTGCTTTTTGTTTGTTTGTTTTGTTTTGTTTTGAGATGGAGTCTCGCTCTGTTGCCCAGACTGGAGTGCAGTGGTGCAATCTTGGCTCATTGCAACCTCCACCTCCCTGGTTCAAGTGATTCTCCTGCCTCAGCCTCCCAAGGAGCTGGGACTACAGGCGGGTGCCACTGTGCCTGGCTAATTTTTTGTATTTTTAGTAGAGACGGGGTTTCACCGTGTTAGCCAGGATGGTCTCGATCTCCTGACCTCGTCATCCGCCCGCCTCGGCCTCCCAAAGTGCTGGGATTACAGGCGTGAGCTACGCCTGGCCCTAGGCAAACATTTTAATGAAACTGGTCTCTTTCAGGAATCCCTGTGGTTTCTGGGTTCCTTGTTGCAGCCAAGCTTGACTTTAGCTGCTCGATTCTTACAAATTCCATTTTAGGAGACTTCGGTGCAGTTTGCATTGAGACTTTTCCTCTGAAGTTAATCAGGCTGTCCAGGAAAAGTTATGTCCTTTTCCCTGAAAAATCTAACTCTGGGCTCTGAGGAATTAAGTCATGGAGCTTTCAGAACCTTATGAGGAATCGCAGAAATGCAGGGCTACAAATCTTTCCCTCCACGAATACACAAAATAAAGAAGGGAACGCGCTCATCCTGAAAGCCTGTTCACCAGCCACCATTTCCTCTTACTGTGGCATCATTTTTAGTTGTCATTCCTTGATTTTTCTTTTTAAGTGGAAACTTAAGTTCTTATTTTAGATTCATGACAGTAGTTCCTTGTTGGTGATTTGGTGTCTTCTCTTTGGATATATTTTACCTTTTTCATCTGCAGTCAATATCAACTCCAGATTTATTTTTTGATCTCTAGGAGACTGGGTGTGACCCAAAATAAGTTGAGAGATTTCACATTCCCCTTCCCAGTGTAAACTACTGAATAACAGGATGCCAGTGTCTAATAGAAAAGGGTGCGCAGTCACATAAGGAAATCCAGGACCAAGGCAAAGGCCCTTAAGAGGTAAAAGATGGGACATCCAGGAGGTCAAGGTGCCTGGAGCAGAGAGAGAACTGAGAGGTAAGTCAGAGATGGCCCAGGGCCAGCTCACGCAGGGCCTTGTGAGCCAAAGAGGGAATTCTAACTTTATTCTAAGTGCATGAGAAGACTTCATAGAACTTTAAGCAAAGGATTGACATAGTCTGATAAGTGTTAAGAAGATACTTTTATGCTGGGCATGGTAGTGTGCATCTGTAGTCCCAGCTACACAGGAGGCTGAGGCAGGAGAATTGCTTGATCCAGGAATTGAGGTTGTAGCTTGCTAGTGCACCACAATCTTGCCTGTGAATAGGCACTGCATTCCAGCCTGGGTGACATTGCGAGACCCTGTCTCTAAAAAAATGAAAATATTTTATAAAAGGTTACTCATTACTCTTGGAGGCTGAGTAGAGAATAGATTGGGGCAAGGAGTAGGGAGTGGGAAGATGAGTGAAAAGTAAGATTTCAGTGAGGAGAGTTGTTGTAGAAGATCAGGTAGGAGCTAATAGTTTGTATTGAGGTGTTGACAATGGAAATGGCAAGAAGTGAATGGATTTAAGATAACTTTTGGATGCAGATCCAACAGCTTGCTGATGGAACAAAAATGGAAGAAATCTCAGATGAGCCTCAGTGCTTTAGAGAGAGCAGTTGGGTGGAAGATGGTGTTCTTCACTGAGATGAGGCAAGTCGGGGTTGAAGAGAGCACAAGATTCAGAGAAAGAGCTCCAATTCTTACTTGTTTCGTTATATTGAGACCTTTCAATGTCCAGTCTTGAACTGGGCATGAAGGACACAATGCTGAAGAGGGCATAATTTTAGCTTCCTTGTGTTTGTCTGCCTACTTCACTGGTCATTCCTTTTTATTCTCCTTTACTGGCTCCTTCTCATCTTCCAGAGTCTAAATGCCACGTGATCAAAGGCTCAGTCCTTGATCTACATTGACTTCTTTGGTGCTGTCATCTGGTGTTTGGGTAGAAACAGTATACACATTCACTTCCTTGGTGCTTTTCTATCCACATTCATGTCTCTGGTGCACTCATTCAGTCCTTGGCTGTAAACTCTATATACTGATGACTACCAAATTTTTATCGCCTCACTGAACCTCTTCCTCTACCTGTAGACTTATATATTCAACTGCCTGCTTAACATCTCCAACCGAAGTGTAATAGGCATCTCAGGATTAACACGTATACATCTAAATAATGATATGCCTCATCCAAAAGCCCTGCTTCTCTTGCAGTTTCCCCATTTCTATAAATGTCAACTTTATCCTTACAGTTTCTTAGGCCCAAACCTTGGAGCTATGCTGCACTGTTCTCTTTTTTCACATCCTACATATGAACCACCAACCAAGCCTGTTGGCTCTACCTTCAAGCAGTACCCAGAATTCAACCAGGTGCCCCTTTTCTGCTGATACCACCCTGGTTCCCGCCACCATCACCTCTTGCCTGGATCATTGCATGGACATCCTATCTGGTCTTCCTGGCTCTGCCCTTTTCCTCTTTAGCTTACTCTGAGCACAGCAGCCAGAGTGGTCCTGTTAGGATATAAATCAGCTCTATCACATTTCTGATAAAAACCCTACACTGGCTCAGCTTCAGTCAGAGTGAAAGCAGAAAGTCCCTACAGTCACCTCCAGGTTCCACATCACCTGGTCCCTCATGATGGTGCTGATGTCATCTCCTCCCCCACCTCATGCCCTCCACTCCAGCCACATCTTGGATCTTGCTAGGCATGCCTCCAGCTTAGACCCCTCTCATTCACTGTTCTTGCTCCTCAAAGAGTCTTCTTACAGCTATCTCCATGGTGACCTGCATCACTTCCTCTGGTCTTTTTCCAATGTTGCTTTCTCAGTGGGGCTTTCCCTGGCTTCTTATTCAAAATTCCAACACCCGTTCACCCACTGCAGGCATTCCACAACTCCCTTCTCTTCTTTACTCTTCTCCATGGCACATCTTCATCTATCATTTCATTTACTTATTTTATGTATTGTGTGTCTATTGCCACTAGACTATAAGTGCCATGGAGATGGGAGAGCTCCCTTGACCCCTCTGTGGGACTTGCAACAGGGGTGTGGCTTGCTTACTTGGACGCCATGCTCAAACCCCTTGTGAGACCGGGAGCATGCAGGCAAGAAGGTGTGGGGCCCAGGTGAGCCTTTTTGGGCTCCAGCCCCACAGCAGTGTCTAGTGGTGTGTTACAATTAATGCTCTTTCAGCAGTTGCTGTCTGCGGATGGCTAAGTGTTAACCAGCTCAGTG
Organism: Nomascus leucogenys; assembly: GCF_006542625.1. NCBI lineage: Eukaryota > Metazoa > Chordata > Mammalia > Primates > Hylobatidae > Nomascus > Nomascus leucogenys. Next base: position 53,878,390 of record NC_044396.1, on the reverse strand, counting down.
GAGAGTCAGGGTGACAGCCTTTTACACCCTGCCATCTTGGTACCCGGGTTCTTGTTTGGTGTCCAAGAAGAATCAGGTCGCATGAACAGTTTGAAAGGTGATGAATGTGGAGGATTTTATTAAGCAGTAGAAGTGGCTGTCAGCAGAAGGGAAGCTGGAAAGGGGATGGTGCAGGAAGAAGGTCATCTTTCCTCAGAGCCCACTGTCTCTGGCCAGGCTTCTCTCTGAAGTCATGCTGTCTGAAGTTAAGCCATGTCTATCCATAGTCTCTGATGCTCAGTTGCTTCTTCTCCCTTGATGGTCAGCCACTTATCTCTCTGCCAGCTGAGATCTGGGGTTTAAATAGGCACAGGATGGGGAGCAGTGCAGGCCAAAAATGTAACATTTGGGTGGGAAAACAGGGATAACTGTTCTTATTTAGGGCCATGGTTTCCAGGCTTGAGGGCAGGGCCTTTGCCAGGGAACCACCCTCTTCTGCCTAGTATTTCCCTGCCTCCTGTTTGAAAACAGGGGCTTTGCCTGTTTGCTCCCTGCTGAATTCCCCAGTGCCTAAGAGTGCCTCACCCCCAGTAGACACACTTAGTGCCTGTTTGTGGAATAAATGAGTTCCAAAAGGAGGTTGTCTCCTCCTTCTTCACTACTTCTTTCTGACTTTTTATGGACTGTTGTCTTAATCTCTATAAATGCTTTGTCCTTGGAGCTAGTAGAGCATAGGGCTAAAACCACTGGGCAACCAAGCACCAGCCCACACTCACAGTTCGGCTGTCTCATTCACAAGCAGTGTCACCTGGGATAAGTCACCTAGCCTCTCTGCGTTTTCATTTGTTTGCTTATGAGATAGAGAAAGGCTGCCTGCCTATCACACAGGTTGTGAAAGTTTAATAGGATGTCACATGAAAGATCATCTAGGATAAGGCATCATTTTCATTTATGGCAGCGTCTGGCCCTGACTGAATGCCAGAGCTTTACATGTTTGACAGTCTCATTTAACTCTCACATCGAATCAATAAGAGATGAACTCATATCATTAAACTCATTTTACAGATGAGAAAACTGAGGGGCACCAAAATGTTAAGTGAATTACCCACCAACTAGTAAACAATAGAGCCAGGCTTTGAAGCCAAGCATTTTTATTCTAGTGTTTCTCCAGTGTTCATCCAATGGGACATCCAGGAGGTCAACGTGCCATAGTTCCCAACAGATCATATTCTGAGTTATCTACAAACTTTTTTGAGTCACTTGAAGATTTGTCTTTACACTCTGATTATAGTTTCCACCAGCCTATGCAGACTGCCAAGTAGGTCTCATTTTTTCCTCTTAGAAATGGTAAAATATCATATAGTCACTTATAAGAAAAACTGTGATTAGAAAAAAATTTAGCATTGTCCACTTTATGGTCATTCAAGAATGGTAACTGTGAGCAGAGAACAACAGTTCCACAAATTGATTAGTTGGTAGTTTAACATGGATGTCTGAAAGTCACATATATGTAATTTCTTAGGATTCTTAAATTAGTAAATCTAGTTTACTGAAGCAGTACTAGCATCACTATTTTAGATTGCAAAAATGCCTTAATTGTGTAGAATTGGCTTGTAGAGTGTTACTTAAGAAAAATGAGATTCTACCTCTTTTTTTTGTTTTGTTTTGTTTTGTTTGTTTTGTTTTTTTTTTTTGAGACGGAGTCTTGCTCTGTCACCCAGCCTGGAGTGCAGTGGCGCGATCTCGGCTCACTGCTAGCTCCGCCTCCCAGGTTCACACCATTCTCCTGCCTCAGCCTCTCCAAGTAGCTGGTACTACAGGCGCCCGCCACCACGCCCGGCTAATTTTTTGTATTTTTAGTAGAGACGGGGTTTCACCGTGGTCTCGATCTCCTGACCTCGTGATCCGCCCACCTTGGCCTCCCAAAGTGCTGGGATTACAAGCGTGAGCCACCGCGCCCGGCCTCTACCTCTATTTCTGTTGTAGCACACTTAACAACAAACAAACATGAAAAGATATATTAGCTTTCATAGAAACATTTTTGTTCCATAAATAGGTTAATGATATGGTAAGGCCCCTAAGATAACTGAATTAACATTGTTTATATTGATGTTACTGCTGTTTATAAGACAGTATGAATTTGTGGGTTTATCTGAATTGTAGGCCATTCCCATTATTGAAAATAAAGACAAAACTTTGAGTTACTATTTGTGAAAACCTTATTGTGCTATGTAGAAATATTGAACTAATATTAAAATATTTGATGCTTTGGTTTCAGGGATTGGTTTAAAATTGGAGTCCTTTTTTTATCGGTTAGTCTTACAAAAGTGTAAGCCATTATATTTTTGACTATTTAAATAAAAACAAATGTTATTTTAAATGTACAGAATAGATTGATAGTATAGAAGAGTGTAAGTTCTTCATAGGAACTTTAGAAAAGAGAAATATATGCTAATTCAGTTTTTTAATCTTCTGCACTGTATATATACACTTGGTAATTATAAACTCAATTTTGTGTTTTGAAAATATGTGTTCATAATTTAGGTAATTTGCTACTTAAAGCAGTAAGTCTCTGATACCTGAAAAGTAAATGTAAATGGCAATGGTGAAATAATACTGCAATTAACTTAATAGAGAAAAAATTATTAAAAGACAGCCTGTCATACCTATGTTCAACTAGCACAAAATAAATGTTTTAATGACTGATTGGAGTTATGAAAACAATTTGACCCAAGGTGCAACTTTTGTCTCCAAACTGTTTTTCCCTTGACTGCCAATTACTGTAGCATTTCCCTAATGTTATCCTGCCCATCCCTTCAACTCAAACAGGCAGAAATTCCTGTCTTCCCAAAGAAAAAGGTATTGTCAGGCTTTCCGCTGTCTTCCTCCTCACCACCTAAGGAATGAAACTCTGTCAAATGTCCCCTGAGATTTGTGTTGTACCATCTAACCAAGTCCAGATGATGTCTCAAGTTTAGTCCTCATACTTAGTAAAGTGTTTGTAGTTATCTGCTAAAATGAATTCTAGGCTTAGTTGTGAACACTCGTTTTCCCCATAACTTATTCCATGCTTTTCTGACTTGTTTGTGTTATGGCCTTTCTGTGCTGATGAATTTGTAAATGTGGTTTAATTACTGTTTACCAAAAAATAGCTGCACACAGATCAGTCTCAGTGGGAGACTTAGCTAAAATGTTGAGGCAATTTGTTTCTAGTGCAAAAGCAGGTAATAAATTTGAAGCACTTTTTAAACACTGGGAAAGGCACTTAAGTTTGGTTGTGAAGAAATAGTGCTTTATACATTGGAGACATAAATCATTCTTTAAGAGAGTAGATTTAAATATCAAAATGGCATTTTTCCCCAAGGCCAGGTAAGCAGCAATTTGCACAAACTGTAATAATGGTGATTTGATTGAAAACCACACCAAAGAGATATATTCTAAAGAACTCCCCAAAAGGAAAACTTGAAATTACTTGTAAATTCCATAAAATGTCTCAGAGCTCTAGAAAGCCGGGTATTATGTATTACCGGATGTTTCTGAATTCTGGCCTCAGGCATATTGCCAACTTAGCAACTAAATGACAGCTTTACAATTGTAATACAAACCAGCCTCTATAACTTTGTTTTTTTAATCTCCAGGGGAAAAAAAGGACACAGAGGGAAGTGAAAGATATTAGACTGTTCAATTTATAAATTCCATTTGTTCTCCATTTGAGTTGTAGTTGAATTTTGCTTTTGCATAAAAATGGTGTTTGCTTGATTCTGCCTAAAGAGGGAACTCTGGGCCGAGCGTGGTGGCTCATGCCTGCAATCCCATCAATTTGGAGGATGGCATGAGCCCAGGAGACTGAGACCAGCCTGGGCAACAAAGCGAGACCTCCGTCTCTACAAAAAATAAAAAATTTAGCCAGGCATGGTGGTACACACCTGTAATACCAGCTATTTGGGAGGCTGAGGCAGGAGGATTGCTTGAGCTCAAGAATTTGAGGTTGCAGTGGGCCATGATTGCATCACCACATTGCAGCCTGAGTGACAGAGTCAAAAACAAACAAAAAAAAAGGCGGGGGGAACTCAAAAAGTAAGTTCCTTCCTACAGCAGTTGGTCATACTCATAGGTGAAGTGCCCCATACTCCCGTCACTTTGGACGCCTACATATGAGCAGGGCAGGTTTTGCCTCCAGTGCAGAAGTCAGAAAACAAAATCAATAAACTTGGCAATGAATGAGGATTGCTGGTCATTATCTGAACCATGAGTATCATGCAAGCAGCTTGAGCAGCATGAGATACAAACACCACCCTGTAGAAGTTTATTTTTAGTGAGGCCACCAGACAGGCCTCACTAAATTCAATATAAGAGATCCTAAGCTCAAGTCTTAACCACCAGATAGTTTTCGGCGTGTAAAATAGCGTTCTGAAAACCAAGCCCCCATGCTTCTGGCAATGAGCCTCCTTTTCCAAGATTATTCCATGTTTCCACGTTGTAGTTACCTTCCTATCAGTCATTTTTCTCAGTCGTGCCTTCATTCATTCACCAAATGCCATTTGTGGTGGGCTCTAGCAAGACAAAGCAACCCCAGTGGAGACTCTGCCTCAAGGATCTGACTGTGTAGCAGGAGGGAGACAGAAACAAACCCCACAATGCGTGAAATCGCAAAGAAGATTGGCAATCATTATTAAAATGGGGATATGCTGTCTTTCAGGTATTCTGTAATTTTTCTAAGCTTTGCTTTTGGGTTTTTTTTCCAATAGAGGAAAAATGCAAAATGTAAGTGCAGAACCTTTTTTTGAGACGGGATTTATCTTGACCACACTTAAATCATATACCTTGGGAATTAGGAACTAATCTCATATATCACCTCCTCCAAGAAAGCCTCCCTGAGAGAACCCATGCCCCCTTTGGGTTGGGCATTTTTCCAGGTACTCTCACCAAACTTATTCTCTATTCTGTGGCATATCTGTCATATTGTCCCCTCACTGTTACCACCATCCCCTGCACACACAGCTAGGTGCCCTTAGGAAGAAGGGGCCACATCTTATTCTGCATCCACAGAACCAGAAACACACTGGTAACTGAGAGCCAAATGTTGAGGCAATTTGTCTCTAGTGCAAAAGCACTATAAATGAGAAGCACGTTTTATACATCGAGAAAATAACTTCAGTTTGGTTTTGAAGAAATGGTGCTTTCTATACTCAGGAAAATAAATCATTCTTTAAGGGAGTAGCTTCAAATATCAAGGTGGCATTTTCCCCCAAGGCCAATAATAATTACAGGTATTTCCCCACCTAGTAGAAGTTGCCTTTATTTTCCACACCATGTTAAGTTTAAAAATAGGTAACAAAAAGGTGTGCATTCTTGTTATGGAAACATATATTAACAGCATATTTAAGTACATATCCAAAAAGTCTGGAAGAACACATATCAACATGCTAGAAATTGTTATCTCTAAGGGTTAGTATTTGAAATGATGCTGCTTTTTTTCCTTATGTATCAGTCTTTTACTATGTTACTATAAATATGTGCTACTGCTGTGATAAGAAAATGCAAAGTTATTTGTATTTTAAAGAGAAACATTTGGCCTATTTTATAAGCCAAAATCATAAGACATAACTTTATGAAGCATCATCTTTACTATCAAAACCCAACATTGTCAGTGATTTATTCCATGCATTTAAATCCCTGAACTAGCATGGTGGAGTTTGGTGGTATTAGGTTTGCTTCCATTTTCTGTCTTCATGTCTGTGTTTATAATATTCAGAAGGTATCCAAGCAGCATTTTACTTGGAAATATTCTAGCAATAAAAGCTGCTAAATTCTTTCCCTTGGTCTCTCTCTTCCTCCTTTCCTTTAATTTTCCCTGCTAATACTTGGATTAGCTATCAGAACCCCAGCCTTCTTAAATTTCAGCTCAATCTCTGGCAAATTGATGTCAAAATTAAGTAAGCAATTAATTCTCCCTCCCTCCCTACCCTCACTTCCCTCTACCTCACCCTCTCTCTGAACCTTTTGCTTTCAAGATGGCTCTGTATAAAAGAAATATTCGTTTTCTGGTCAGTGATAATTCTGCCGTGCATCCTCTACTGGCCTATCTTACTATTATTTTGTTTGGCTGACCAGTGTGTTGCAAAACCTAGACAGTGTTGCTGGACTTGTATAGAGTTTATTTGTTTGTTTTTTCTTCCTCCCAAAGGAACAATTACAAATTATAAAATGCAACCCTAAAGAGCAGCTCTACAAATTATATATGTTTTCTTTTCTATCTGTAGCTGAATTCTTGCTGCCAGGATGGGGAAACAGAACAGCAAGCTGCGCCCAGAGGTCATGCAGGACTTGCTGGAAAGCACAGACTTTACAGAGCATGAGATCCAGGAATGGTATAAAGGCTTCTTGAGAGACTGCCCCAGTGGACATTTGTCAATGGAAGAGTTTAAGAAAATATATGGGAACTTTTTCCCTTATGGGGATGCTTCCAAATTTGCAGAGCATGTCTTCCGCACCTTCGATGCAAATGGAGATGGGACAATAGACTTTAGAGAATTCATCATCGCCCTGAGTGTAACTTCGAGGGGGAAGCTGGAGCAGAAGCTGAAATGGGCCTTCAGCATGTACGACCTGGATGGAAATGGCTATATCAGCAAGGCAGAGATGCTAGAGATCGTGCAGGTATGTAGACTGAGCCCTTTAAAAAAAGAAGGGCATGTATCTCAAGTAAGAATTGGAAGGTGCACAGTATAGCATGGTGCAGAGGTTGCAAACTGGTGAGTCACCAGGACACTTCATTTGGCCCACCCTGCGTGTTTGAACAGTTTAACCTGCATTACAGTGTGGGGAGACTGCACATAAAAATCCACACTTGTTGGCATCTCTTGAAAAACTCAGAACCTCTGGCCACACTGGGCTCAGAATCTTTCCTGTTACAAGTCACCTGGTACTTTGTGGTGACCCTTACACTACAGATGGATGTATACTTTTCTGGCCACGCTCATTATGGCCACTCCATCAACTTATTGCAATGACCTGCCTGGACCCAGATCCTTTGGGGTTATATTCCCCAGACTGGGGGTTAATGATAAAACTGGCTTGGGTTCAAATCTTGCATCTTTCAGTCACTTTGACCAGGTTAGTTCACCTACACGAGTCTTAGTATTCTCAGCTATAAAATGAACTATCAGTTGTACTCACCCATAACATGGGGTTATTTTAAGATTAGGTGTGACTCTCCATGCTAAATGGTTAGCACAGTGCCAGTCATGTGGAAAGTTCACCATCATCATCATTTATTCACGACTTTATACTAGAGTCTTGAATAAGAGCAGGGATCTGGGCTCCAGGCTCCATTCCATCAGAGGTACAAACACTGTAGCACTGAGGCCTAGATCATTTTAGTGAGATGCACTCTATTTTATTACCCAAATCACTCTCCCAGAGCCAGTTTCCTCAACCTAACAGGGGGAGGGGCCCTAGCGTTGGCTACATTTTCCTTGTGGGACCTCAGCAAACTTGGGGAGGTGAGCAAGCAAGGTAAGGAGCTAAGGTCATGACAATGACAGGTGGCTCAGCAGCGGGGGGGACCCAGAGATAAACATAAGGAGACAGAGACAGGACTCAGGAGAGGGCCAGGAGAGCCTCAGCTGCAACGAGCAAAAAGAACTGGGTGGGTGGGCAGCACCAGGGATGCCGGCAGTCGCTCCCTGTCTTGGCAGGCAAGTGAGGCACAGTGGGAGAGCATCTGGCAGCAGACAGCAGGGCCACGGGAGTGGGCCTTTGGCTTCCTGGAGGGCTCATCTTAGAGGTCAATCCTCATCCCAGGACATCTGTGTCCTGCAGAAGTGGAGCTACAACCCCTGAGAGAACTGTTGGGGTGCTGGATGGGTGAGGGGACATAACACAAGGAGACCAAAAGAACTGAGCTACAGGAGAGGGTGGGATGTAGGTGCAGTGGCCTACAGCAAACCCCAGGGAATTTGGCTATGGAAATGGAGGCCTGCAAGATGAACTGTTATTGAGCCTTGAAGCTGAAGCCCAGGGCCTGCTCCCAGGACAGTAGGACTGAACCCATGTGGACAGTTAATGTGACAATTCAAACGTTGGTGGGATGCAGAAGCAGGCATCTGAAATGACCCGACTCATCACTGGAAGTTCTCCAGGATCTGCCAACTACTTCTCCTTTCTGGTTGGGCCACCAGTGGTTGTTCCTTCACCCAGATCAGTAACTATCTGAACAAGTTGTGTTAAATTAATTCTTCAGAGATGAACATCTTGAAACAAAAATAAAAGATCCCTCCCTTCCACTGAGAATAAACTTATGAAAAATATAATGTCTATTGCACAAACACAGGCAGTATAGAAAAATATAAAAGATAAAGAGAAAAACTTATTCATAATTCTACCCTACACACAAAGAGAATCTCTACTAATAATTTTTTAATACATCTTCCCTGGACATATTTTCATGCATCTAGAAATATATCATTGATATATCATTGATTTCATTATGTGGATGAAGTTTTCTTTTTTTTTTTTTCTTTTTTATTATACTTTAGGGTTTTAGGGTACATGTGCACAATGTGCAGGTTTGTTACATATGTATCCATGTGCCATGTTGATTTCCTGCACGCATTAACTCGTCATTTAGCATTAGGTGTATCTCCTAATGCTGTCCCTCCCCCCTCCCCCCACCCCACAACAGTCCCCGGAGTGTGATGATCCCCTTCCTGTGTCCATGAGTTCTCATTGTTCAATTCCCACCTATGAGTGAGAACATGCGGTGTTTGGTTTTTTGTCCTTGCGATAGTTTACTGAGAATGATGTTTTCCAGTTTCATCCATGTCCCTACAAAGGACACGAACTCATCATTTTTTATGGCTGCATAGTATTCCATGGTGTATATGTGCCACATTTTCTTAATCCAGTCTATCGTTGTTGGACATTTGGGTTGGTTCCAACTCTTTGCTATTGTGAATAGTGCCGCAATAAACATACGTGTGCATGTGTCTTTATAGCAGCATGATTTATAGTCCTTTGGGTATATACCCAGTAATGGGATGGCTGGGTCAAATGGTATTTCTAGTTCTAGATCCCTGAGGAATCGCCACACTGACTTCCACAATGGTTGAACTAGTTTACAGTCCCACCAACAGTGTAAAAGTGTTCCTATTTCTCCACATCCTCTCCAGCACCTGTTGTTTCCTGATTTTTTAATGATGGCCATTCTAACTGGTGTGAGATGGTATCTCACTGTGGTTTTGATTTGCATTTCTCTGATGGCCAGTGATGATGAGCATTTCTTCATGTGTTTTTTGGATGCATAAATGTCTTCTTTTGAGAAGTGTCTGTTCATGTCCTCTGCCCACTTTTTGATGAGGTTGTTTGTTTTTTTCTTGTAAATTTGTTTGAGTTCATTGTAGATTCTGGATATTAGCCCTTTGTCAGATGAGTAGGTTGCAAAAATTTTCTCCCATTCTGTAGGTTGCCTGTTCACTCTGATGATAGTTGCTTTTGCTGTGCAGAAGCTCTTAAGTTTAATGAGATCCCATTTGTCAATTTTGGCTTTTGTTGCCATTGCTTTTGGTGTTTTAGACATGAAGTCCTTGCCCATGCCTATGTCCTGAATGGTATTGCCTAGGTTTTCTTGTAGGATTTTAATGGTTTTAGGTCTAACATATAAGTCTTTAATCCATCTTGAATTAATTTTTGTATAAGGTGTAAGGAAGGGATCCAGTTTCAGCTTTCTACATATGCCTAGCCAGTTTTCCCAGCACCATTTATTAAATAGGGAATCCTTTCCCCATTGCTTGTTTTTGTCAGGTTTGTCAAAGATCAGATAGTTGTAGCTATGCGGCATCATTTCTGAGGGCTCTGTTCTGTTCCATTGGTCTATATCTCTGTTGTGGTACCAGTACCATGCTGTTTTGGTTACTGTAGCCTTGTAGTATAGTTTAAAGTCAGGTAGCGTGATGCCTCCAGCTTTGTTCTTTTGGCTTAGGATTGACTTGGCGATGCGGGCTCTTTTTTGGTTCCATATGAACTTTAAAGTAGTTTTTTCCAATTCTGTGAAGAAAGTCATTGGTAGCTTGATGGGGATGGCATTGAATCTATAAATTACCTTGGGCAGTATGGCCATTTTCATGATATTGATTCTTCCAACCCATGACCATGGAATGTTCTTCCATTTGTTTGTATCCTCTTTTATTTCATTGAGCAGTGGTTTGTAGTTCTCCTTGAAGAGGTCCTTCACATCCCTTGTAAGTTGGATTCCTAGGTATTTTATTCTCTTTGAAGCAATTGTGAATGGGAGTTCACTCATGATTTGGCTCTCTGTTTGTCTGTGATTGGTGTACAAGAATGCTTGTGATTTTTGTACATTAATTTTGCATCCTGAGACTTTGCTGAAGTTGCTAATCAGCTTAAGGAGATTTGGGGCTGAGACAATGGGGTTTTCTAGATATACAATCATGTCATCTGCAAACAGGGACAATTTGACTTCCTCTTTTCCTAATTGAATACCCTTTATTTCCTTCTCCTGCCTGATTGCTCTGGCCAGAACTTCCAGCACTATGTTGAATAGGAGCGGTGAGAGAGGGCATCCCTGTCTTGTGCCAGTTTTCAGAGGGAATGCTTCCAGTTTTTGCCCATTCAGTATGATATTGGCTGTGGGTTTGTCATAGATAGCTCTTATTATTTTGAGATACGTCCCATCAATACCTAATTTATTGAGAGTTTTTAGCATGAAGGGTTGTTGAATTTTGTCAAAGGCCTTTTCTGCATCTATTGAGATAATCATGTGGTTTTTGTCTTTGGTTCTGTTTATATGCTGGATTACATTTATTGATTTGCGTATGCTGAACCAGCCTTGCATCCCAGGGATGAAGCCCACTTGATCATGGTGGATAAGCTTTTTGATGTGCTGCTGGATTCGGTTTGCCAGTATTTTATTGAGGATTTTTGCATCAATGTTCATCAAGGATATTGGTCTGAAATTCTCTTTTTTGGTTAAGTCTCTGCCAGGTTTTGGTATCAGGACGATGCTGGCTTCGTAAAATGTGTTAGGGAGGATTCCCTCTTTTTCTATCGATTGGAATAGTTTCAGAAGGAATGGTACCAGTTCCTCCTTGTACCTCTGGTAGAATTCAGCTGTGAATCCATCAGGTCCTGGACTCTTTTTGGTTGGTAAGCTATTGATTATTGCCACAATTTCAGAACCTGTTATTGGTCTATTCAGAGATTCAACTTCTTCCTGGTTTAGTCTTGGGAGGGTGTATTTGTCGAGGAATTTATCCATTTCTTCTAGATTTTCTAGTTTATTTGCATAGAGGTGTTTGTAGTATTCTCTGATGGTAGATTGTATTTCTGTGGGATCGGTGGTGATATCCCCTTTTTCGTTTTTTATTGCATCTATTTGATTCTTCTCTCTTTTCTTCTTTATTAGTCTTGCTAGCGGTCCATCAATTTTGTTGATCCTTTCAAAAAACCAGCTCCTGGATTCATTAATTTTTTGAAGGGTTTTTTGTGTCTCTATTTCCTTCAGTTCTGCTCTGATTTTAGTTATTTCTAGCCTTCTGCTAGCTTTTGAATGTGTTTGCTCTTGCTTTTCTAGTTGTTTTAATTGTGATGTTAGGGTGTCAATTTTGGATCTTTCCTGCTTTCTCTTGTGGGCATTTAGTGCTCTAAATTTCCCTCTACACACTGCTTTGAACGTGTCCCAGAGATTCTGGTATGTTGTGTCTTTGTTCTCGTTGGTTTCAAAGAACATCTTTATTTCTGCCTTAATTTCATTATGTACCCAATAGTCATTCAGGAGCAGGTTGTTCAGTTTCCATGTAGTTGAGCGGTTTTGAGTGAGTTTCTTAATCCTGAGTTCTAGTTTGATTGCACTGTGGTCTGAGAGACAGTTTGTTATAATTTCTGTTCTTTTACATTTGCTGAGGAGAGCTTTACTTCCAACTATGTGGTCAATTTTGGAATAGGTGTGGTGTGGTGCTGAAAAAAATGTATATTCTGTTGACTTGGGGTGGAGAGTTCTGTAGATGTCTATTAGGTCCACTTTATGTAGAGCTGAGTTCAATTCCTGAATATCCTTGTCAACTTTCTGTCTCGTTGATCTGTCTAATGCTGACAGTGGGGTGTTAAAATCTCCCATTATTATTGTGTGGGAGTTTAAGTCCCTTTGTAGGTCACTGAGGACTTGCTTTATGAATCTGGGTGCTCCTGTGTTGGGTGCATATATATTTAGGATAGTTAGTTCTTCTTGTTGAATTGATCCCTTTACCATTTTGTAATGGCCTTCTTTGTCTCTTTTGATCTTTGTTGGTTTAAAGTCTATTTTATCAGAGACTAGGATTGCAACCCCTGCCTTTTTTTGATTTCCATTTGCTTGATAGATCTTCCTCCATCCCTTTATTTTGAGTCTATGTGTGTCTCTGCATGTGAGATGGGTTTCCTGAATACAGCACACTGATGGGTCCTGACTCCTTATCCAGTTTGCCAGTCTGTGTCTTTTGGTTGGAGCATTTAGCCCATTTACATTTAACGTTAATATTGTTATGTGTGAATCTGATCCTGTCATTATGATGTTAGTTGGTTATTTTGCTCGTTAGTTGCTATAGTTTCTTCCTAGCCTCGATGGTCTTTACAGTTTGGCATGTTTTTGCAGTGGCTGGTACCGGTTGTTCCTTTCCATGTTTAGTGCTTCCTTCAGGAGCTCTTTTAGGGCAGGCCTGGTGGTGACAAAATCACTCAGCGTGTGCTTATCTGTAAAGTATTTTATTTCTCCTTCACTTATGAAGCTTAGTTTGGCGGGATAGGAAATTCTGGGTTGAAAATTCTTTTCTTTAAGAATGGTGAATATCAGCCCCCACTCTCTTCTGGCTTGTAGAGTTTCTGCTGAGAGATCAGCTGTTAGTCTGATGGGCTTCCCTTTGTGGGTAACCCGACCTTTCTCTCTGGCTGCCCTTAACATTTTTTCCTTCATTTCAACTTTGGTGAATCTGACAATTATGTGTCTTGGAGTTGCCCTTCTCGAGGAGTATCTCTGTGGCGTTCTCTGTATTTCCTGAATCTGAATGTTGGCCTGCCTTGCTAGATTGGGGAAGTTCTCCTGGATAATATCTTGCAGAGTGTTTTCCAACTTGGTTCCATTCTCCCCATCATTTTCAGGTACACCAATCAGACGTAGGCTTGGTCTTTTCACATAGTCCCAAATTTCTTGGAGGCTTTGTTCATTTCTTTTTATTCTTTTTTCTCTAAACTTCCCTTCTCTCTTCATTTCATTCATTTCATCTTCCATCAGCGATACCCTTTCTTCCAGTTGATCGCATCTGCTACTGAGGCTTCTGCAATCTTCGCGTAGTTCTCGAAACTTGGCTTTCAGCTCCATCAGCTCCTTTAAGCCCTTCTCTCCATTGGTTATTCTAGATATCCATTCTTCTAATTTTTTTTCAAAGTTTTTAACTTCTTTGCTATTGTTTTGAATTTCCTCTCGTAGCTCAGAGTAGTTTGATTGTCTGAAGCCTTCTTCTCTCAACTCATCAAAGTCATCCTCCATCCAGCTTTGTTCCGTTGCTGGTGAGGAACTGCATTCCTTTGGAGGAGGAGAGGTGCTCTGTTTTTTAGAGTTTCCAGTTTTTGTGCTCTGTTTTTTCCCCATCTTTGTGGTTTTATCTACTTTTTGTTTTTGATGATGGTGATGTACAGATGGGTTTTTGGTGTGGATGTCCTTTCTGTTTGTGAGTTTTCCTTCTACCAGACAGGCCCCTCAGCTGCAGGTCTGTTGGAGTTTACTAGAGGTCCACTCCAGACCCTGTTTGGCTGGGTGTCAGCAGCGGTGGCTGCAGAACAGCGGATTTTCGTGAGACCACAAATTCAGCTGTCTGATAGTTCCTCTGGAAGTTTTGTCTCAGAGGAGTACCCGGTTGAATGAGGTGTCAGTCTGTCCCTACTGGGGGGATGCCTCCCAGTTAGGCTGCTCAGGGGTGAGGGACCCACTTTAGGAGGCAGTCTGTCCATTCTCAGATCTCCAGCTGCGTGCTGGGAGAACCACTACTCTCTTCAAAGCTGTCAGTCAGACAGGGACAATTAAGTCTGTGGAGGTTCTTGCTGAGTTTTTGTTTGTCTGTGCCCTGCCCCCAGAGGTGGAGCCTACAGAGGCAGGCAGGCCTCCTTGAGCTGTGGTGGGCTCCACCCAGTTCGAGCTTCCTGGCTGCTTTGTTTACCTAAGCAAGCCTGGGCAATGGCGGGCGCCCCTCCCCCAGCCTCGCTGCCGCCTTGCAGCTTGATCTCAGACTGCTGTGCTAGCAATCAGCGAGACTCCGTGGGCATAGGACCCTCCGAGCCAGGTGCGGGACACAATCTCCTAGTGTGCCATTTTCCAGGCCCGTTGGAAAAGCGCAGTATTAGGATGGGACTGACCCGATATTCCAGGTGCCGTCTGTTTCCCCTTTCTTTGACTAGGAAAGGGAACTCCCTGACCCCTTGCGCTTCCCGAGTGAGGCAATGCCTCGCCCTGCTTCGGCTCACGCACAGTGCGCTTCACCGACTGTCCTGCACCCACTGTTAGGCACTCCCTAGTGAGATGAAACCGGTACCTCAAGCAGAAATGCAGAAATCACCCGTCTTCTGTGTCGCTGGGGCTGGGAGCTGGAGACCGGAGCTGTTCCTATTCGGCCATCTTGGCTCCACCACCGTGGATGAAGTTTTCTGTCTTGTCATTTTCACTTAATAACAAAGTATTTGTCAAGTTTTAACAACTTTGAATACAGATATTTTAATGTCTGCATAAGATATTATGCATACCTATATTATACCTACCATATATTATAATTTGCTTCATTTTCCCCACTGTTAGGTGTTTAGGTTGTTTTCAGTTTTTATTGTTATACATAATACTATAACTTTTAAAAATAAAATAAATCAATAATTATTGTGAATAAAGTGTTTCTATATTCAGGATTATTCTCTGAGAACAAATTGCCAAATGTACAATTACTGGGCCAAAGGATATGAGCACATTTCTGAGGCTCTGGATGCACTCTGAAAATTGTTTTTCCAAATATACCCCCAGAGTGTGTGATGGGTGTTTCCATATCCTTGCACTTTTCTAAGTTTTCTTAATGTTTGCTAATTAAATAAAAATTAGAATTACATTACAATTTAAAAGGTGATTCAGATTGGGTGTGGTGGCTCAAGCCTATAATCCTAGCACTTTGGGAGGCTGAGGCAGGTGGATCACTTAAGGTCAGGAGTTTGAGACCAACCTGGCCAAACCCCATGTCTACTAAAAATACAAAAATTGGCTGGGTGTGGTGGCTCACGCCTGTAGCCCCAGCTACTTGGGAGGCAGGAGAATTGCTTGAACCCGAGAGGCAGAGGTTGCAGTGAGCTGAGACCATGACATTGCACTACAGCCTGGGTGACAGAGTGAGACTCCATCTCAAAAAAAAAGAAAAAAGTGATACATTTTAATTAGTGTTATTTGCATTCTTTTCTTTAAATTTGGGTGTGCTATGCTCCACACCTCTGTACTGAAAGGGATGAGTATGTTCTCCATTTGAAGAGAATTGCTTCCTGACTGGAATCTAAGAAAAAAAAAAGTCTCATTAGGCACTGTCGATGAAAAGAGTCAAACACTGCAAAACATTTGGAGATTTATTATTCTGAGCCAAATATGAGTGATCAGTGGCCTGTGACACAGCCCTGAGGAGATCCTAAGAACATACGCCCAAAGTGGTTCGGACACAGCCTAGTTTTCTACATTTTAGAGAGACATGAAACATCAATCAAATACATGAGAGATGTACATTGGTTCCATCTGGAAGGGTGGGTCAACTCGAATGCTAGGGATAGCAGGACTCCCAGGTCATAGGTGCATTTAAAAATGTTCCGATTGGCAATTGGTTGTTAGAGTTATGATCAGTAAAAAGGAATGTCTAGATTATGATTAGTGGTTGTGGAGACCAAGGTTTTACCATACAGGTGAAGACTCTAAGTAGCAGGCTTCAGAGAGAATAGCTTGGAAATGTTTCTTATCAGATTAAGATCTGTGTTGCTGTTAATGCTGGTGGGCTTTTCCTAAATTCCAAAAGGGAGGAGGGTATAATGAGGCATGTCCAACACCCCTTCCATCATGGCCTGAGCATGTTTTTCAGGTTAACTTTAGAATGCCCTTGGCTGAGAGGAGAGGTTCATTCAGATGATTGGGGGAGCCTTAGACTTTTATTTTTTGGTTTACAGCTCCGTGTTAGCTCTTGCTCAACACTTTTGCCCAGTCGTCCTGGCTGCTATTGGTCAATGGTTTTGTGACGCCGAGGCAGGGAGGAAACTTTAGTCCTCATGGGCTGATGAAATCAACACTCCCTGCTAAGAACTCGGCCCTGAACAAACAGTATAGGGAAGAAAATGGACACTGTCCCTTTTCTGTGGAATCCAGTTTGCAAAAGAGACAGAATTGCAGAGAATATGCAGAAGGCACAAATTGACCCCCACCCAGCCCCTGTTGACTTCACTCCACCACATTTGCTAAGGAATGTAAAAAGTGGTCATTAAAAGGAAGGTGCTTTAGGGCAATGTCCTTTGGAAAAATAATAAATAAATAAATTAAATAAATAAAACAAAAGGAAGGTGCCTCAGCCTCCCAGAGGCATTTCTTCACTGTAAAGCACCTCAGTCCATTCACAGGCCCACAGTGTTTCCAGGCTATAATTGTAAGGACACCCATTCCTTACAAAATGCTCAGACATTCATGGCTCTTAAGAAGCCTGCAGAGGAAAGCTTGAATTTCTTAAACTGTTTTCTAGAGCACTTAGTCCTGAAGATTAATATTCATGACCACAGAAAGGAAATATTGTAGCACCCTGAGGTGACTTCCAAATCATCAAAGAGATTAAATTAAACTTAGAACCATTTTCATATTAAGGGCTATGTTATTCTATTCTGCTACTTTGCAAACTGACAATTCATGTATTCTGCCACATTCTTATGCTAGCCTCCCTGCTTTCAATTATTCTGGATAAATTGGAATTTACTGTAGGATCTCACAGAGCTTCCCATTCTTTTTTTTTTTTCTTTTTTTCCCTCCCTTTTTGAAAACCCACACTCCTCAAGCTTTGTCACTGCCTCAGGAAGCTTTATGCCTTTGTCTGGCCGTCTTTTCTTTGTCGTAGCTGGTCTGCAGCTCTCAGGAGAACGCTCCTTTGCTTCTGAGGAGTCACTGTCAAGTTTCTGTTTTGTGTCTTTCTAAATATCTCTTAGAAAGTGATGAGTTGGGGGCAAGCTGTGGGCCAGGAGAACCATCAACAAATTAAAGTTCTATTTGTTCATATGAGTAACACCTGTAACTTGATAACAAGTGTTGATACATAAATTCTTAGCTGAATCCCGTCCCTCCACGACTCAGAAATTCAAGCAATTTAATGAAAAATACAAATTTATGATTGTTCACTTACAAACACCAGTAACTGGTCAGGGTGAAGACTGGGGTGAAAACAAGTTTATAACTAATTAAGTTTGACAATGAATGGGATGTAGGACTCCAAGTCATAAATTTTCTAGTTGCTCTTCCCTGACATCGCTTCCTGTGGTTTAGCTTTAGTATCCACAGAATATTGTTTGTAGTGACAAGCTGAAATTGTTTTGTATTTCATAACACTGATAGGAAAAAACTCTAAAATTTATGGGACTACTGTGGATTCTGTGTAGCTCTGAATCATACCAAATCAGTTCGCCTCTGGTGGCTATAACAATGTTTCAGAAAGCCAGTAGCTTAAAAATACAATTTATTATCTTATAGTTCTTGAGGTCAGAAGTCTGAAATCAGTTTCATTGGGCTAAAATTAAGGTTTCCTCAGGGGTGTGTTCCTTCTGGAGGCTGTTGGGGAGAATCCTTTCCCCTGTCTTTCCCTGATTCTAGAAGCTTCCTGAGTTCCTTGGCCGATGGCCCTCTTCATCCATCTTCAAAGGCCGCAACAGCAGATTGAGTCCTTCTCAGGCTGCCATCCTCTGTATTTTACTCTGCTTTTCTCTTCCACTTAAAAAGATCCTGTGATTACACTGGGACCACGTGAACAATTTAGGGGAATTTTTCCTTCCATCTCAATATTCTTAATGTAATCACGTCTGCAAAGTTTGACTTCCTGTGCAAGTTAAGGTATTCACAGGTTTCAGGGATTTGGATGTGGACATCTTTGGGGGCCATCATTCAGTCTACCACATATGCCAAAATGCAGTAGCGTTCCTTTTTAAAGAAAGTATTTTTGTGATAGATCAACATCTGGGTGAATAAGCAAAACCATATGCAAATTTATTTTTAGGACCTCAACATTTTCATGTGTTTATTTTTTTTGTACTTTTTTTCTTTTTTTTTTTTTAACTTGTACTTGAAGTTCTGAGATACATGTGCAGAACATGCAGGTTTGTTACATAGGTATACATGTGCCATGGTGTTTTGCTGCACCCATCAACCCATCATTTACATTAGGTATTTCTCCTAATGCTGTCCCTCCCCTTGCCCACCACCCCCCAACAGGCCCCGGTGTGTGTTGTTCCCCTCCCTGTGCCCATATATTCTCATTGTTCAACTCCCATCTATGAGTGAGAACATGCGGTATTTGGTTTTCTGTTCCTGTGTTTGCTGAGAATGATGGTTTCCAGCTTCATCCATGTCCCTGCAAAGGACATGAAATTATTCTTTTTGTGGCTACATAGTATTCATTCTTTGGTGTATATGTGCTACATTTTCTTTATCCAGTCTAACATTGATGGGCATTTGGGTTGGTTCCAAGTCTTTGCTATTGTGAATAGTGCTGCAATAAACATACATGTGCATGTGTCTTTACAGCAAAATGATTTATAATCCTTTGGGTATATACCCAGTAATGGGATTCCTGGGTCAAATGGTACTTCTAGTTCTAGATCCTTGAGGAATCGCCACACTGTGTTCCACAATGCTTGAGCTAATTTATGTTCCCACTAACAGTGTAAAAGGATTCCTATTTCTCCACATCCTCTCCAGAATCTTTTGTTTCCTGACTTTTTAATGATCACCATTCTAACTGGCATGAGGTGGTATCTCATTGTGGTTTTGCTTTGCATTTCTGTAATGACGAGTGATGATGAGCTTTTTTTCATATGTTTGTTGGCCACATAAATGTCTTCTTTTGAGAAGTGTCTGTTCATATCCTTTGCCCAGTTTTTGATGGGGTTGTTTTTTTCTTGTAAATTTGTTTAAGTTTCTTGTAGATTCTGGATATTAGCCCTTTGTCAGATGGATAGATTGCAAAATTTTTCTCCCATTCTATAGGTTGCCTGCTCACTCTGATGATAGTTTCTTTTGCTGTGCACAAGCTCTTTAGTTTAATTAGATCCCATTTGTCAATGCTGGCTTTTGTTACCATTGTTTTCGGTGTTTTAGTCATGAAGTCTGCCCATGCCTATGTCCTGAATGGTATTGCCTAGGTTTTCTTCTAGGGTTTTTATGGTTTTAGGTTTTACGTTTAAATCTTTAATCCATCTGGAGTTAATTTTTGTATAAGGTGTAACGAAGGGGTGCAGTTTCAGTTTTCTGCATATGGCTAGCCGGTTTTCCCAGCACCACTTATTAAATAGGGAATCCTTTCCCCATTGCTTGTTTTTGTCAGGTTTGTCAAAGATCAGGTGGTTGTAGATGTGTGGTGTTATTTTTGAGGCCTCTGTTCTGTTCCATTGGTCTATATAGCTGTTTTGGTACCAGTACCATGCTGTTTTGGTACTAGTACCATGCTGTTTTGGTTACTGTAGCCTTGTAGTATAGTTTGAAGTCAGGTAGCATGATGCCTCCAACATTGTTCTTTTTGCTTAGAATTGTCTTGGCTATACAGGCCCTTTTTGGGTTTCATATGAAATTTAAAGTACTTTTTTCTAATTCTGTGAAGAAAGTCAATGGTAGCTTGATGGGAAGAGCATTGAATCTAAATTACTTTGGGCAGTATGGCCATTTTCATGATATTGATTCTTTCTACCATAAGCATGGAATGTTTCTCCGTTTGTTTTTGTCCTCTCTTATTTCCTTGAGCAGTGGTTTGTAGTTCTCCTTGAAGAAGTCTTTCACGTCCCTTCTAAGTTGTATTCCTAGGTATTTTATTCTCTTTGTAGCAATTGTGAGTGGGACTTTGCTCATGATTTGGCTCTCTCTGTATTATTGGTGTATAGGAATGCTTGTGATTTTTGCACATTGATTTTGTATCCTGAGACTTTGCTGAAGTTGCTTATCAACTTAAGGAGTTTTGGGGCTGAGACAATGGGATTTTCTAATTATACAATCATGTCATCTGCAAACAGAGATCATCTGACTTCCTCTCTTCTTAATTGAATACCCTTTATTTCTTTCTCTTGCCTGATTGCCCTGTCCAGAACTTCCAATACTATGTTGAATAGGAATGGTGAGAGAGGGCATCCTTTTCTTGTGCCAGTTTTCAAAGGGAGTGCCTCCTGCTTTTGCCCATTCAATGTGATATTGGCTGTGGGTTTGTCATAAATAGCTCTTATTATTTTAAGGTATGTTCCATCAATACCTAGTTTATTGAGTGTTTTTAGCATGAAGGGGTTTTGAATTTTATTGAAGGCCTTTTCTGCATCTATTGAGATAATCATGTGGTTTTTGTCATTGGTTCTGTTTATATGATGGATTATGTTCATTGATTTGCATATGTTGAACCAGCCTTGCATCCCAGGGATGAAGCCGACTTGATCGTGGTGGATAAGCTTTTTAATGTGCTGCAGGATTCGGTTTGTCAGTATTTTATTGAGGATTTTGACATCAATGCTCATCAGGGATATTGGCCTGAAATTTTCTTTTTGTCTTGTTTCTCTGCCAGGTTTTGGTATCAGAATGATGCTGGCTTCATAAAATGAGTTAGGGAGGATTCCCTCTTTTTCTATTGTTTGGAATAGTTTCAGAAGGAATGATGCAAGCTCCTCCTTGTACCTCTGGTAGAATTTGGCTGTAAATCCATCTGGTCCTGGGCTTTTATTTGTTGGTAGGCTATTAGTTATTGCCTCAATTTCAAAATTTGTTATTCGTCTATTCAGGGATTCAACTTCTTCCTGGTTTAGTCTTGGGAGGGTGTATGTGTCCAGGAATTTATCCATTTCTTCTAGATTTTTTAGTTTATTTGTGTAGAGGTGTTTATAGTATTCTCTGATGGTAGTTTGTATTTCTGTAGGATCAGTGGGGATATCCCCTTTATCATTTTTTATTGTGTCAATTAGATTCTTCTCCCTTTTCTTCTTTATTATTCTGACTAGCAGTCTATTTTGTTAATCTTTTGAAAAAAACAGCTCCTTCATTCATTGATTTTTTTATTTTTTTGTGCGTGTCTATCTCCTTCAGTTCTGCTTTGATCTTAGTTATTTCTTGTCTTCTGCTAGCTTTCGAATTTGTTTGTTCTTGCGTCTCTAGTTCTTTTAATTGTGATGTTAGGGTGTCCATTTTAGATATTTTCCACTTTCTACTGTGAGCATTTAGTGCTACAAATTTCCCTCTAAACACTGCTTTAGCTGTGTCCCAGAGATTCTGGTACATTGTGTCTGTTTTCATTGATTTCAAAGAACTTACTTATTTCTGCCTTAATTTCATTATTTACCCACTAGTCATTCAGGAGCAGGTTGTTCAGCTTCCATGTACTTGTGTGGTTTTGAGTGAGTTTCTTAATCCTGAGTTCTAATTTGATTGCATTGTGGTCTGAGAGACTGTTATGACTTCCATTCTTTTTCATTTGCTGAGGAGTGTTTTACTTCCAATTATGTGTTCGATTTTAGAATAAGTGTGGCGTGGTGCTGAGAAGAATGTATATTCTGTTGATTTGGGGTGGAGCGTTCTGTAGATGTCTATTAGGTCCGCTTGGTGCAGAGCTGAGCTCAAGTCCTGAATATCCTTGTTAATTTTCTGTCTTGTTGATCTGTCTGATATTGAAAGTGGAGTGTTAAAGTCTCCCACTATTATTG
Organism: Nomascus leucogenys; assembly: GCF_006542625.1. Taxonomy (NCBI): domain Eukaryota; kingdom Metazoa; phylum Chordata; class Mammalia; order Primates; family Hylobatidae; genus Nomascus; species Nomascus leucogenys. The sequence continues at coordinate 53,856,442 of NC_044396.1, read as the reverse complement.
TGTGGGAGTCTAAGTCTCTTTGTAGGTCTCTAAGAACTTGGTTTATGAATCTGGGTGCTCCTGTATTGAGTGCATATATATTAGGATAGTTAGCTCTTCTTGTTGCATTGATCCCTTTACCATTATGTAATGCCCTTCTTTGTCTTTTTTGATCTTTGTTGGTTTAAAATCTGTTTTATCAGAGATTAGGACTGCAACCTCTCCTTTTTTTTGCTTTCCATTTGTTTGGTAAATCTTCCTGCATCCCTTTATTTTGAGCCTAAGTGTGTCTTTGCATGTGAGATGAGTCTCCTGAATACATCACACTGATAGGTCTTGACTCTTTATCCAATTTGCCAGTGCCTTTTAATTGGGGGCATTTAGCCTATTTACAATTTAAGGTTATTATTGTTATATGTGAATTTGATCCTGTCATTATGATGCTAGCTGGTTATTTTGCCCATTAGTTGATGCAGTTTCTTCATAGTGTTGATGGTCTGCATTGTGGTTTGTTTTTGCAGTGGTTGGTACCAGTTTTTCCTTTCCATATGTAGTGCTTCCTTTGGGAACTCTTGTAAGGCAGGCCCAGTGGTGACAAAATCCCTCAGCATTTGCTTGTCTGTAAAGGATTTTATTTCTCCTTCACTTATGAAGCTTAGTTTGGCTGGATATGAAATTCTGGGTTGAAAATTCTTTTCTTTAAAAATGTTGAATGTTGGCCCTCACTGGCTTGTAAGGTTTCTGCAGAGAGATCCACTGTTAGTCTGATGGGCTTCCTTTGTGGGTAACCCAGCCTTTCTTTCTGGCTGCCCTTAACATTTTCTCCTTCATTTCAACCTTGGTGAATCTGACGATTATGTGCCTTGGGGTTGCTCTTCTCAAGGAGTATCTTTGTGGTGTTCTCTGTATTTCCTGAATTTGAATGTCGGCCTGTCTTGCTAGGTTGGGGAAGTTCTCCTGGATAATATTCTGAAGTGTGTTTACCAACTTGGTTCCGTTCTCCCCATCATTTTCAGGTACACCAATCAAATGTAAGTGCGGTCTTTTCATGTAGTCCCATATTTCTTGGAGGCTTTGCTCATTCCTTTTCATTGTTTTTTCTCTAAAATTGTCTTCATGCCTTATTTCATTAAGTTGACCCCCACTCTGATATCCTTTCTTCTGCTTGATCGATTTGGCTATTGATACTTGTGTATGCTTCACAAAGTTCTCGTGCTGTCTTTTTCAGCTCCATCAGGTCATTTATATTCTTCTCTAAACTGGTTATTCTAGTCAGCAACTCCTCTAACTTTTTATCAAGGTTCTTAGCTTCCTTGCATTGGGTTAGAACATGCTCCTTTAGCTCAGAGGAATTTGTTATCACCCACCTTCTGAAGCCTACTTCTGTCAATTTGTCAAACTTATTCTCCATCCAGTTTTGTTCCCTTGCCTGTGAGGGGTTGTGATCTGTTGGAGGATAAAAGGCATTCTGGTTTTTGGAGTTTTCAGCCTTTTTGCCTGGTTTTTCCTCATCTTCATGGATTTACCTGCCTTTGGTCTTTGCTGTTGGTGACCTTCAGATGGAGTTTTTTGCATGGTTGTCCTTTTTGGTAATATTGATGCTATTGCTTTCTGTTTGTTGGTTTTCCTTCTAGCAGTCAAGCCCCTCTTCTGCAGGTCTGCTGGAGTTTGCTGGGGGTTCACTCCGGATCCTGTTTGCCTGGGTATCACCAGCAGAGGCTGCAGAACAGCAATTTGCTGCCTGCTCCTTCCTCTGGAAGCTTTATCCGAGCGGGGCACCTGGCCAGATGCCAGCCAAAGCTCTCCTGTATAAGATGTCTGTCAACCCCTGCTGGGAGGTGTCTCCCAGTCAGGAGGCTCGGGGATCAGGGACCCACTTGAGGAGGCAGTCTGTCTTTTAGCAGAGCTCGAGCACTGCACTGGGAGATCTCTGCTCTCTTCAGAGCTGTCAGGCAGGAACGTTTAAATCTGCTGAAGCTGCACCCACAGCTGCTCCTTCCCCCAGGTGCTCTGTCCCAGGGAGATGGGAGTTTTATGTATAAGCTCCTGACTGGGGCTGCTGCCTTTCTTTCAGAGATTCCCTGCCCAGAGAGGAAGAATCTAGAGAGGCAGTCTGGCTACAGCGACTTTGTGGTGCTGCGGTGGCCTCTGCCCAGTCCAAACTTCCTGGTGACCTTGTTTACACTGTGAGGGGAAAACCACCTAGTCAAGCCTTAGTAATGGCGGACGCCCCTCCCCGCACCAAGCTGGAGCATCCCAGGTCGACTTCAGACTGCTGTGCTGGCAGCAAGAATTTCAAGCCAGTGGATCTTAGCTTGCTGGGGTCCTTGGGGGTGGGACCCACTGAGCGAGACCACTTGGCTCCCTGGTTTCAGCCCCCTTTCCAGGGGAGTGAATGGCTCTGCCTCACTGGTGTTCCAGGCACCCCTGGGGTACGACAAAAAACTTCTGCAGCTAGCTTGGCGTCTGCCCAAATGGCCCTCCAGTTTTGTGCTTGAAACCCAGGGCCCTGGTGGCGTAGGCACCTGAAGGAATCTCCCAGTCTGTAGGTTGCGAAGACCATGGGAAAAGCGTACTATCTGGGCCAGGGTGCACCATTCCTCACAGTGTTGCTTCCCTTGGCTAGGGGAGGGAGTTCCCCAACCCCTTGCACTTCCCAGGTGAGACAACACCCCACCCTGCTTCTGCTCACCCTCCGTGGACTGTACTCACTGTCTAACCAGGCCCAATGAGATGAACTGGGTACCTCAGTTGGAAATGCAGAAATCACCCATCTTCTGCATTGGTCTTGCTGGGAGCTGCAGACTGGAGCTGTTCCTATTCAGCCATCTTGCCTGGGAACCTCATGTGTTTATTTTTAAGTGACAAATTTAGGAACATGATTTAGGCTCAATATTTTATTATCACATCAAAAATCATCTCTTAGGAATCTTAGGCCAGATCAGAACCCTGAACTTTCCTCATCTTAAACAACAGATTCTCTCCTCCCATTGGTGGCTGAGGTCAGCCCACCACTCAGGAGGAAGAATTCTTCCTGCCCGACACAGTTCCTGTCCCTCAGCCCTGCTGGAGACAGGTGTGAAAGCCACACCCATCACAGCACAGGCTGTGTGTCTGAGGAAGGGATCAACCAAGCAAGCGAGTGGCATCACTGATTCTATCATGAATGCTTAGATGTGTTCTGGCATCTTGAGGGGTGGAGGGAATGTTGACCTTATGGATCCACGAATGGGACCACAGCACTCCCAGGGAGCTAATGTAGGAAGAAAATGGAATTACATTTGCCTCCCTTCTGTTCTCAAAAGTAACTAAGACCCTTGAAAGGCCAAATTTTAAACACAGGATTCTCATTGACTATATGTATACACGCTGAGTTCTTTTTCCTTACAACTCAATGAAAATGATAGGCTTAGACAACATTAGACCATCTGTACCCAAAACAAAGATGAAGAAGGAACCAAAGGAAGCATAGGCATGTGAGGGTGAGGCAGGAAAATAGTCTGCAGGCAGGGAACATAAGGCCAATTCACACTTCAGCTATAACAGGAAATATCCTCTCCGTAGGGCGTACGCCATAAATGACTGTAACTTTACTTCATCCTCTCCATTTATGTAGGGCGTACCCAAAGTAACCAGTGGAATCCTCTAGGGGGTATTTAAACTCCCAAAAATTCTGTAATGGAGTCTGTGAGCCCCTATGTGAAGACCCCATAGGAGGTACACTGTGGAGTGTACTTTCATTTTCAATAAGTCTCTTCATTCCTTCTGTGCTTTGTTTGTGTGTTTTATCCAATTCTTTGTTCAAGATGCCAAGAACCTGGACACCCTCCACTTTTAACAAGAGTAGCCATTTTGGATAAAGCAGATTGATATTGCCTTTCGTTTTTAAAATTTCCCTTTTCCTTCTTTCCCGTCTCCTTGAGTCACAATTTTCTATTCTTGAGTGCCAAGCTCAACTTCCCCTTTTACAAACACAGCGGTGTCACTGATTCTGCCATGAGTGCTTAGATGTGCTCTGGGATCTTGAGGGGTGGAGGGATCCATGTATTAAGGGTAGAGACCCCAGGGTGAGTACCTGGCTTCCAGTCATGATTTTGCTCCCTTAGTACCTACATGCCCTTGTACAAGTTACTGAACATCTCTGACATCCATTTCCTGATTTGTGGATTGCAGCTAATCGAATCACCTAACTCATGGATGATTGTAAGTGTCAAATCAGTCATTACAAGTAAGGTGCCTAGAACAGTGCCTGCATGGGCTATCACTCAATAATTGTTGGCTACCATTATTATTGCCACAATTTCCAGAGCTGGGACAGGATGTCTTCCTACTAAATGAAGGGAGTTCATTTCCACTTCAATGGACAAAGTAATGGATAGAATCTTCCATTAAGCTTTCAGTTAAATTTTGGTAGTTATAAAATGTATGTTCACAAAGAAAAGGGAGATGTCCCACTAAATCTCCAACTGGTGGAAATCACAGAAGAGATATGCTTGACGTTAGGACTCCTAGCTTCTTTTTTTTTTTTTTATTGTTATTATACTTTAGGTTTTAGGGTACATGTGCACAATGTGCAGGTTTGTTACATATGTATCCATGTGCCATGTTGATTTCCTGCACCCATTAACTCGTCATTTAGCATTAGGTATATATATTTTTTTTTTGAGACGGAGTCTCGCTCTGTCGCCCAGGCTGGAGTGCAGTGGTGCAATCTCGGCTCACTGCAAGCTCTGCCTCCCAGGTTCACGCCATTCTCCTGCCTCAGCCTCCCGAGTAGCTGGGACTACAGGCACCCGCCACCACGCCCGGCTAATTTTTTTTTGTATTTTTAGTAGAGACAGGGTTTCACCGTGGTCTCGATCTCTTGACCTCATGATCCGCCCGCCTCGGGCTCCCAAAGTGCTGGGATTACAAGCATGAGCCACCGTGCCCAGCCAGGACTCCTAGCTTCTTTATCTGCTGTCTTTACCAGCAGAGATCAGCTCCTCTGGGAACAAGCTAAAACTTCTGAGCTATGATGTTCACAGGACTCAGATTAAAGAAATAATCATGTTTCCAGGAAAGAATGTAGTTGGCCCCAGGAATTCCCCAAACCTTATTGATCTGAGCCCACAGTCACACATCATGCATTGGGACTGTTTGGGGGACAGTCTGTCTGGGTTTGTTCTTAAGTTCAAGTTAGAGCCTTTCAAAAAGAATCCAAAGGCTGACATCACGTTACTCCTAGCAGTCCTTAGGGCTCTGACTTTAAAGACGAGGTTAGAATAATCTGTAATCAGCATTTTTACTACTTAGATGTTAATGATTGTTTCAAAAATACTTGGAGTCCACATACCTGTTTTGTTTGTTTGTTTGTTTGTTTATTTATTTATTTATTATTACTATTTTTTGAGATGGAGTTTTGCTCTGTCGTCCAGGCTGGAGTGCAGTGCAATCTCAGCTCATTGCAACCTTCGTCTCCTGGGTTCAAGAGATTCTCCTGCCTCAGCCTCCCGAGTAGCTGGTATTACAGGTGCCTGCTACCATGCCCGGCTACATATCTGTTGTTTTAGAGTCAAACCTTCTCTCCTAGTTGTGATTCAGGGTTAACTGACATTTTTTGATGAAGGCAAGGTGAACTTAAGAACACCCCAGTATACATGTCACACCTTTTAAATGAGTGAAACCTGAAGGAAGGCATTTGGAAATATACTGGCCACCCACAACAAGAGAATTTGGTTTTGCTACTTTTAGCAGTATGGGAAAAAAATTTTCTGATTCACCCCTGTGATGTATAAGGCATACATATTTATATAGCAGCCAGATGAGGATGGGGAGCTATGGGGATGGGAGTAGCCATGCAAAAACAGCTTATCCTCCTCTGGCACCAAATGAACACACAGACTAATCCCCACTCATTTCCAGAGTGCTCACCATGACCAATTCAGACAACCAGGCTGTTAGTAGTTCTGCCACAGAGGATCAAAATAAGGGCCAGAGAGACTTTCTTATATTCTGTTTAGAAGCACATTCTGAGTACCATTTGCATTTCTTCCCCCAAAGACTGTTCTAAATAGACACTCTGTCACTTTTAATATGGTCCTTGGAGACCTGAAACACTGTGCTGTTCTGATTCTGGGGGGAAAAAAGGAGGGGACAGGGGAAGAGTTTCTAGTTCATCTTATATTACCCCCTGGGAATTCAGCTCCAAACCCTGTGTAATTCTCAATTATGAGCATGGACCACAGATGTGGCTCTAGAATGCAGCTTAGATTTCTTTCCTGGAAGAAACTCTTCAATGCAATTCCTTAGGCTAGTGACTTCCTCTAAGAACTGACTTTAGTGCTTGCTTATCAGATGTTTTGGGTTTGTCCCTTTCTTATCAGGGGATTAATCTTATTATTGCAAATCACACTATGGCTTAAGAGTTTAAGTCAAATCAAGTATGGTATCTGGCAAACACAAATGAGTGCTTCCTAGCTTCTCGTGCTTATTGGCAATCGTTGACATTCCCTGGTTTGCAGCTGCATCACTGTATTCTCTGCCTCCATCATCATAGGGTGTTATCCCTGTGTGTCTGTGTCCAATTTTCCCTCTTCTTATCAAGACACCAGTTGTTGGATTAAGGAGCACTCAAATCCATGATGATCTCATGTTAACTTGATTGCATCTGCAAAGACCCTATTTCCAAACAAGGTCAGATTCACAGGTTTCAGGTAGACATGGATTTTTGCAGGACACTGTTCAACCTAGTACACAAGCACTATCTCATTTAATCCTCACGACAACCATATTAGCCCAATTTTATGGATGAAGAAACAAATTACTTCCAGATCTTCATTTCCACTGTGTCCAACTCTTAATGGACCTCTCTATTAAGATGTTGCACTGGTACAAAGTCAATATTCCAAAAACAAATTCATCATTGCCCAAACCTCCCCACCACTCTGTTTTTTTTTTTAAATAGTCTTACTATCCATCCTTTAATCAAGTCAGAGACATCTTTGGCACTCCTCCACCATCTATCTCCATATTTAGACAGTCACCAGAGCTATTACATTTGCCTCTTTGGTATTTTTTAACCTTTTCATTCCTGTGCATTCCTTCTGCCACTGTCTCATTTCAAGTCAGTGGTGGTACTCTTCACTTTTAGATATGAGCAATTAATAGTTTTCCAATCTTATGTGAAGTGCTCTGCAAAAGGCAGCTTCAGATGACTCCCTCCAAAGAGGCCTTTACTCTCCTAAACAGACATTCTGGAGTTACTGTGTTTCAGGCTTCACATTTCTAACCTATATTATTGTAACTTTTCCCCAGTTATCTATTCTGCATATTGAAACCAACACAAAAGTTACTGACTTAAAACAACATCATTTATTTAGCCCATGAATCTGATACTTGGGCAGAACAGTGGGATCTCATTTCTGTTCCATGCAGCATCAGCTGGGGTGGCTCGAAATTGCCTGGGAGCTGGAACAGCTGAGGCTGCTCGGACCTGGGACCTCCCTCTGTGTCTCTGTGTAGTCTCTCTCCTCCATGGTGGCTTTGGGGTGGCCAGACTCCTCACATGGCAGCTGAGGGCTTAAAAAGTGCAGGTCCCAAGAAAGAGAACCAGGCAGAGCTGTATCTCCTTTTATGATCTGACTTTGGAGGTCACAGAGCATCACTTCTCCCATCCACCCCTACTCCAGGCAGTCACAGAGGTCTCTACGGTTCACCAAGACCTCCAGGCTCAAGGGGAGGGGACCTAGAGTTTACCTCGAGAGAGGCAGTGGCGAGGTTCTGGAAGATTGTGTGGGATTAGAAAGCCTGTTCTGGACATTTTTGGAAAATACGATCTTCACAACACATTTCTAACAGCTCTTCCTGCTTCCCATCATGTCCTCCCCCAATTCGGTTTTCCCCACTGATGCCAGAGTGATCTTTCAAGACCGAATATGATCATGTTAACCATGTTTCTCTCCTGCCTAAAATCTTTGAGTATCTCCCCCATTCACTTTATTTTTATTTTTAAATTTTATTTTAATTTTATTTATTTATTTATTTTGAGACAGAGTCTCACTCTGCTGCCCAGGCTGGAGTGCTCACTGCACTCAGCCTACTGCAACCTCTGCCTCCCGAGTTCCAGCGATTCTCTTGCCTCAGCCTCCTGAGTAGCTGGGATTACAGGTGCGCACCACCACGCCCAGCTAATTTTTGTGTTTTTAGTAGACACGGGGTTTCACCCCGTGTTGGCCAGGCTGGTCTTGAACTCCTAACCTTGTGATCTGCCCACCTCGGCCTCCCTAAGTGCTGGGATTACAGGCATGAGCCACTGCGCCCGGCCTATTTTTTATTTTTTTTTTGACACGGAGTTTTTGCTCTTGTCGCCCAGGCTGGAATGCAATGGTGCAATCCGGCTTACTGCAACCTCTGCCTCCTGGTTCAAGCTATTCTTCTGCCTCAGCCTCCCGAGTAGCTGGGATTACAGGTGCCTGCTACCATGCCCGGCTAATTTTTGTTTATGTTTAGTAGAGACGGGGTTTCACCATGTTGGCCAGGCTGGTCTTGAACTCCTGACCTCAGCGGATCCCACCTGCCTCAGCCTCCCAAAGTGCTGGGATTACAGGCATGAGCCACTGTGCCCGGCCCCCATTCACTTTAAATGATGTCTAAATTTCTTAACGAGGCATATAACAGCCTTTGTGACTGGGTCCCCATCTCTCTCAAGACTCATCTCGCATTTGTGACCTTTGAATTCTCCATGCCTCAGTTACGTGTCAGCTGGAAGATACCAGAAGTCACCGTGGCCTCTCACATCCCACAGCCTTTTCTCATGCGGTATCCTAGAGTGCACTCTTACCACATTTCCCTCTCACTCAGTGGAGGTGTCTCCTCTGCCCCCCACACCCCAGTCCTGTGCATTTAACTCTGTTGTTGATCTCCATCATAATAATGCTTTCTTTTTTTTGTTGTTAATTTCAAGTAGATTGCTGTTTTGTCATCATGAAGAACTCCACTAAAAGATATAATTACTTTATGATCTCTTCAACAGGATTTTACCATGTTGAGTACTGGAGATTTTTTTAGCTATATAAATGTTCTTAAACTTTCTTCTGAGACACAGTTAAATTACTTGGAAACAGTTTGAACTTTCCAGGTCTTGCTTTTCAGATTCATTAGCTGACACGAGAGCGGCACTCAGCTAGGACTGATTATTCCCACTACTGAGGCCAGACCTTTCTGACTAGCCAGTGCCCCACAAATCATGAGGCTGTGCCTCTGGCTGATGGAAACAAGCACGCTTCTTGACCTTGTGGAAGGGCCAGGCACTCTTTCCTCTAATCCTTTCACTTGGTTCTTTTTTCCCAGTCCTGGGTAGTTTCTTCCCATGTGTAGACTGACTGTGCTGAATACTTGAGGGAGACCCGCCACAGCTCTCTGGAGTTCTCTCTCTGCCACTCTGTCTTCTCTTCTATTCTGTCCAGTGATCACTAGCCGCTTTAGTGTCTCCAAACTCTCAGCGCCATCTGCCCATCAGTGAGTCCACCAGCTCTCACATAGGTCCCCGCTCCTGGCACTGTGGCTTGGAAACCCTCTCAAGGCATTAAGCTGGGGCCAACATAGGCCTTAGCTCTCATGTTTTCATTTTCTCAGGGATCACTGTCCTTTGTTGCCCAGTGCCCAGCGTCTGGTAAACTGTTGTTTCATGTCCATTGTTTTTGGGTTTGTGGTTGCTTCTGGTTCAGGTGGGAGGGGGTAAGTTCAATCCCTGTGACTCCATCTTGGCCAGAAGCCACACTCTCTAATCTTATGCTGATGTTTTCTGTGTTGACCTGTCCTGCTGCCACCTGTCCTGTGAGCTCCTTCAAGGAAGGGCTGTGCTGATGCCAAGGGATTTAGCACCATTTTTGTGCTATTCATAAAGTCCACAAATGTTTGTTGAATAAAGTAAGTGTTAGACTCCAAAACATACAAAGATGAATAAGACAATATCTCTGTCTTGAAGAAACTTAGAAACCATTGGGAAGACAAATTTCATGAAGAAGCATTCTAGGCTATTTGTTTTGGGGAAAAAAAAAAAAAAAAAAAGGAGGATCAGAGAACACAGCCCAGATGAAGAGGGAGTCAGAGTAAGAGTCAGTCCTGGTGCAGATAGAACTTTGTTGAGGCACTACTTTCATAAACTGTTCATAGATGTTTTGTAACAAAAGGGTTCTGGTCAAACCAGTTTGAGAAAACCTGGGTTAAATAGATTTCAACAGGTCTCTTACTGCAGGAATTACCAGAATCTTTAATATGTTCATGTGCATTGTGATGTTTTGAGAAGGGGATAAAATAAGCAGTGTTTCCCAATACTGTTTAGATAATGGGATCTCTCTGATCTTAACACATCTTGGAAGGCTCACATTTCTTGGAAAGCGCGTTAGGAGACACCTTTATAGCATCGTCAATGTGTGATTGTTCAGCCTTTGTTTCTGTATCTCCAATATCCATGAGGCCGCTTCTGTGGAGCAGCCTCTTGCTCTTCTGCCGTTGCACACCACAGAACATAAAGTTCTTCCCGTATTAAGGCTACATCTAACTTCCCATAAGTCTTCAAGTTATAAAAGGACATGGTGCTGGGTTATTCTAAATAGTAAGCTCCCCTAGTGTGCAGAGAGTACAGTGTACAGGTCTTGGACTTTCTCATTCCATTTAAGAATCACAGTATCTAGCTGGGCGTGGTGGCTCACACCTGTAATTTCTACTCTTTGGGAGGCCGAGGAAGGAACATCACTTGAGCCCAGGAGTTTCAGACCAGCCTGGGCAACATAGTGAGACTCTGTCTCTACAAAAAATTAAAAATTAGCCCAGTGTGGTGGCACATACCTGTGGTCTCAGCTACTCAGCAGGCTGAGGTGGGAGGATGGTTTGAGCCTAGGAGGTCCGAAGCTGCAGTGAGCTATCATCATGCCACTGCATTCCAGCCTGGGAGACAGAGTGAGACCCTGTCTCAAAGCAAAAACAAAAAAGAATCACACTATCACAAAGGCACCAGTACAGGAAGTGGTTCAGTGGTTTCAAACTCCATTTTCAGCAGCAAAAATGGTTTTGTTTTGCTTAGTTTGCTGCGTAAAATCTTACATGAAATCTTACATGGAACTGCTCGATTGAAAAGGCGTGGGGCTCCTGCTTTTCTCTCACACTCTGTCTGCCTGTGAAAATGCTTAAAGCACCTTGGAAGAATACTACAAAAGTATGAAAATTACTGATTTAATCTATTCTTCTAGCTCTAAATGAGAAAGTACTTATGCTATTCCAGATATATAGATGTTCATTCTATTTTAAAAGTATTTCCTGAAAATATTTTCATTCTTCTCGTTTCCTGATATGTAATATCCTTCTAAGCAAGGTGCTTAGTCTAAGCAAGGTGAGAAAGTCTAAGGACAACCAGGTGCTGCCAAACTTCTGTTGTCCGTAGTCTGCTGTCAGAGAGACTTGGGTGTCTGGTTTCCTGTTAGAACACCCTACATTTTGTGATGAAATATCTGGTTTCCTTCAGAAAAGAGGTTGAGCGTTAACTCTTGGAATTTTGACTGCCCTCAGTTAATTGCACAACTTTGATCAATGCAGACCTGAGTCCTCACTTTCCAGACCTGAGTCCTCCCTTTCCAACATTCCAAGAGATTGTTCCTTCAAAGAGAAAAAATAAAAAAATAAAAATATATATATATGCCACAAGGAAGCTGATAGGGGCTCTGGTCACACTGGGGAGCTGTCTTAAGCCTGGCTGGGGCAGAGTCAGGGCTGGGCTTCTGGGTGTCCCAAAGCTCTGCATTTACCCAGAGACGAGGAAAGGACTTTTCAAGTTTAATTGAAAACAGGATGACCCTGCTAGACCTCTCATTGACATTGCTAAAAATAAAGTAGGGAAGTAGCCTGGTCTCTTCACGGTTTAATCCCATTAAATGTAGAAGGGGTGGGGACTGGAGCTAGTAAAAGACATGGTTTGTCTCAGATGGCTGTCTGGGGTTGTATTTTTCTCCTCTGTGCTATGCAGTCCCAGATTTTAAAGTTCTGATACAATCAGCTCTCGGTTGTTGATGCCGTGGGAAGGGAGCAAAGGGACAGACAATCCTGCCACTGTGGCTCTGCAGGGCTGTCACCCGCTCACTCTGGGGGCCACTGGGACTCGTCACCTTGGCTCTCTGCTTACTGCTCTTGTACCACCCCTTGCATAGGCCTGGCTTTGTAAATAACCCACGAATTCCCATCTGATCTGAGTGTCACGAAAGAGTCATCTGTGAGCCTCTTAAAGAAGACCCCACTTCCTCCTCAAACCCACAACACACTCAGACGTGGTGCCTCCCACCCCATTCCAGAAGCCTTGCTTGCACATATGTTCACATCAGGGACTTTGGACTCTGTTCATTTTGTGGGGGAAGTAGTAGGAGTTGTTTGTTGTATTAACTGATTCTCATTTCTCTGTGCCAACCCCACTCCTTTAGCCTAATACTGAATAGCAAGACTCTGGAAGACTTTCCGTTGAGTGTGAGAGCTTCACATACATTCATGTGTTTGCCTGAGCATTCATTCATTTCTTCAAGGGTGTTAAGGGAATAACCCCTAGATTATTACAAAGTTGCATTTTGCATCAGCATCCCAAGAAGAAGAATTTCGTGGGCCGCAACCTTAGAGGCTGAAAGTTCCAAAGAGTGCTCCAGACCAATGGGTTTTACTTGCCACCAGGGGACCCAGAGGTAGCCTAGGCCAGGGCTTTCATAACAGCTATCAAGGCATTACTGGGATGACTGTACCCATCTAAATGGGGATCACTGAAAAATAAGGTGCTTTTGGTGCCCCATATGAGACCTCCCAAGTCCTGTGCCAGAAGATTGTGAGACAGGAAATAAGAGAGAGCGGCCAGGCACAGTGGCTCACGCCTGTATTTCCAGCACTTTGGGAGACTGAGGCAGGAGGCCCAGGAGTTCAAGACCAGCTTGGGCAACATAGGGAAACCTCATCTCTACAAATATGTTTTTAAAAATTAACTGGGTGTGGTGGTGCATGCCTTTGGTCCCAGCAACTCAGGAGGCTGGAACAGGAGGATTGTCTGAGACCAGGAGGTCAAGGCTGCCGTGAGCCATGATAGCATCACTGCACTCCAGCTTGGGCAACAGAATGAGACCTTGTCTCAATAAATAAATAAATAAATAAATAAATAAATAGCTAGCTAGCTAGCATATCGGTCTTGTTGACAATTGTATTCCACCGCTTAGCTCATAGTAGACAATACATAATTATTAAATAATTTACAAATGACTAGTTTTCTTTTTTTAAAATTTTACTTTAGGTTCTTGGATACATGTGCAGAACGTGTTGGTTTGTTACAAAGGTACACATGTGCCATGGTGGTTTGCTGCACCTATCAACCCATCATCTAGGTTTTAAGCCCTGCGTGCATTAGATATTTGTCCTAATGCTCTCCCTCCCCTTGACCCATTGTTCAGCTCCCACTTATGAGTGAGAATATGTGGTGTTTGGTTTTCTGTTCCTGTGTTAATTTGCTGAGGATGATGGCTTCCAGCTTCATCCATGTCCCTGCAAAGGACATGATCTCATTCCTTTTTATAGCTGCATAGTATTCCATGGTGTATATGTGCCATATTTTCTTTATCCAGCCTATCATCGATGGGAATTTGGGTTGATTACATATCTTTGCTATTGTAAATAGTGCTGCAATAAACATACATGTGCATGTGTCTTTATAGTAGAATGATTTATATTCCTTTGGGTATATACCCAGTAATGGGATTGCTGGGTCAAATGGTATTTTTGGTTCTAGATCCTTGAGGAATCGCCACACTGTCTTCCACAATGGTTGAACTAATTTATGTTCCCACCAACGGTATAAAAGCATTCCTATTTCTCCACAGCCTCACCAGCATCTATTGTTTCTTGACTTTTTAATAATCACCATTGTGACTGGCATGAGATGGTATCTCATTGTGGTTTTTATTTGCATTTCTCTAATGATCATATGTTTTTTCATATGTTTGTAGGCTGCATAAATGTCTTCTTTTGAGAAGTGTCTTTTCATATCCTTTGCCCACTTTTGATGGTTTTTTTTTTTTTTTTTGTAAAGTTGTTTAAGTTCCTTGTAGATTCTGAATATTAGACCTTTGTCAGATGGGTAGATTAAAAAAAATTTTCTCCCATTCTGTAGGTTGCCTGTTCACTCTGATGATAGTTTCTTTTGCTGTGCAGAAGCTCTTTGGTTTAATTAGGTCTCATTTGTCAATTTTGGCTTTTTTTGCTTTTGGCGTTTTCATCATGAAGTCTTTGCCCATGCCTGTGTCCTGAATGGTATTGCCTAGGTTTTCTTCTAGGGTTTTTATGGTTTTGGGTTTTACATTTAAGTCTTTAATCTATCTTGAGTTAATTTTTGTATAAGGTGTAAGGAAAGGGTGCAGTTTCAGTTTTCTGCATATAGCTAGCCAGTTTTCCAGCACCATTTATTAAATAGGGAATCCTTTCCCCATTACTTGTTTTGTCAGGTTTGTCAAAGATCATATGGTTGTAGATGTGTGGTGTTATTTCTGAGGTCTCTGTTCTCTTCCATTCGTCTATATATCTGTTTTGGTACCAGTACCATGCTCTTTTGGTTACTGTAGCCTTATAATATTGTTTGAAGTCAGGTAATGTGATGCCTCCAGCTTTGTTCTTTTCGCTTAGTATTGTCTTGGCTATACAGGCTCTTCTTTGGTTCCATATGAAATTAAATTTCTTTTTTCTGGTTCTGTGAAGAATGTCAATGGTAGTTTGATGGGAATAACATTGAATCTTTAAATTACTTTGGGCAGCATGGCCATTTTCATGATATTGATTCTTCCTATCCATGAGGATGGAGTGTTTCTCCATTTGTTTATGTTCTCTCTTATTTACTTGAGCAGTGGTTTGTAATTCTCCTTGAAGAAATCTTTCACCTCCCTTGTTAGCTGTGTTCCTGAGTATTTTATTCTTTTTGTAGCAATTGTGAATGGGAGTTCATTTATTATTTGGATCTCTGCTTGTCTATTGTTGGTGTATAGGAATGCTTGTGATTTTTCCACATTGATTTTGTATCCTGAGACTTTGCTGAAGTTGCTTATCAGCTTAAGGAGTTTTGGGGCTGAGACGATGGGGTTTTCTAAATATAGAATCATGTCATCTGCAAACAGAGAAAATTTGACTTCCTCTCTTCTTATTTGAATACGCTTTATTTCTTTCTCTTGCCTGATTGCCCTGGCCAGAACTTCCAACAATGTTGAATAGGAATGGTGAGACAAGGCATACTTGTTTTGTGCCAGTTTTCAAAGGGAATGCCTCCAGCTTTTGCCCATTCAGTATGATATTGGCTGTGGGTTTGTCATAAATAGCTCTTATTATTTTAAGATATGTTCCATCAATACCTAGTTTATTGAGAGTTTTTAACATGAAGGCCTTTATCAAAGGCCTTTTCTGATCTATTGAGATGATAATGTGTTTTTTGTCATTTACATGTTTCTGTTTATGTGACGGATTATGTTTATTGATTTGCATATGTTGAACTAGCCTTCATCCCAGGGATGAAGCCAACTTGATCATGGTGGATAAGCTTTTTGATGTGCTGCTGGATTTGGCTTGTCAGTATTTTATTGAGGATTTTTCCATCGATGTTCTTCAAGGATATTGGCCTGAAGTTTTCTTTTTTTGTTGTGTCTCTGCCAGGTATTGGTATCAAAATGATACTAGCCTCATAAAATGAATTAGGGAGGAGTCCTTCCTTTTCAATTGTTTGGGATAGTTTCAGAAGGAATTGTACCAGCTCCCCTTTGTATCTTTGGTAGAATTTGGCTGTGAGTTGGTGGAGTAGACCTGGGCTGGGATGACAGCAGGCAGGGGACCATGATGAGGAGGGCAGACAATGGCTCCCCTCTTGTCTCCAGAGCACACTTCAGTGAGCATTTCTTGGGAATGAAATGGCTCAGCTTACCCCAGGGACACCCATAATCCTAGACAGCGCCCTAACTCTGCGCTTTACCTCCCAGACCAAGTCGCTGCAGAGTCAGCTATGGAGTTCAGTAAGCACGTTGGGTGGGTTTGAGATAGACTCAGGGAGCCTGTCCAGAGGCATCCCTGAGGGACGGGATCAGCCTAAGGGCCAGCACCCTGGGTGAGTCTGTTTTCATTCTTATTTTGACTGAGATTAGAGTACTTAACCCTACTTTATCCAGAACATGTTAGGAACTTCTGGCAGGGTTGGTCCTGAGCAAGACTGTAAAGCAGCTCAGTTGAACCTTCAGTGTCTTTTTCTGCTCTTACCTTTCCCATTTGGAGGCGACTCCCCTCAGCTGCTTTCCTTTCTCTGTCCTCTCCACCTGCCTTGCTGCCCCTACAGCTCCAGAACTTTCTGAAATTTTCTGCATCCTCCCTGGCAAAATCTATTCTTTCTAAAACTTATCCCCGGTGCCAAGATGCCCAAAGTGACTCTGATTAGCAAAATCATGATCTGGAGATAAAAACAATGACTTTTCATTCCTCTTCCCAAATAAAAACTACCTTTGACCACAGAGGCCTTTGGTCCCTTACTGAGTCCCATGTGGAGGTCACAGGCAGTGGGGTGATAGTTTCAGTAGTGCTTACAAAACTCCACAGAATCCTCTTTCGCCCATCAGATCTCATAGCTGTACCCAGTTTGGCTCAGGCCTGAGGTTGCATAATAATTCAGAGCTCTGATGGCAGGTGGTTTCCATCTCAGGACTACCTGGCAGCTTGCTGAGAAGGAACGCGAGACCATTGTCACACACAAGGAGAAAAGCGCTGGAATGGACTGGAAGCCTGCCTGGGGGAACATGTGGCACGCACTTACAGAGTGTCACATGTCTGTCATCCTTGAGGGGTCATTGTGGACTCTCAAGGGTCCGTGAGAGGCATCCACTTGCCTCTCTAGCCTGAGGAATGTCATCTGCAGCCTTGCTCCTCAAAGTGGAGACCTTGCTTCTCAAAGCAGGGTCTTCAGAACAGCATCATCAGCATCACACTGGAGCTCATTAAAAATACAGACTCTCAGCCCCACCCCTTCCCCCCACACTACCCAATCAGATTCTGCATTTTAACAAGATTCCCAGGGGATTTGTATGCACATGAACAATGGAGACGGCTAGGAGAGGTGGCGCATGTCTGTAATCCCAGCACGTCGGGAGGCCGAGGTAGGAGAAGCTTGAGCCCAGGAGTTCGAGACCAGCTTGGGCAACATAATGAGACCTTGTCTGTACAAAAAAAAGCCCTTTGTGGTGGGGAGTACCTCTAGTCTCAGCTGCTCAGGAGGCTGAGGTGGGAGGATTGCTTGAGCCTGTGAAATGTAGCCTGCAGTGAGCCATAAGCGTGCCACTACACTCCAGTCTGGGTGACAGAATCAGACCCTGCCTCAAAAAACAAACAAAAAACATTGGAGACACAGGGGTCTACTGGGTCTTCCTGCTGGTTGTCCCTCCTGAAGGTCCTCACTGGAGGAGAACAAGCTTTGCGGGCCCGGCTTCTTCTATCTGTGCCTCCACATCTTATACCAATCAATAGGGGTAGGACTAGGTCCAATGCGGATGGGGACATTCCCTTCAACCCGCATTTGGGAGGTTTAATGATAGGCCTATTGTGTGCCTACCGTTTCTCTGTCTTACCACCATGTCACCTCTCTCCCCAGGCAATCTATAAGATGGTTTCCTCCGTAATGAAAATGCCTGAAGATGAGTCAACCCCAGAGAAAAGAACAGAAAAGATCTTCCGCCAGATGGACACCAATAGAGACGGTAG
Organism: Nomascus leucogenys; assembly: GCF_006542625.1. Lineage (NCBI taxonomy): Eukaryota > Metazoa > Chordata > Mammalia > Primates > Hylobatidae > Nomascus > Nomascus leucogenys. The sequence goes on along the minus strand of NC_044396.1, from coordinate 53,838,691 downwards.
GAGGCGGGGGCTGCACTACTTTACTCAGATGGGGGCTGCTGGAAGGACTGGGGAGTCCAGACTGGGAAGTGCCACTCGGGGCCCTTCCTGTGAGCGGCTCATCCTCCAAGCCTCCCGGGTGGGTAGGAGGGGAGAGGACCAGGTGGCCAGAGGAGAGCTGAGCCCAGAATTGGGGGAAATGCCTTATTTCTAGTTTTTTCTATCCTCCTTGTAGGTCAACTTCTACCTCCAAGAGAACAGAATGAATCTTGTGGGGCAAGAATGAAAGGAACCAAGAAACCATTGTTAGCACAGACCCATCCTCAGGACAGGCCTAGGCTACAGCAGGCTGGGTCCCTGCAGTCCGGTTCATCAAAATGGGGAGACGGTTGTTATTCTGTGATTCTACCCAGATGCCGACAGCTTTCACTCCAGCCTGCCAAAGGGGTTTTGTTGGGGTCTCCTGTGCATGCACTGAGATGTGTTTCCCAGAGGCAGTGGGCTCCTACAGTCAGTAGGGTGCCCAGGGTAGTGGTGAGGGAGTAAGGTGCCCAGCAGGTTCCCACCCTGATGGTGCCACCCACAATTCAAACCCAACAAAGTGAAAAAGAAGGTTGCATTTCCAACTTAAGAGCAGAAGGATTTTAGATCTTAAATTGCCAGATAGAATACAGAAGGCCCAATTATCCTGGAATTTCAGATAAACAGCAAACAATTGTTAGGATTAGTACGCCAAACTAAAAAAGTCACTTGCTGTTTATCTGAAATTCAAAGTTAATAGGGCATCCTGTATTTAATTTGCCAGATCTGGCAACCCTATTTAAATGTTACACTTGAGTTTAAAGTGCTCAGCTCAGGGCCCTGCTCTGTAGCTCTTGCTGTTATTTTCAGCTCACCCGATCTGTTCAAAGGCCCCGGCAATTCTTGTCAACCATGTGCACAGGCACTTGGGTTCCCCACCTGGTGCTGATCTATAGAACAACAGAAGGCTTGGCAGTACAGAGAGCCTCTGTCTCCTTTTATCCCCCGCCCAGGTACAGCTGCCTGAGAATCTGGGTTTGTGTGGTACAGGCCAATCTGCTTGCTTCGTTTCCTCCACAAAGGTGCCATTCCATTTGGAAACATCTTATGTCCCCTTATTTGCTTTGATTCACAATGAATAGTTGTGACTAAACAAGCACGGGATGATTTTAATAGTTAATTAACTTGCTGATGTTAAACTGCAGGTTTTACTGGTACTCAAGGGAGCACAATGGGTTTGTGCTGTGCTCTAGGTCCAGACAGCTCTTTAGGTTAGGGCTGAAGGATGGGAGAAGATCAGATGTCACAGGATAAGGCCCTAAAGCCCTAACTATGCGTTGATCAAAGGCAATGAATTAGGGTCTTTCCACTGGGACTCTGCCGCTATAGGATCGCAGACCCCTGGTTGAGTTAGCATTCTCAGAGCACAACTCACTGCTAAAGACCTGTGCCTTTCTAAGGGAAAACCTCATGTTTAAAATTAAATTAAATTTTCAAAGGTTAGGGTTGGGGGAGGGGGGTGGGAGCTGTAGAAGGAAGGAGGAAGAGGGGCTGTAAGTTCACAGCTGTCAGAGGAATCTTAGCCCAACCAGGAGACTGGGTACTTCAGCTCAGTGCTTGGCTGCTGGACCCCAGGATTGAGGCCACCTGCACCCCTCCCTGCCGAGAGCAGAGCAGTCCTCACCTAGAGTCTCCTACCCTTAGATTTAGCTTGCCTGATGCTCTTGGAATCTAACTTCTGGCCTCCGATTTGAAGAGAAAAATCTGGGCCCACAGGCAAGTTCTCCTAGGAGCCAACTCTGAATCATGCAGACAGTTAACTGAAGAAAGCCAGACGTCATGCCGAGCTCCAGGTCTGCCCCTGCTACCTCCAGCTGGTGCCTCCCAGAGCCGACATCTGAGAGATTGCAAAGCGTTCGGAGACCACGCCTGTCTCCCTTCCCTCACGCTTTGCCAAGCTGGAGGAAGTCATCACCATTGTAACTACTATGTGGGCAGGGCAGGGCTCATAAAAAATGGCCAGAACACAAAGCTTGGAGGGGATCAGCTCTACAAATTAAAAATAAATTAATAAATACATCCCTATCTTTTTCCTTCATGGAGATAAAGCGGGTTTCATTAAACAAGAACTAGGTTCTGGCGGGGAGGGAATTGTGGCTGAGGAGAAGATATGTTTGTTGGTGTTTCTGTTGGGGGAGGCCCCCTCCTGTCGGGTTTGGAGTAAGTTGAAAAATAAAAGAGGACAGAGGTCAAAAGATAGAGAGACACTGGAGGCTGTGGCTTAGCGTGAGAGTCCAAGGGCATGCTGAAAACCCCACAGGCGTGCAGAGCCGGCCAGGCCGGGTGCTGCCCTTGGAGGAGCAGATGGAAATAAATCCTCTCTGGGGCAGCTCCTTTCAAGAGAAAAAGGGAGGGCAAAGCTGGGTGAAGGTGCCCGGCAATGCCTCCCAAATTTACCAATCGAGCGTGTCACTTCACTCCCAGGGCGGGGTAGACAAAGAGGAAGGGTCCTTCTGGAAGCACCAGGAATGGGGAAAGCCTTGCAGTCCCCCAACTCCTACCCCACCCCCTCCCCTCCTCTCCACAAGTGACAGAAGGGCCTTCCTGAAAGAATTCTGTATGTGCTTCAGTGTAAGCAGAAAGGAAAGGTCACCGGGGTCGGAGTGGGAGCCCAGGCTGCTGAGCCTCCCTCCTCCAGCACATCAGGGTAGCAGGAGAGCACCCTAACTGAGAGGCAGAAACCCATGGGTTACCCTCTGCCGTGAACATACCCTGCTCTTCCCCTGACCTCAGATGGAGGCGCAGCTGTCTTCCCGTGGTGTATGAACACTTACGTCCATGGCTTCTTCCCCAAGATAGGATGGGCTCTTGCAGCAAACCTAAGAACACAGAGTGGCCTGAAGAACACGAAGTGGCTCAGAAGACTCCAGGGAACATTATGGGAACAGCGGGGTGCTGCCAGGGCCCAGCTTGTTCTCATAAAGGCAGGAAGGCCACTTATTTTACAAATGCTGAGTGAGCCTCTCCAGGGTGTCTGGAGCCAGGAGGTCAGGGATCAAGTCAGCATCATCCGCCACCCTCTCCCCAGCCCCGGGCCCAGGGCCGGGCACACAGTGGGCTCTTAGGCAGCGGTGTTTGATTGCCACATGTACTGTCCTAAGTGCTGGCAATGCCATGGTGAACGAGGCAGCAGTGTTCCTGGAGATTCTGCTGGGCTCTTCCCCGGGACAGGTGAGTGCTGTGTGTCACAGTGGCAGTGAGGCTGCAGGCAGAAGGTGAATCGACACTGCCCAGCACGCAGTAGTGGGAAGGGTGTAAGCTCATGCAGCTGCCACCAGCCACCACTCACCCATCCTCTTGCTTCCTAGGAAAACTCTCCCTGGAAGAGTTCATCCGAGGAGCCAAAAGCGACCCGTCCATTGTGCGCCTCCTGCAGTGCGACCCGAGCAGTGCTGGCCAGTTCTGAGCCCTGCGCCCACCAATCGAATTGTAGAGCTGCTTGTGTTCCCTTTTGATTCTTCTTTTTAACTTTTTTTTTTTTTTTTGCCAAACAATATCAATGGTGATGCCGTCCCCTGTGCGGTCTGATGCGCCTTCCTCCGTGACGCCTTCAGCTTCTTTTGTCGTGGATGCTTCGTGGGAATGCCCAGAGCCCCAGTGTGCTTGTGGAGAGCATGGACAGACTTCGTGGTGTTCATTGTTTGACGATTTTTAATCGTTACTATTATTTTTTCTTTTGATTCTAATGTCTCTGTTCTAAAACCTAAGACTCGGGGGTGGGGGCAAAAGAAGGGAAACCCATCCAGTCCTGTGATTCTATTGCAAGCTTCAAGGGGCTTTTGTTTGAAAGACAAAACTCCCCACCTGGGTCTGTTGTCACACATGCCATAGGGGTGATGGATGGCACCGGATGCTGGATTCCCCAAGAACAAGTTACCCTCTGGGGTGAGGCTATTCCAGGGAGCTGGGACATTTCCCCATGGGGGCCCACTCCCCCCTCTTCCCCAGCAGGCTGTAGTTTCTAAGCTGTGAACATTTCAAGGTAAATTAATAGAGGAGAGGAAAAAGATGGCTCAGCTATTTTTTCACAGGTTTACACTAGTTGAGCTAATATGCGTGTCTTTGGAAATTAAACACAAATGGTAACATATTCCAAAACCAGACCCATCTTGTTGCCTATCGTGATAAAACGACGGCTGTATATAACATATTGGGTAATGCAGACCAAATTAAGTGTTTTGCCTTGTTTAAATGAAATGCATGTTTAGTGAGGACTAATACAATCTTATTCCAGAAGACTGTTTTTAGTAGCTTATTGTGAAGTAAGACAACTATAATGAATGTCTGTCGTGTTTTGAAGTCATATCTGTCTTTGCACAAATGTACCAATCAACAAGTATATTTTATATATTCCATAAAAATACAAAGTAACCCTGACTAGGGCCCAACTTTAATTTTGAATGCGTTTCCAGAGTGGCCATGCCTAGAGGGCAGATGCAGAGCAGGTGGTAGTGGGACAGGACAATTGGAGCACAGGAATGTTAACATGTATGACAGGGGACCAGTAGGGTGATTTGCCTCTCAGGCCCAGCAGCCCATTGACAGCATTAGACTGGCGGCATGGTGCTTTTCTGAGCAGATCAATACTCTGCAGACTCGAAAAAAAAGTCGCGTACATTCTTGGAACTTCCCAGTGGTTTAATCTATGTGCATGGTTAGGGAGCCAGGTCTGGAATATTCAGTTTCCCTGCCCCCGTTATAGAATCAAAGAGGTTGGGCAGTCATCAAATTCATCATAAAGACATGGGCAAGTGTATCTGTGGTTTCCAAGGCCCCCCGATGGAGAATCCAAAAGTATTTTCCATTGCTGTGCTCTTTCAATGCAGACTTCTATTTCCAGAAGTGCCAGCACAAGTCTGAGTTGCTGTTTGGTCTGGTGACCTCAGACACACTGCTTTGAATTGAAAGCTAAGAGTAAAAATTTGCTGGTTACAGGCAAGTCATACTCTGCAAGTAGTTGGCAAAGGGAGGCCCAAATACTCAAGGTTGTTGATGGGGAATTTGCCCCTAAGAGAAGGCAGAGAGGTCCCTAGTGGGTATATTTGCCGCCAAGCCACTTGCCAAAGAACAGGAACCACAGAAAGAGAGACATCATAACCAGGAGAAAAATGTGGCTAGACATGCTAGCCTCCAGGTTTTTATATATGACTTGTGTCTGCTGTAATTTGTAGCAGAAATCCAAATTTGTATGGTAGACCAAAAAGAACCAAATCTGTAAGGTGAAATTTTGAGACCTGGACTATGTAAAAATAATCCTAGTCTTCCCCTTGGGGTCAGTTCCTCACAGTGGTTCTGTACCAAGACTTGCCAAATTCCTCCATGGCCAAGTGTTAAAATCTATGTTTGAAAAATAGCGAATTAACCTAAGACACAGAAGGCAGACTGGGTGAGGAGACCCAGCATGCCCTATTGGCAGTGCTCAAGAGCTGCATCCCACTTTTCCCTGCTCTGAATCCTTTAATTCTCCTTTGGTAGGTGGAATCAGTTAATGTTTGAGAAACCTGCCTGGGCTCTGCCCTTGGTCATGACGTCTCGCTGAGCCAGTCCCACTCTGTTCCTTGGAACCTAGAGCTGGAGTGAGGAGTAGAGGTCTCCAGCTATTCCAGAAAGAAAAGTGAGCCACATGCAGGCTGATGAACGCTGACACTTCCAGAATGTATGGAAATAGTCCCTGTCCTGGCCTGCCACTGACCCTGTCTGTATTTTCTCGGAGGTTGTTTTTCTCCTTCTCCTTCCCAGGAAGGTCTTTGTATGTCGAATCCAATGCACTCAAGTTTGGCCAAGGGACGCCACAGCACCCAGAAGGCTGCATGCCTCAAGGTTTATGTCACTCCTCTGCTGGGCTGTTCATTGTCATTGCTGTGTTCTGGGACCTTTGGAAATAAAACCTGTTCTGTCCCAAATAAAACCAGCCTGTGATGTTCAAGGGACTGGAATAAAGTGGCTTACGACCTGAGGGATTCTACAGAGTGCTCGACTGTTCATACATCATTCAGAGTGGGAGGGGGGCTGGGGGTGCTGTCCCATCCCGTCGGTATGCCCACAGTGGATTTAATAATATATAATTTATAGATTATAGCCTATGGAGTGGCCCGTATATCAGTTGACTGTGTAGCTCTCGCCTGGCATTAAAGCATATTTTTGGTTTAACATGATTGTCTGGAACATGAGATTTTCATGCCTAAACTGCTGCCCCAGCTGAATCTGTGCCTTACTGAGGCTCTAGCTTCTGATACTGGCCTCCTGGATATTCTTCCTGCCTAGAGTGACACAAGGAACCAAGGTTTGTGAGTGGAGGATGAGAGAGACTGCTGACCCCAAAGTTCTATCCGAAGGCATCCTTGGTTTGCATATGGGCTTCCTTACATCCCTCCCTCCATGTTCTCCACTTTCTTCCCATCTTCTCCCCTTCCTCAAAGTAGAGTCCAAATGTTAGGAAGAATAAAAAAGAGAAACGGAGGCAACCTGCCCTTCAGTGGGATCTGGGTAAGCTTCAGGAAATAAATAACCTCTTCACCCCTCTCAACCTGAGAAGATTCAGTGAAAAAGATGACATGGCCGGGCGCGGTGGCTCACGCTTGTAATCCCAGCACTTTGGGAGGCCGAGGCGGGCGGATCACGAGGTCAGGAGATCGAGACCACGGTGAAACCCCGTCTCTACTAAAAATACAAAAACTTAGCTGGGCGTGGTGGCGGGCACCTGTAGTCCCAGCTACTCGGAGAGGCTGAGGCAGGAGAATGGCGTGAACCCGGGAGGCGGAGCTTGCAGTGAGCTGAGATCGCACCACTGCACTCCAGCCTGGGCGACAGAGCGAGACTCCATCTCAAAAAAAAAAGAAAAAGATGACATGAGGCAGAGCCTATACTCTGAAAGCCAGTTTCAATCATGATGTTGGCTGTTGTTGCTGTCATTGGCCTTGCCTCCAGCACAGGAGGCCGTTAATGTAGAGAAAACGAGCTGCCAACTTGCCAACTTGAGTGTTAGCTATGGGAGAGCTTCACGGGCCAACTAGACCTTGTGTTGGGGCAGAGTAACCCTCGAGGGAGTCTTTTCCTACTGCACACAGTTGGCCACTATGGACCAGTGATGGCCCTGACACCATGAGTCCTGAGTATGAATACCACAAGTCTGATCCTGAGAAGGTGGCTGGGTGTCTCCAATCTCATCAGGAGCCTGCCCACCAGCAACCTGGGAATTTCCAGCAAATTTCCAAACCTGAGGCTCCTATTTTCAGGACATTGTTCTGCTGCCCCAACCCAACTGAGTCCCCACACATCCTAGTTCGGTACCCACCGGCTGAGGATGAGTCCAAGTGTTCTCTCAGTCAAGGTAGAAAGGAGAGCACAAGAACTGCCTTTGAAGGAATGGACCTCCTTCTCTTGCCTCGCTTGTCTTTGCTGGAAGTCTGCTGAACACTTTCCTGAAATTTTCTGGTTTTTGAGGTGGCCGAGGAAACAGAAAAAAACGTTGAGTCTTATGTTTTCTAAGTCCGTAGAATATCAGTCAAATCCACCTAGAACAGATTATTGCATAGGGAAAGATGTTCAGGCTGAGGGTATCACCAATGATCTATTCATTTCAAGCAGGGTTCTGTACAGTTGAATGCTGACCACATGTCCAGGACTTAGGTCCTGGGCACTTGCTGTACTGTGTGCTAACATAAAATGCATGGTCCCGGACACCCTTGGGAATGCACACAATGATTATTCTGAGAGCATCCGAGCCTTATTTCATGACTTTTTTTCTAACACTATTCCAGGAAATGGCTGACATTGTAATAGTTCTTTAAAAGAAATGGTGAAAATGCTTCTTTAAAATGCAGGGGTAGTGGGGCCTTCCAACCCTTATTAAATACTCACCTCTGCTACCAATACATAATCCTCATGAAGACAGACAGGTAAAGACACTGTCTCAAGATGTATATTTTTTTTCCAATACCAGTATTTAATCACTTTATTGGGTTCCCGTTGAGTGTCCAGTGGCAGCGGAACGTAGAACCAAGCACTATATACAATCTTGGAGGTAGGCATGGGGTGGGGATGGTCGGGGTTATTAGCAAAGAAGTAGGAAACCCAAGCTCACAGCCAATGCCTTGAAAACAATTACAAATAGCTTACACCTACATCTCATGGCAGAACAGAAATCAAGTTCTTTCCTCAGTGGTCTATGAGGGGTGTTTGCTGCCAGGGATCAAGCGGGTGATGTTCACCATCCTCTTCCTCTTTCTTGCTGCTTCTGGCTGATCAGAGGCCCCACTATAGAATTCCTGAGTCCCCAAAATCCATTCCCAAGTTTCCAGATCACTATCCTTTTGCACCCCACCTCCTCTGAGGGCAGACTGTGTCTAACTTGCCTCTCTCTCCAGCACACAGCAAAACATCAGGTCCAGAGTAATTGAACTGAATCAGTGTAGACAGTGGAAGACAAGAGCTGGTACTGAACTTCACGACACTGACAACCATCATCGGCTATCCAACCAGCGTCTCATTCCAGGGAGCTGGGTGGCACATGTGACGAGCACCTAACAGCAGGACCATGGCTGCCACGGGCCAAGGGAGAGGCTGCCTCGGGAGATGTGGAGACCAGCTCGTGTCCTCAGCTGGACCTACTTGGACAGCTGGGGAGAGCACCAAGACCTCCTAATGAGGCTGTGGAACACAGTCATGACAACAATCCTTGGGGCCCATTTCTAATCCCAGGATCTGCAATGAGTGCTTCCTCCAGGCCCTCACTTCCCCATCCCTGGTCTAGGCACAGAGGCTGCTGGAGATGCTGCTGGGGTTGAAGTTGGTCAAGGGAGGCTTCCTGAAGGCAAATGTTTAGCCAAGATTTGAAAGCTGTGGACATGGATAGACAGAGAGATGGGAAGATGTAGAAACACTACTTGTTTGGAACAGAGCTGCTCTTGGGAGATAATCATGGACAGTGGTTAAAGGAGTGAGGGTGGCTCCACAGAGTGGTACCCACCAAGGAAACCCCAGCAGATACTGGGATAGTGCATCCAGGTGTTCACATTAGAGCCAACAGATCTTAGGGAGCCTGTGGGTTCCAGGGCAAGAGATTGTGAGAAAACTGGAGTTAGAGCCACATGGTTTCAGCCTCCATGCGGAGGTTGGTGCAGGTGAACTAAGGAAGCAGAAAGTTTTTGTGGGAATTCAAGGGCGGGGGAGTGTGCCTGGAAGTGAGGATGGTCAGAAGCAAGTGAACAGAACCAACTCCTTGCCCAAAGGGACGGGCCAAGAATAACCACCCTGGGTAGCCTGCCATGGTCACACAGAAGCCTTGGAAGTTCTTCAGCCCTCTTCACATTTAACACTGGGGTGAAGCACAGCAAAGTAACTTTACCAGGAAATCCCTGCTCTGTTGAAGCCCAGGACCTGAAGGCAGGGTGAGCAGCTAGAATTTTCCCACGTCACATGGAAACCTCTCTCCAACAAGGTAAAAATCCCCAACACTGGCTGCACAGAAAGCACCAGACACTGTTGTTTTATGTTATGAATATTTATTTTTTCTTCTTAAAAATGTACAAAAAATAAAATAACTGTATTTATAGTTTATAGATTCCCCCTCTCCCATTTACAAAACTATTAAGTTACATTTACCTTTTTTTTAAAACATGGGAGCAAATTGTACATATATCAATCTCCCTTGCTTGTCTTTAAGAAAGGGCCGTTCATAGCATTTGGCACAAACCCTTTATTTCTGTTGCATTTTCATGATTTTAAATAAGAAGGAAAATAAACATTTGATTTATTTCACGCTTCCTAAGTTTCTGGGCAGGGACATGCCTTACTCTTTTAGAAACCAATTCCAAGATGACATCTGACTGCATTTTTCTGTTGGTCCCAACTTCTAAATACTCATAAAGTCTAAACAGTTTGGAGATGTATGAGGAAAAACTCTTGTTCTGTTCAGTTCAGACCTTAAAAAAAAAAAAAGTAAAGAAAAACGCTCATTTCACATGTCCGTGATCTTCCATGGAGTTTTTTAAGCTTATTTGAGTTTGATTAATTTAAGGGACAAAAAAGAAGAGGCAGCAAGTTTTCCTATCTCTTTGGAGTGTTTCGCTCGGGAAATTTTGCTCATCAAAGTTCAGCTAACATACACAGCGGACACATCAAAGGCAAACTGGGGTGCTCCAAGGACGCAGAGCAGAATGGATCGGAAGGGATGTGGCACTCGGCACCACCCTCTGGTGGCACTGGCCTCATATCCCTTGTTGTGGCAATTGTCACCACCGTGATTGCTCAAGGACTTCGGAAACATGCACAGCATCTTCAATTCATCTTCTGCCTTAGGGCAGGACGGGCAAACAGTTTCATAAGGAGGCTGGAGAGAGAGGGGTAGGTTGCCTGTGTCAGGCTGCCAAATCTTTGTCTTTTTCCTACTCTGGAGTCCTATGCCCCAACCCGAGTATTTGCCGTTGTTATGTCTGCCGATCATATTTGAAACTATTCCTAACCCTAGGAGCATGGGAAGTGCATAGTACAACATGTATTTCCAACACTGAATTTGTCCATCTCAGAACAGAGCCCCATTAGTACCCTGGAGGGTCCCCAAGCTGCTGGTCCAGGGTGTGGCAGTCAGAGTGGAGGAGGAGGGGACAGACTGGAGCACAGCTGGATCCACGATGCAAACCTTTGGCACCACAGAAGAGTTAACATGCCCAGAGGACACACAACAAGGTGCCCCGTCACTGCTACTCGGAGATCTTCTTGGGCACAGCACCTGCTCTCTGCCCCATTCAATCCCTCCGCAACCTCAAGGAGAAACAGCTGAGCTAGAAGCAGCCCCTCCATCCTGCTCTGCATCTCAGGGGCAGATGAGGTGGGAGCGCAGGAAGCCCTTAGAGAGGGGGCCTCCAGGTAAGAGTCAAAGTGCTTTACAAACAAATCTGGGCCTTTCTAGAGAACCTGTCCTAGACCCTGGACCTTGGGTGCAGGATGTGTCTAGCTACCAAAAAGCTAGTGCTTCAGCCCACAAGGGTGAACGCAAACCCCTAAACCTGTCCCCTCAAAGAGAACAGTGGTCCATGATGGTTCATCATTTTGCGATTGTTTAGAGGAGTGTTTTTCTCTTCCGGCTCCCAGGGCATGTAGCAAGAGACCACAGCTTCTCTCTCCCAGTTTGCCTCCTGAGGCTGGTTTCACAGGAGCCAGGTATCTTGGCACATTCTTTCTCACTCACTTCCTTAAAACCCAGCACCCAGGAGCAAGGCAAACAATCCCCGCTTTCCGTCTGATGGCCCAGGAGGAAGCCCCAGCCTGCCGACTCAGAGCTGAGCTGTTCACAGCTCTCACACAGCAGCAGGCCACTTGAGATGAAGGGCGTGTTTGTAAACTGGGAGGCACAGCACAGTGTCCAGGATTCTCATGATAGCCAAGGAGCTCTGCAGCAGGCCCAGCCACAGGGCCCTGATGGCAAACCCCCTGCAGAGGCTCTCCAGAAAGCTCAGGCCGTGCCCGCAGCCAAAGCCGGAGAAGGAGCTGGGGTCTCAAACAGGATGACCTTTCCCACGAGACAGCGCAAAGGGAAAGTCAAGCAAAACACATAATTGTGAGATAAATGTGGTGGCCTCGAAGGAGAGTCATGCCCATGGAGAGGGAGAGGGGGCTTCCTCTGGGGACAGGGAATGAGCCTCCAGGTATGCCCACCGCAGAATCCATCTTGACATCAGCTGCAGTCACCTTAACATCCCAAAGGCCCTCTCCCTAGCCCTGCAAGTCTCCTGAACAGGCACAGAGGCAAAAACCCCCATTAAAACGGTCTCCAGGTCTGTGTCTCCTCTAGACCAGTGGCAGTAAACATGCCCACATACCACAGGTAAAATATATTATTACAATATTATAAACACTATGTACAATGCAGACAGGCAGACTTTCTGTGTTACTTACTAATTACACGGTGACTGAATGTCTTCCTGTACAAGGCCTGGTGGCCACTTGCTGGGAACCCTGGAGGTATTTAGCAAGACAACCTTCCCCAGAGCAACCTAAAGGTGTTTGACCAGAAAGTGGGCATCCACCTCTTGCCCCACCTATAACTACTGCACCCAGAAGTAGCTCATTTTGTCCAGCCACTGGGGAGATGTGGAGGGGTGAGAAAGAAGGGATGGGGATTTTTTTAGGCTGTTCAGGATGAGTGTTTCTCTTAAAGGGGGAACGCTGGACGGTCTCATCTGGAGCTAGCAGTGACCTGCAGAGTCCTGGCGGGCCTGGACCCGGGCTCCAGGAAAAGGTGGGCAATAGGAATCCAACAGGCCTAAGGCACCTTCCTGAGGGGCTCAGGCTTCAGCTCCGTGGTAGGTGCCAGTGGATGGGCTAAGCACACCGACAGTGGGGCCTGTCCCTTGCCCTACTCCCCAGCACAGTCTTGTAACAGCAGTTGTGAGAGGGGGGAGATGGGTCTCCAGGTTCTGGGGCCGGGGCCTCTGTCTCTCTCAGGGAGGAATGCACTGAGAGCTCCAGCCAAAGCGGATGCCAAACCCAGGGCTAGATTTCCATGAGCGTGACCTTGAAGCCCTCTACCATGCTCTCCATGTTGAGGATGAAGGTGTCCTCGTTCGAGTAGTGCTCGATGATGTTGTCATCCATGTTCACCAAGATGCTGCCATGGAGCGGGGAGGGGTGTGAAAAACAAAGACGCCATGAACAATGTGCCCAGGGCAAGGGGAGCACCAGGCTGGGGGTTCTCGTAGCCATTCTTTTGTGGTGGAGGCTGGGAGGAGTGGAGGAGAGAGGACACAAGCCAGGGAAAGACCCTCATTCTGTTTTCTTTCCCCAAAAGCTAGTTTGAGGAAAGCAAAGCCTCAATTTCTCAGAACTAACATTCAACCCAAACTGCTTGCATTATAGATGAGTAAACTGAGGCCCAGGGAAGTTAGGAAGCCCAGAATCACAGAGTTACTGATTACCAGGGCCAGGACCTAAATCATTAGGCTCTCTAACTCTTTTCAGTAAACCATATTGCCTCTGCTCTTAGGAGGAAGAGGAAAATAAGCAAGAATCGCAGCTACCCTTTTTTTGAGCATGTAATATGACCTTGTATTTAGTTCTCACAGCAACTATGAAGGCAGATGTCATCGCCCTTTTGCAAATGAGAAAACTGAGCTCAACAAGGTTAAACTGTTTCCCCAAGTTCATTCAGTTAGTGCATGGCTGAGCTTGATTTTGAAATTAGCTTTACCTCATTCTGACACTTGTACTTTACCACCTGTGACCTACTCCTGGGGCTAACTATCCCTGGTAGAGTTTTAAGAAAGCCAACAGCTTCCAGAGACTTCCATAATTTCCTTAAGCCAATTTCATGATTTGAAGTCAGACAGATGCTAGTTTGAGAATGAACCACTGACTCTATCATTTTACAGTTATGTGTCAGCAGGCAAGCTGTTTAGCCTTTCAGAGCCTCAGTTTATTCTCCTGTAAAAATAAGAACAGTCACTTAGCTTTAACGGATTGTTTCTATGATAAAAAGATTTAGCACAACACCTGATACAGAGCTTGATGAAAGCAAAATGTTATCATCAGCATGTACCTCTGCACTGAGGATTTCTGCTCGGCAATAAGACTGTGAGACACCACTCAAATCTCACTGTCAGTAATACACCCAGCCTACTACCTTGGCAAGAAGTATAATGTGCATTTTGGTGAATCTTCCAACAAGAGCTCAGGTGGAAAGGGTTTCCTGTCGGATCCTCCAATCAACCAACAGGACTCATCACTCAGAAAGCCTGAGCTTCCCAGATAATCCAATTTCCTTTATGAAAGTGATCTGGAGAAGAGTTGAAAGACTCATCTTCTGCCTTTTGTAGGAAAATACCCCAGAAGCTGAGTCAACAGATACCCTCTCTTGGCACTTACACTAGCTCCTGTGGCCCCTACTCTTAGACCCTCACACATAGGAAGCCCACACAGAAAGTCAGACGGCAGAACATGGGAGCTAAGCACTTGAGCTTTGAGGACACAGATGGGTTCAAATCTGTGCTCTACCTACTGAACATGAGACCTTGCGTGACATGCTTAAGCCCCCTCTGGCTTGCTTTCTTCATCAAATAAATCAGAGATAAGAGATTTCACCTCACAGAGTGGTGAGAACTAAATAGAGGAATACATGTAAAGTACTTAGGAAGGGACCCCGAACCTACTGAACACCCAGTAAATATGACCTATTGTTCTTAACAATGAGAACACACAGGTCCAATGATCATTTGAGAACATTTTCTTGATAATTACCTTAGAAGAATCCCCTATGTTCCAAACCATTTTTTGTTCCTAGTGTGCCACCCAGAAACCAACCCCAAGGGCCATACGTGATTCCCTATAAACTCCACTCCCTGCAGAAAGGTGACTTTGCCATTCTCCCCAGTGTCCTCAGCACCTCCAGACCTCTGTGGTCTTCCTGCTCGTCTTGTCATTGAAATAGGCATCTCAGCTGACATAGTGCCAATGCACTGCCTCCCTCCCTCCCTCTCTCCCTAAAGATCTTCCAAATGCAATCTCCTCTGCAATTCTCTGGAAGAAGGACACAATTTTTATGAAAAGTGGGCAACAGACCTAACAGACAGGCATCATTTTATTTTTAAGGCATCATGTGGACTTAACTGATTTGAAAGTCAATTTAAGTTCAGTTTCTTTCTTACCCTTTTTTGCTTTTCTTGTAAAGCTTTGCTATCTTCTCCACGGGCAGCCCGTATTTCTCAGATATCTGTAATACCAATAACAAGAAGGCAGATGAGCACAGAAGGACGCCCAACTGGAGGCAAGGGGGAAAGTTCCATTTTCACTCCCTTGGACATTTTCCCAGCGATAGAGTGCTCTTCACCCATGAGTCAAACTCTCAAAACACTCATTTATGAGCCTCTCCCTTTGGATAGACTTTAAATCATTCAACAAAAAATTCAGCCTCATGGGAATTCAATCTATGATAAAAGCGGCATTCCAGGTCAGTCAGAAAAAGATGGACTGTAACTATGATGTTGGATGAAATAGTAGCCATCCAGAAAAAAATTTAACAAGTTACGTTGGATTCCTTCTCCACTCCTTACACCAAAATACATTTGATACAGATCAAAGATTTACATGTGAAAGATGAAACTGTAAAAGTAGAGGAAGAAAACATGAGTTAATTTTTTGGATAGCTGTCATCTTAAAGTAAGGAAGATCTTTCTAAACAAGACATGAAACCTAAAGAAAAAGGTCAAAAGGTTAATAAAACAACACAACTTTAAAAATGCAGTACAGAAAAAAAAAAACAACTAAAATGCTGAAGACAAAAAATACACTGGGAAACATTTTTGCAACACAAATGACAGACATGGAACTAACTTCCTTAAGTAAAAAAGAACTGCAAATCAAGAAAAAGATCAGCAATTCAATGGGCAAAGGAAGAAAAAACCTGAAGAAGCAATTCATGGAAGAAAAATAATTGGACAATGAGCATATAAAAAATGCACTACACAGTCATAATTTAAAATTTTCAAATTAAAGCAAAGTAGGATACTACTTTTATTTATTTTTATTTATTTATTTTTTGAGATGGAATCTTGCTGTGGTGCCCAGGCTGGAGTGTAGTGGTGTGATCTCGGCTCACCACAACCTCTGCCTCCCAGGTTCAAGCGATTCTCCCGCCTCAGCCTCCTGAGTAGCTGGGACTACAAGTGCTTGCCACCACACCTGGCTAATTTTTGTATTTTTAGAAGAGATGGGGTTTCACCATGTTGGCCAGGCTGGTCTCGAACTCCTGACCTCGTGATCCACCCACCTTGGCCTCCCAAAGTCCTGGGATTACAGGTGTGAGCCACTGTACCCGGCCTATTTTTCAAACTAACAAAAAACTAAAACTTGATAATACAGCATCAGCCAGAGTATGAGAAACAGCAATTCTCATATTCCATGTTGTTACTCTCAGATGCAAGAATAACATGCTCAACTTCTTGGAAAGAAATTTGGCAGAAGCTATTAAAATTTAAAATGCATATATCCTTTGACCCACATATTCCATATCTAGTAATCAGGTCTACAGAAATACATTCAGATGTACACAAAGATTTTCAAAGCATCACTGTTTAGAATAGAGAAAACTGCATATAACAAACATCTGTTAAACACATTTTAATAATTCACACTTAAAAATCATGCAGTCATCAAAAGAAATGTGGGAAGCCTACATGAATTCACATTAACAAAAATATTCTTAACATATTGAGGAGAAAATACCAAGTTGCAAAATTGTGTTTATAGTGTGATCCCACTTGTATTTTTAAATATATATATATGTATATGTAAGTACATAGAGAATATTTGAAGGACCCACCAACATATTAGCAGGGACTACCACTGAAGAATGGACAGAAACAAGGAGATCCTTTTAATTTTGTTTTGAAAAATTCGGTTCTATTTATTTTTACAATCATTGCGTTTCACTTTTATAAATATAAAGTAGTAATAGTTTGCAGATGGATTCGGGAAAGCCCTGCCCTAAATGTCTTTCATACCCTCTCTACTACCAAATCAAATCTGTCTGCCCCTTCTGAGCCCAGCAGTTGGTGGGGCTCACAGGCAGCTGAGAAAGGTGAAGTTTGAAATGTGGATTATTGGAAAGTCTAGCAGAGGCTGGAAAGAGAGGCTGAAGAGATCTAGAGCAGAGCTGGAGGAGCTTTGTATCCTAAGAAGAGTTCACTCTACAGAGACTCACAGATTCCCACCCTTCCATCTATCTCACCCCACAGGAAGAACTCCCCATCCCCTAATAAGGCCCGAAGGCACTGAACAGGTGAGCAGAGAGCTGGGAGAGCAAAAGGAGACTGGCACCAAGTAGCCGGCCTGACAGACATCACTAATCCATCACTGATGAGATAACCTCACAGCCACACCTGAGCCAAATGAGCCAAGGATGAAAAACAACACATCCAGTGGGGGTCTTTGGACTGCAAAGAAAATTGGCAGAACTTCTGTTGGAGGCATCCATTTGAACAGAACATAAAACAGCACTTAAGAAAAACAGAACACTTGTGGAGCACACACATGCAAAATTCTGATATACAAATATGATCATTGATCTAAACATTTTTTGAAGTTGAGCAAATGAATGAAAGGATAGGTGGTCAATTTAGCAGTCTCAATAGTGTCAGAAAAAATCAAGTCAAAAACAATTTCAAAGTGCAAAGCAAAAGGATAGAGCATAGATGGAAATCATGATGGAAAAGAAGAAAGACTTGAAAACATCCTGGAACTTCCCGGACAGAAATAGCAAGTTACCCCAAAAAAAGATAAGCCTGGCTTCAGTCTTCTCATCTCAACACTAGAAACCAAATGACAGTGGACAGGAACTCTTACAGACTACAGGAAAAAAGTATTTCACTCCATAAATCCCATACACCAACAAGCTATCTCTCATGTATCAGGGTGAAAGAGCAGTGTATTTCACCCAAATATCTCATTTGAAAAAATACAATAGGCCCTCAGTATCTCCAGGTTCTGCATTCTTGGATTCAAGCAGCCATGGATTGACAATATTAGAAAAAATGAAAAATAAAAGTACAATGGCAAAAAGTAATATGAATCAAAACAATACAGTATAACTATTATTTGCATGGCCTTTACAATGTATTACATATTATAAGTAACCTAGAGATTATTTAAAGTACATGGGAGGATGTGTGTGTGTTATAGGCAAATATCTATGCCATTTTACATGAGAGACTTGAGCATCTGTGGATTTGGGTTTGGGGGAGGTGTCCTGGAACCAGTCCTCCCCAGGACCTCAAGGGACCACTAGATTCACAAAAGCTCCATCCAAATAGCAAATGCATCCAAATGGAGACATCAAACTAGGGAAAGGGGGAAGGAAAAAAGCCACCAGTGTCATGCTGTAAACTTGAGTATATATAGCAGGGGTGTCCAATCTTTTGGCTTCTCTGGGCCACATTGAAAGAAGAATTGTCTTGGGCCACACATAAAACACACTAACACTAATGATAGCTGATGGACTTAAAAAAATTGCAAAAAAATATTCATAATGTTTTAAGAAAGTTTACGAATTTGTGTTGGGCCATATTCAAAGCTATCTTGGCCCACTTGCAGCTTGCAGGCCATGGGTTGGACAAGCTTGGCACATAGGGTTATGTGGACTGCAAATGTGAAATGTATGTGCTAAATAAAGATTCTTGAAGTAAAAAGGACAAAGGAAAATCTGATCGTTTTCTAGAAATAAAGCATTAAACTATTTTTGCAAAATCTAGAAGTTGGAAGTTGATCGGGAGAGGGTAAGCATTTCAACTGGCTCATTTTAGTGAGAGGAGGGAAGGCAAGGGAGAAAATACAGCTCTAAAGTCTCATCTCACAGAGGGAAGAGCGGAGCTGGAGGGCGCTGGTGGAGAAAATAGTTAGAAGTTTATTTTCAAATAGTAGCCAAGAATTACTTTAGGAATTTGGAAGATTTAGGAAACGTAAATAATAATTTTCAAATTTAAAAGTTGAAATACAGCAACTTAGAATCTGACTGCAAAACTAAAGAGAAAGAAGAAGCCACAAAATGAAATAATAAACAAAAAGATGGAAGAAATACAATCAAGTGTATCAGTTATTACACCAAATGAGAATAAACTTCATTCTTCCACCAAAAGCCAGAGTGTCTCAGTGAGTATAAAAGAAAATAAATAAATAAAGAGAAAGATAAAGAAGCCCAACTGTATGGTGTTTAAAAGAAAAGCACTGAAGACAATGTAGTGAGTGAAGGATGACTGATGGGTGACTATACCAATCAAATGCAAACAAGGCAAAAGAGGAGTGACAAGGTATAATTTAAGGTTGACGAGGTTAAGAATGGATATGATATAATGATATGATGTATGGATATGAATGGATATGATATACGATATAATGATAAAAAGCACAATTGATGGAGAAGCTACAGCAATCATAAAACTTTATGCATCTGATAACATGGCACTTAAGCAAAAATTATTATAGGTAATTGTTACAGATGTAATAATTTTTGCTTAAGTGCTTTGCTATTGCAAAATGAAAATGCAATTATTGTGGGAGACTCACTTGAAAACCTTGAAACAATGCAATTACAGTGAGAGATTTCAATAGACCTTTTTAAGAATTGAACAAATCTAGTAGACGGATAGGTAAAAACAGTTGGATAATATAACCATTACACTTTATATAATATAATAAAAATATACACACACCTATACACACACAGACACATTCATATATAGATATACACACACAAATATTATAAATATTATATATCCTAAAGAGATTCTCCCATGGATTGGGTAACAAAGATAAGCTACATTGAATCATAATTCAATAAAATTAGAAATAAAAATGTTATAAGTTTCCAGAAATGTTTAACCTCTTTGAAATACTTCTACGTAACCCTGGCTGTATAGCAGCTCACTATCTCTTTAGAATATCAAATTCCTTTAGCGACTGCTTGAGGAAGATATTGTATCTGTCTAAACGAACACTAAAAAGTTTCCTCGAACATCTTAATGTTGTTAATGCTGCTTCCAAATCTGGTGAGACAGTCAATAATGTACAGTTGACATAGCTTTCATCACTCCTCCCCCAAAATGCCGTTTTGACGAATTTATGCTTTCTTTCTCTCTTCCTCCCATGCCTGGCATCTGCACTGTTTGTCATGTCTCCTGGTGGCCATACTTGCACATGCAAATTAAAAGGGAATTGCCAAGGGGAGCTGGTTCTGCATCCAGAGGGCTCTGAGCGAAGCTTTGCTGAAGGGATGAAGGAAAAAGGACCCCAGACATAGCCAATTCTCAGAAGTCAGCTCACTACCTTCCCCATTCCCTGGGATTCTAGAACGACCCAGTTAACAGAGCTGGTGACTAGAAAAAATCCTTGAAGGACAAGCTGCTTCCCCATCATTTCTAGAGCTGCCATTTCCTCAGCATGGTTGATCTTAACCTGGGGGTCTACAGATGCCCAAAGAGTATATATATGAACTTGGATGGGGAAAACATTTGTCTTCATTTTCACTAACCTCTAACTGGAATGTAGCATTTTCTTCAAGTATGAACATAAAGTAACATTAGCAGTACCTGTGTCTTTTTTAACAATGGAAATCACAGATATTTCATGTCATATTAGAATCCTGCAGATGTTCCAAAATACTGATGACATTCATTCATCACACTTTGAAATTACAGTAGTTATTAGTCTCACTCATAGATCATATTTAATGCATGAATAAGGAGCACATGTTTCCTATATCATAAGCATGATTTTTTATTATTTTGAAGATAAATATCAATATAACTAGTTTCCTTTATAATCCTATGTATTTTATTTTATACATCTAAAAACATTATTCTGTAAAGGGTCCATATATTTCACCAGACCGCCAAAGGTATCCATGGCACAAAAAGGTAAGCACCCCGATAAACATTTTTCTGTGTATAAGAGCTTGTTGCATACTCGGAAGTCCTAGAGACTATGTTATTTGTACCTAACTACCATTCTGACTTCCTTGCCCTTCAAGAGTTGGTTTTTTTGAAATTTGGTTAGTGTTACTTGGAACTTCTTTTTAAAATAAAATGGAAAAATAAAATAGGGACGTTTTTCCACTCAACATCAACCAGCTTATATCTGTTAGTTCCCCGTTCCTAAAGAAAAGTGAATCTGATGCTCGGGTTTTCTCTTTTTGGGGGTTTGATTCCCAGCTCCCCAAAGCATGAAAGGGAACACCTCGGCTCACAAATCAACTGATGCAAGTCAGAACTGGGTAAGGCGCATAAAATCTAGGGTAGCAGTAGCACCAGCCATAGCTAGCACTTATTGAGTCACTGGGTCCCCAGCACACAGGCATGTGGAGCTTTGCATCTATTCACTTGCTTGGTCCTCACATCATGACAATGGAATAAGTGCTTTTGTGAGCTCTGTCTCTCAGATTAGAGAACTGAGGCTTCCAGTCAGTAAGTAACTCACCCAGGATCCCTCAGCTAGTAAGTGGCAGAGACAGAATTTGAAAGGGAACAACCTGGCAGATGGCTTTAGATTCTGAACTGCTAGAGAAAATGGGCATGTGTTGAGATGGTTTGGGGGCAAGTCTCACAGACCCCATCCAGTACAAAGAAGCAACTGGCAAAGGTGAAACCTCTGCCTCCAGGAGGGCAAAGTCCTGCTCTCAGTGCAACTCTCAGCATCAAAGGCAGCTTGCAAATATGCCACCCTGGGACAGTGTTCCCTGCCTCCATGCACTTCAGGGAGATGCGCTTTGCCAAATTCAGAACCCTGGAAAGTGAGACTAGGCAGGATATCATCATGCAGAGGAAGCTGGCCGTCTGTCAGGGGTGGCAGAAAATTCCTTCTGCCCAGGGGCTGGATGAGATCACCCACACAACAATCCTTCCTTCTATGAATGGAAAACGTGTGGCACATGATCGTTCTGTCGGAACAGGGTGATTCGGAGTGCTTGGGTTTCTTTCTTTGTGTTTTTCTTTCTTTCTTTTTCTTTTTTGGAGACAGTTTCGCTCTGTCGCCTAGGCTAGAGTGCAGTGGCGTGATCTCCGGTCACTGCAAGCTCCACCTCCCGGGTTCATGCCATTCTCCTGCCTCAGCCTCCCAAGTAGCTGGAATTACAAGCACCCGCCACCACGCCCAGCTAATTTTTTGTATTTTTAGTAGAGACGGGGTTTCACCGTATTAGCCAGGATGGTCTCGATCTCCTGACCTCGTGATCCACCCGCCTCAGCCTCCCAGAGTGCTGGGATTACAGGCGTGAGCCACTGTGCCCGGCCTTTTCTTTGTGTTTTTCAAGTTAATCTCAATTGAGCATGCATTTTTATAAAAAGTGCATGTTATAAAAAGTGCATTATCAATATTTGTAAAAACCCCAAAGACTTCCTTGACACCCAGGACGATTCTAGATCTTGGAGATGTCTCATCAATGTGTTATTGGTTGTCTGATGATCTATGATTTTTAGACTTATTTTGTGGAAAGTTCTCTTTGCCCAGAAACCTCATGTATGTGATAGGCAGAAGTTACGGACCAATTCCAATTCAGTCAGCCTTCTCCAGAGGCATACAACTGAACTGCCTGCTCTGGAAGTCAATTACGTTTAATGATTTTTATGCGGAGTTATATGCTGTTCATTCACTGGGGGCGCTTAAGATATACATCAAAAAAGCAATGGACTCTTGCTTGTAAATGCTGCCTAGGTGGCCGTGTTTGACATTTCAGGAGAACCAGGTAGGATTCATGAATCTCCTCCACACATGAATGACACAGTTGGACAAAAAGTGGGTGCTACTAAGGCCATGAGCGACCCTTTTCTTTGTAGACATCAGCTAGCTTCACTGACAGAGAATATCCTTATCCCTTTCTCTAGCCTCTTCGCCTTAGGGGAAACACAATCTGTCTCTCCACCTCATAGCACTCACAGTCATTGCCTCTGTGTGTGTGTGTGTGTGTGTGTGTGTGTGTTAGACACATAAAATACACTAACAGACACACAGACACACAGACACATGAACACACACACAGTATATATTAATTTATAATTTCTGTGTGTTACTTTAAGTACCATGTATACACACTCATTTATCCTCACACCAATCCTATATCCCATTTTATTATCTTCATAATATTATCTCATATTATTATTCTCATTTCAGAAGTGATGACACTGGAGTGTAGAGAGGTTGAGTAACTTGCCCAGCTCAGCTGTCTGACTGCATGGGATCAACACCACACAGACTACTTCTTGCCTGATGGCTTAGTATTGCCTGATCTCTTTAGATGTGGTGAGCTCTGAATGGGAATGTTTATCCTTCTTGTGATAACTTTTCAGATGTAAATGTCTCCCCAATTGGGCTTAAGTTGCTTGAGGACTTAAGTTGGCTCTATCAATCTGTGGAGCTGTCAGCCCTTTGGAAACCACGCCCTCTGGCCCTCAGTTTCTACATCTGTAAAGTGGTGATGATGCTATTTACCTGCCATGTTCATGGGGATATTATAAAAATCCAATGAAGCAGGGCATGTGAAGATCACACCACCCACAGCACTCAGTCTAGGGGTATACATACAGCAGATGCCCAATTCAGTCCAGAAAACTTATGCTGAAGGCTCTGGGAATACACCACAGAAAAGAAACACAGCCCCTGATCTCATGAACTTGACATTCAACTGGGGAAGAGAGAAACAATAAACATGGAACAAATATAACTATGTCAAGTGGTGATAAGTGCTATGAATGACAGAGAGTGATGAAGATGCTATTTACGTAGGTGGGCTGGGAAGGCCCATCTGATAAGGCAACATGTGAGCAGCAGCATGGAGGAAGTGAGCCTTGTCCATATGGAGGAAGGACATTCCTGGCAGAGGGAACAGCAAGTGCAAAGGCCCTGAGGTATGAGTGGGCCTGCTGGCCTTGGGGATTAGCCAGAAGGTACAGTGGCCAGAGATGCTTTATTTGCAAGATTACTAGGTAAAAATCACTAGAAATGCAGAAAAAAAAAGAATTGGAAACTCATCTCACTACCACCATCACCACCACCAAATTCTTTGTCTTTAAGGCAGTTTAAAACCTAATTATAACAATAAAGAAGCCAAATTGAATCATCAAAGTTATGTGGATTGCTTGATTGATGTAATACTAAATATGCAAATGAAAAGAAAAATAGTCTATATTCTCCAAATGATACCAAGTATGGGAATATTTAGTAACATCTGACTGATAGAGAACTCTTTTTCTTGTTCTATCTGGGTGTACAGATCTGTAAAGATAATGATTTTCTGGCAGGTGAAATGAAGGTCTGGGGGGTTTAGGACTACTGAATAAGAAGAATAATCCAGAAAAGTGACTCAGCTTGGCATAGATTAAACCATAATTACATTCCTCTTTGCTGTGGTCAAGAGTTCTTTCCAAAACAGTAAGAGGTCAAGGGTAGTACAAACAAAACTATTCTTCATGGTAGGCATTTTTCACATGTTGCAAGGAAGGAAACCAAACATTCAAAAATGGACATACTCAAGACTACACAGTTATGATTTGAACCAAGTCAGTCAAGTTCCCCAGTCTACCCTCTCTTCTCATGCTGCTGCACTTGCATTTATGGCAGTGTCCTGACCTCACTCTTACATGGAGACTTTTCTTTTTTTTTTTTTTTTTTTTTTAAGATTGGAGTTTCACTCTTGTTGCCCAGGCTGGAGTGCAATGGCGCGATCTTGGCTCACTGCAACCTCCACCTCCCAGGTTCAAGGGATTCTCCTGCTTCAGCCTCCCGAGTAGCTGGGATTACCAGAACCCGCCACCATGCCCAGCTCATTTTTTGTATTTTTTAGTGTCTACAGGGTTTCACCATGTTGGCCAGGCTGGTCTCGAACTCCCGACCTCAGGTGATCTGCCTGCCTCGACCTCCCAAAGTGTTGGGATTACAGGTGTGAGCCACCATGCCTGGCCTGGAGACTTCTTTAATGAAGGCAAACTCAAAAATATCATCTCAAGGGAGAATATAATGTCTGCTGAGTATAAGAACAGCCCAATTTTTAAAAAACAGAACTCCAACCTATCAAGTGGCTTAAATTACAGACTCCAGGAAATCCTTGTAGGCTGTAGGAACACTGTCACCACTGCCAAACTGTTCAAGAAATCTGCCTGATGTGACACCTTCTGACTCAACCCTAAGTTACTCGGAAGGAAGGGTGGCAACACTATTCTATCAAGATAACAAATCCACATTTCATCACCAATTGCCAAAAATTATTTTTTGAAGAAAAAAAAAGCTCTTTTTTTGTTTTTTGGCTCTTTGTTCTCCAGTTCAAACTTCCTTTTACCCCTAAATAACACCTGGCTGAGGATAGGGAGTTGGGTGTTCAGTAGGGGCAATAACAGCTGGTTCTCCAATGGGAAGCAATCCAAATATCCCTAATGTGGAAATAGCTGCATCATCAACATCATTGCCATCATCTGCTCAGCTAATATCTACTGAATATATGTGTTAAACTCATTTAATGCTGTTGATGACTTCATTTTATA
This sequence comes from Nomascus leucogenys, assembly GCF_006542625.1. Taxonomy (NCBI): domain Eukaryota; kingdom Metazoa; phylum Chordata; class Mammalia; order Primates; family Hylobatidae; genus Nomascus; species Nomascus leucogenys. The sequence continues at coordinate 53,813,621 of NC_044396.1, read as the reverse complement.
GATAAGGAAGTTGAGGCACAATCAACTTTTCAATAATTAGTCCAGGAAGGGAGCAAAACAATGTGAATATTGATATGAAGCAGGTGTTTCTATTTCCAAAACAATTGCAAGACTCACACAAGGCATACTTTTACATTTGGAGTTGTGAATTCTGCTTGCCCTGGAAGACTATGAGTTCCTTTCTCAACAGAGAGCATTTGGTCTTCCCAAGCCCTTGATGAAGGTGGTAGCCTAGACCCAGGCCAATTCCTAAAATCCGCTGGGATGGGGTCATGAAATAATAGACTGTAGGGCCACATCTTGGTTTAAAACTACCTTTGCAGAATGTGCAACCAAAAGAGTGTCATAAGGTGACTTATTACCATCCTAAGTGAATAATGCATGTAGGACCTTAGGGCAGAATCAGACTCTAATACCACTTCCCAGCCAAAGTACACACCAGCTGGTGGCTTTCACATTAATGGGCTTCAATTAACCAGGAAGCTTGTTACCAGTGCTGATTCCTGGGCCTACCCCTATAGAATCTGATTCTGAAGATCATGGGTGGGGTTCTGGGATGGCATCTTTTTTTTTTTTTTTTTTTTTTTTTTGAGACGGAGTCACTCTCGCCCAGTCTGGAGTGTGGTGGCACAGTCTCAGCTCACTGCAAACTCCGCCTCCCATGTTCAAGTGATTCTCTTGCCTCAGCCTCTTAAGTGGCTGAGACTACAGCGCATGCCAGCACACTCAGCTAATTTTTTGGTAGAGACGGGGTTTCACCACGTTGGCCAGGCTGGTCTTGAGCTCCTGACCTCAAGTGATCCATTCGTGGGATGGCATCTTTGAAAGGTAGCCCAGGTGATTCTGACGGGCCCAGTTAGATAAGCAATGCCCTAGGTCCACAGTAATGAGTAGGGGACTTTGTTTGTATTTATGGGAAGCCATTTTCAACCAGTGACAGAGTTCAAAGTGATGGCCTGAGGTCAAGCATAATATCTCTTGATTAGTCATGTTTTCTTAAAATTTAAGGTTTTTCCCTTTTCTACTCACTGAGCATTTTTTCTGTCTATATAACCTTCAGCTGTTAAAAACTATAAGCCCCCTCACAATGATATTATTTTGAAATTAAAAGTCAAAACAAAACATGCAGACCAGGGTCACGTTGCCTTCTTGTCTTGAGACTTTGTTTAATGTGGGGCTTTGGACTGTGGGGCATAAAGATCATTTCTTGGGAGCAGCTTTTTGCCTCTGGACTCAGGAGAGAGGACCTCCCCACACAACTTTGGAGTTTCAGATGCAGATACCTGCACCATTTCCACAGCCCTGTGCCGTGCCTCCTCTGAAATTTCAAATTCGTGGGATATTACATAATGGAATCATGAGTAAAAATAACATTCTGCCTTTTGGACAGTAGAAAAGGAGCACTTGAGAAATCCAAAATCTGAGGATTTCTACCCAAACAATGATTTAGTAATAAAGGCTAATTTAACTGTGGACTTGGTATATACCAGAGGCCAGGCAGAGTTTCAGATCTCTGTTGTCTCATTTGTTGTTATCTCACAACAATCCCACAAGGCAGGTAGTATTATTATTTCCATTTTAACAATGAAGAAGAGGTTAAGAAACTTGTCCAGCTAGCAAGAGGCACAGCCAGAATTTGAACACAGGTTTTCTGAGGCCAAGCCCATATGCTGACCCCTAAGCTATACTGTCTGTATAGTACACACACATACACACACACACACACATTACCAATATACATTTGTATATACCAATATAGATATACAATATGTCATATTGTATATATTTATATTATACACATGCATATTACCAATATACGAGGATGCACTGGTGTCACTATGATAAAGTGTCATGCACTAGTAAGGTCCTGGTCTAAAGAGAACCCACACCCTGAAAGGAAACCCTTTATTACCCCACCCAGGTCCCAGATAAACTTAGTGTACAACTACAGTGAGCGGGAGCCACTGTTCTTGAAGATTCTACCACCTCATTTCACAGCATGCTTACGCCCTCGCTTACACAGAGCCTGCTGTCCTTCATGGCTGCCCCCAAGTTGCCGGGGCTGCTTTGTCATTCCAGACTGCATCACCCGAGGATCCTGGAGGAACTTCTCTTGCACAGCTTTCCCATTTGCATAACTTAGGAAGCAAGGAAATAGCTTGTGTTGGTGCTTCAATGAAACCTTTTCTTTTTAGACATAAAGGGGAGATGAAATCAGAATTGCCCTAAGACATCTGACCAGAGCCAGCCTAGGGAACCTGACCTCTCTGTGGCTTACAGGGTCAAAGGATACATCCCCACCCCTCACCCTGTACCTTCAGCTAACCAAAGTGAGGCAGGTGTAATGAGCTCCCACTAAAAGGGATCAACGGCCAGATGCTGCTGAGGCGGGGAGGGTAGGCAGAGGTTGCTGAGCTGCTGTTTAGGTGGGAGTGAAGGTGACATTGAGTTCCACTGTGGTCCATTCCAACTCCATCTACAGAACACTTATAGAACTGGTCAGATACCACGGAAGGTAAAGACACCAAGGAAAAAGGAAGGCTCGGAATGTAATGAATGAATGCAGAAATGGTCTAGATCAGAGGTTCTCACACCTAGCTCATCTCAGAATATCCTCAGGAGCTTGTTAAAAATATAGGTTCCTGATTCCCACTTCCTCCCTTCCCTGATCTACCTGCAATTCAGAAGTATCAGAATCTCTAGAGTTGAAGTCAGAGAATATGCATTTAAGCAACTGCTTCTGTGGTTTTCAAATACCACTGTCCCGGTTAAGTCAGTTTTGGTAATACAGTCTTAAGGGCCAGATTGGAGTATGAAATTATCCAACATTGTCCAGAAAGGTCCAAATATTTTATGAGCTTTTCCAGCTTATGAGCTTCCAGCTTAGTCTATCCCCTAGCAATCTTAGACTCATTTTACAAATCTTGGTTTATTTGAATATATATAGATCATATTTTTGTGGCATTGATTTCTGTTTTTGTTTTTCCTTAATGTGAGGCAGATCCACTAACAACAAACTCCATACTATGGAAAAATCCTATAGAAGAAAAAAGATGACCTAATCCTCCATCAGTGTGTTTCTGGAGGTCCTTGATGCTCCACTCAGAATTGCCTGGGGACTTGTTAATAACAGATCACAGAGGGCAGCACGATGACATTGGTAACATTCCTACACAGTTTTTAAAAATTTCTGGTGAACAATGAATACTAGCTAGATAGATAGATAGATAAATAGATATCACGATTCACCATTTTAACCATCTTAAAGTGTATAATTCAGTGCTGTTTAGTAGATACACAATATTGTACAACCAACACCTCTATCTAATTCCAAAACATTTTCATGCCCCTCAAAGAAAACCCATTAAGCAGTTGTTCCACCTCCTACCCCCATCCTCTGGCAACCACTAACTTGCCTTTCGTCTCTATGGATTTGCTTATTCTGAATATGTCCTATAAATTGAATCATACCACATGTGGCTTTTTGAATCTGGCTGAGCAATTCCATGCCTTGGAACATACCCAAAAGAACTGGAAACAAGTATTCAAACAAAACTTGTCCATGAATGCTCATAGTAGCAGTATTCACAATAGCCAAAAGGTAGAAAAGTTCCAATGTCCATCAACTGATAAGTGGAAATACAAAATGTGGTACATTTACACAATGGAATACTATTTAATCATAAAAAGAGGGAAGTCCTGATTACTACAACACAAAGGAAGCTCAAAAAAGAGTATCCCAAATGAAAGAAATGGTATGATTCCATTTATAGGAACTATCCTGTATAGTTTAACATTTAGCTTCATAACCCAAGATGCTGCTCCAATGTAGCAGTTTTCCAAACCAACCAACAATTTTGAACTGTGTTCCTGGCAGTCCTGTTGTCTCTATCACTATAACAAAACAAATCTTCTACAATATAGTTGTATGGGGCAGTAGTTGGGTGGGGGGGCAGTTGGGAGTGGAGGGAGTTAGAGAGTGTATTCAAAGTAGAGTTCTATTGAGGTTATATTCAGGTGAATAACATATAAACAAAATGTAAAATAGCTTCTTGTGAGCCCAAGTTGGGTAATACTAGACAAGACCGTGGGTAGGAAGGGAAAAGTCTTACGGCAAATCACTATAATTCTGCATTATTTTTTTTCTTAACAAAGAGATCATATTTTTTTTTTGACCACACCATCACAGCCAGTGAAACACTTAATTGTTTTTGTTTTGTGTATATTTGGGAGTTAATCATATCTAATTTCGTTTCATACCAAGAGACAAGTGAGAACTCACTTTCACCTTCCTCCACAGCATCTAACTGTGATTAGCCTTAAGCTGACAGGGAATTGGCAGTTTTTCAGTTTCCTTCTCAAGATGCTAATAAGCCTTGACAGTAGCGATATCAATGCCTCCACAAATCTCAGGTTTTTCTTGTTCTGTATAAAGCTCATTCTGAAGCCATCTCGGTGGCTGCACGTTAGTACATGGACTCCAGAGGAGAGAGAACACAGCAGGTTTCCTGGAGGCTGAAAGGAGTATATGGCTTACCGCTTCCATCAGGCCCTTCACTGTGGGAGACTTCAACATCAATGCATCGAACACATCGTCAGTCTCCTTCCTCACGTACAAGAGCACTGGAAGAGAAGGCAAGAGAGCCACGTGACCGAGGGGCTGCACAATTCCACAGCTGCTCCAGGGGACTGTTTCCTGTCACACAGGTGTTAGAGGGTGGCACCTCCTGTGAAGCCTCGGAACCCTGGTCCAGATAACATTTAACAAGGGTGACTGAGACATCTCCATAAACAACCTGTGGCTAGGGGCTGTTAAGGAGTGATCAGATGAGATAAACCGACAACCTGGCCATAAGATGCTTTGACACAAATGTTCCCATTGGAATTTCTCCTGAGGGGTGCATCACACCTTTTTTTGCAACCTCTTTTCCTCTGTGTTATTTGTTCCTTTGACAAATATTACTGAATGCCCACCTGGGCCATAGGCTGTGTGTGCTAGGAGTTGGGGTTGTGGCAGTGTTAGATAAATCACAGGCCCTGTCCTTAAGGTTTTTGCAGTCAATTTAGAGAAGCAGGCGTTCCTCAAATAAGCACACAACTAGACACAGGGTTATGGAGGAAAATGGCAGGAAACAGTGCTTATAGGGGCCTGGCTGTGACCCGGAGGGGTTGGGGGAAGTTTCTGCAAGGGTCCCTTGAAGGAGAGATCCAAGTTGTGAATTGTGTGTGCATGAATGCAGGCAAGTGATGAGGTGGGGGCAGTGGGGAGAAAGGGAGAAGAGGGAGAGCAAACTCCAGACAGATAACCAACACGTGTACAGGCCTGGGAGGGAGACGCGGCACTGTCCGAGACAAGGGGAGGAACAGGCTTAGGATGTGGAGTCCCACGGGGCTGGGTTTGACCCCAGAGTGCAACCCCTGCTGTGGGCCTTGGTCATTTAAACTCTCCAAGCCTTGGTCTTCTCTGCGAAACATGGATAATAACATCTGCCTCGCAGAGCTACTGTGAGGGTTAAATGAAATAAAAGCCATGTGGCACGCTTAGCCCAGGGCCTGCACACAGCAAGCACCCGTCCTCGATCAGTGGGGGAAACAGTTGTCATGGTTCTAGTGCCCTCAGTGAAGTGGAGTATAGCTTTTCTATTTATTTCTCTGCAAAATAACATTCTGAATTTCAGAACGTAGAGTAAGAGAGATGATAGAGAAGTCTTGGCTATCTTTAAAGATGTGAACACTGAGGCTCAGAGAGGCTGAGACACTCCCCCAGGGTCCCACAGACATGACAGCTGCTGGCTGATGTTCCTTCTGCCACCGTTGCCCTTTCTGCCTGTCCCCATCCTTACAGCAGTTGTGTTGCAGCTCAGCTCCCAGAATAAACTTGGAACTGTCATTCAGAGGCCACCCTCATCCCCATTGAGTGGTCTCCCTCCTCCCAGTGATGTGGCCTCTGATTCTTCCTTCAGAGGGAAGGAAGAAGGTTAAGGCTGAAGCCCCATGGCCATCTAGGGAAAATGCACAGGTCAAAAAACCCTGCCAACTCTGGGTACCAGCGACACTCAGATACCAACAGAGCCATCAACCAGAAGAACAAAGTTGAAGCTAGAAAATGAAATCAGCTCTCATGCAAACTCCTACCCCTCCTCCCCTCCTCCCAATCCTGGGGGGACTTCATTAAAGCTGGTTGCTTCACAAAGGCCAAGTCTGCACGAGTCATGTGGCTTCTACCTGCATTTCCTTTCTGCAGCCAGTGGATGTTCAGTTAGTGTATGAAAAAAAAAAGAAAAAGAAAATAATGAACAAGTATTGCCGAGTCTCTTCTTTTTACCAAATATAAAAGTAAAACACCAATTAAATAAATAGAATGTGTCTCCAAAGATTTCCAAATTAAGTTCTTTGGAAGGAATATTTTATGGCCTTCATTTCAGCTAAAATAATCTAATGACCTAATGGCTATTATACGAGGACTCAATGTTAGCAGTACAAGGAAAAATAATTAGAATACAGGACCTTAGTTACAACCAGATAAGGAAAATTCAAGGCAAGGAAAAAAGCCATTGATTGCAGCTGCAGATAAACAGTCTATAATTCTCTCTGCAGCCCCCAACAGGAAAAAAAAAAAAAGTAATTTCCAGCAGGCTGACCCCCAAACTATATTCTTTTTCTTTGAGACAGAGTCTCGCTGTCACCCAGGCTGGAGTGCAGTGGCGTGATCTCAGCTCACTGCAACCTCTGCCTCCCAGTTCAAGTGAGTCTCATGCCTCAGCCTCCTGAGTAGCTGGGATTACAGCATGTGCCACCACACCCGACTAAGTTTTTGTATTTTTAGTAGAGAGGGGGTTTCACCGTGTTGGCCAGGCTGGTCTCAAACTCCTGGCCTCAAGTGATCCACCCGCCTCAGCCTCCCTAAGTGCTGGGATTATAGGCATGAGCCACCATGCCTGGTCCCCCAAACCATTTTCTATTATGAGTACTGCTTCCACTGGATTTACAAATCTCTTCTTTTGAAATAGTGGTCTTTGAAATGATACGGCTGCTCTTCTTGCTTCAGGTGTGGCTGGAAAGTGTTAACGGGAGCCATGTTGATGGGCCTCGGAGTGGCACCAGGCAGGGCAGCTCCACCGTTCCCCTGCTGGGCCTGTTGACAGCAACTCGCAAGGTGTGCTGGGCTCACAGTCCACCCCCACAGCTTTCCCAGGGAGCCAGCTTTCATTACTCTGTGTCTGTGGCAGAGCAACTGAAGTAATCACTCTGCTGATAGTCGCAAGAACAACCATCATGCATCCTAGACATTGTGCAGCCAAAGGCAGGCAGCCACATGGGCAGCCCCCAAGGGACTCCCACCCAGCCACCTTGCCACAAAAGCAAAAACCAATAATCATGGCATTGGTAATAATTATGTTCATTCTCTCTCGGAGAACTTCTAACAAATAAACAAATGGGCAAAGTCATTGAACCTCATTCCCCTACTTTTCAAAGACCAGCTCAGTGGATGCTCCGAGCAAGGGGCCCAGTAACCCCACTGACCTTTTCCCAAGAAAAATCACTCCCGAGGAAAGTGCCCTTTATTGCTGGAAGGTTACAGTGCCCTCATGTGTCTATGATTCAGATGTTTCAAAGGCCACAGCCCAGTACAATTTCTAGTGGCAATTTTTGTGCTGGTTTCACAATCTCAAAATAATCTGAAAAACAGTCTTTAGATTAACCTCCAAGCACTCTGTATGAAGGCTAGCCATAATTAGTTTTGCCTGTGTGATTCTGTGATTCCTGATTTCTGTGTTACTGCCCTGACTCTAGAAAAGCCATCCAAGAATGAAGTTCAAATGTACTGGAATATTTGACGGTGAGTTTGTGAAATCAGAAATTTTTTTAAAGGTTTGGCTGGGCATGGTGGCTAACACCTGTAATCCCAGCACTTTGGAAGGCTGAGGCGGGCAGATCGCTTGAGCTCAGGAGTTCGAGACCAGCCTGGACAACATAGTGAAACCCCATCTCTACCAAAAAATTAGCCAGGCATGGTGGCGTGTGCCTGCGGTCCCAGATACTCAGGAGGCTGAGGTGGGAGGATCACCTGAGCATGGCAGGTGGAGGCTGCAGTGAGCTGAAATCATGCCACTGCACTCCAGCCTGGGTGACAATGAGACTCTGTCTCAAAAAAGAAAATTTTTTTTAAGAAATTTTTGTAAACGTTTAAATGTTTCTAATGTAGCATTTATGCATTTATGCTGTTTCCATTCTGAAGCACTAACTACTTATCCACAGTTATGATAATATCACTTAACTAGTTACTAATAATAAAACCAACAGTTACAACAGTGAGCACGGAGTGCTGCCTATGTAGGAGGTGCCTGCCTGAAGGATCTCCCAGGTATTAACTCCTCAGTCCTCACACAGCTCTATGAGGTAGACACTCCTGCCATCTTTTTACAGATGAGGACGCGGAGGAGCAGAAGTGTGAGGAAGCTCTTCAAGGTCACACAACTGCAGGTGGCTGTGGCAGGCTACAGAGGGGTTCTCTTGACCACAGTGCAAATCCCATTACAACAAACAGGAAAAAAATAAAATTTCTCAATAACAAAGTACTCAAGCCTGTGCAGATGGTGGGCATATTTAACATGGTGAACTGACTCATTAAAAGTCCGTACAGCACTTCAGGAGGCCAAGGCGGGCGGATCACGAGGTCAAGAGATCGAGACCATCCTGGCCGACATGGTGAAACCCTGTCTCTACTAAAAATACAAAAATTAGCTGGGCGTGGTGGCGCACTCCTATAGCCCCAGCTACTCGGGAGACTGAGGCAGGAGAATCGCTTGAACCCAGGAGGTGGAGGCTGCAGTGAGCTGAGATCACGCCACTGCACTCTAGCCTGGCAACAGAGCAAGACTTTGTCAAAAAAAAAAAAAAAAAAAATCTGTACTGCTGGTAGACTGAGGCAGGAGGATAGCTTGAGCTCAGGAGTTTGAGACCTGGGCAACATATTGAGACCTTGTCTCTACAAAACATTAGACAGATTAGCCAGACACGGTGGTGCATACCTGTAGTCCCAGCTGCTCAGGGGGCTGAGGTGGGAGGATAGCTGAAAGCCATCAGGTAGACGCTGCAGTGAGCCCTGATTGTGCTACTGCACTACCTCCTGGGTGACACAGCAAGACCCTGTCTCAAAACAACAACAAAAAAATCCAGTACTGGCTAGGTCTTGGGTCTCTAGAAGCCTCAGTGTTGGCTGCAGTAGGATACTGAGGGGAATGTGCACCCACGCACTTTCCTCTTACTCCAAGGAAGGGCATGGAATGGGGTGTGGCACTGACATGTTGGGCAAGACATGGACACAGTCAAACTTTGTTTCTTACCCTCTTGGTGAAGCAGAATAAGACCCTTGACTGGGAGAAAATGAGTAAGTGGTGATGCCACAGAAACCTGAGGCTCATTTATTTGGGGGAGATGAATCATTTGCATGTATCGAATGAGGCTCAATCACTAGTTCTTATGAGGTATGATTGTCACACACACAGCAAGAGTTTCATTCTTAACCTTGTACCTTGCTGCTCGATGAGTCTGTTTATTCATTACGTTCTCCCAAGACAAAGGAAAGAACCAGCACCCAGGAATAACAAACGTTTTTTAAGGTGTTGAAAGGACAGAGTTTAAAGCAAAGGAGAAGACTGTGGACTTCCTGTGTGAAGAGAAAGTCACCAGGCTGGCACAGAGCCATGGGGGCCTGGGCAAGAGGGCTGCAAGCTCTTCTTGGGAGAGACACCCCGCGTCCCTTCTGGGAGGGCATGCCCCAGCAGGAGAGATACCTCGCTTTGTCCCTTCTTCTTTCATCTGCTTTGAAGGCACTGGACCAAACTCCTCTTCCATGGGCCTGAACATCCGTTTAACAAGGACACTGCCGCTAGAAAAGATAAGCAGAAATCCTTAAGTAAAACCGGCAAGGTGTCAAAACACACGTTCATGTACACGTCAGTTTCTATCTTTTCCTTTGCTTATACCATCCCTATGCTCCGTAACTGGATCCACTCACCAACCTCCTTCTTTCCCTTGCGGGTCCCAAGCAATCCCTGTCTGAAGCAGCACACACACCAGTATCTTTAGGGCATGAACCTAACACGTGCTTCCCACGGATCCTCCTGAATATGGATCCACAAAGGTGAGACTTCAAAAGTAGGTTTTACCCACTCCGTCCTACACCTATCCCTTCTTTCTGCTCGAGATCGGGGCTGAGGGGAAGTAAATCCCTGGTGTCCGTATGGTGTCCAAGTCACATCAGCCCCTACCAACCAGCTGAGGCCTGGGTGGCCTGCCCCCTTTTGCCAGCCCCCTTAGGGGAACAGCAGAGAAATCTGGAAATGCTGTGAGCCTGACACAAGTTCTGTGATGTGGCTTTCCTGCCATTCTACCTCTCCCTCTAGCTGCAGCAGATGAGACTGCAGTGGTGGAAGTTCCTTAGACACCCAGACCTTGGCTGCACAGGCCTTTGCTCCTTCTCGGGAGAGGTTTGCAGTCCCCTTTCCCAGAAGCCTGTGGTGCTGAGGCCTTGCATGTCCCCAGCTCGGCCGGTTCTGATGTTTCTGCATTTCCTCCCACAGTCGCTGTCCTTGCTTAGTCTCCCGGGTACCCTAAGCAAGAGGAGGATTTTTTTTTTTTTTTTTTGAGAGAAACAGAAACTAAGAGGATGGAAGTCACTGACACTGAGAAAATGTCCCCGAATGGAATCTTACTGTTTTTCAAACCTTCAAGGGAACAGATGCAGGTTTTTAGAAATTTTTAGTGTCTCTAAAGATTCCTGGGACCCGGTGCTGATCACAATCCCAAAAGACACAATCCCAGATGCCATGATCCTGAATGTTGAGATCCCAAAAATATGACGTGAGGGATTTTAGACTTCAGGGCTTTTGATCTTTTGAGACTTCAATATTCAGGATTAAGGCCCAAGCCTCCAGGACCAGGCACGTGAAGAAATGCCAGATGGGTAGCTCAGCAGAACTGTTAAGACAGGAATTCTGAGACCACATTACCTTGGTTTAAATCCCTTGCCCTACAATTTGCTATAGGAGCCTGGACCAGTTCCTCAACGTTCTTGGGCCTCAGTCTCTTATATTTAAAAGGAGGCTGTTAAGAAAATTGTATCCCATTTCAGTGATGACAAAAGGTGCAATGTGTTAAGTGTCAAATGCAGGGCAATGCAACTAATATGCGAAACAGGCTGTTCAGAGAAGCATCTTTGAGGGAGCAACCTCATGATAAAGCTATTCAAAAACCCCGAGATAATGAGGAAGGGTATGAGAAATGCTCTTCAGTGTCAGCATCCTCTTAATTTGTTTCCTAGTAAGTCAAACTATGGAAACAACTAGAGAAAAAACTTAAAACCCAGATCCCAGCTGAAGGTGGTAACTTATTAAAGTTTTTAGGGCAGTGTTCCCTCCGCCTTCCTCTTACTACCTTGTCATAAAAGCAGGTCATGTTACTGTGTCACGTCTTGGAACTGAAGTGACCATGGCCTCAGGGCTAGAAGATTAAAAAACCCATTCACAGCAGTCAGTAACTAGTAGGTTAATAATGGGTAAATAGCCCGAAATATCACCAGACACTCCATCATGCTGTGCGAGGGTTCCTAAGCTAGTGACATTCTTTTTCACCAAGCAAGATTTATTTATATTTTTCCAGTTCTGCTGACTTTTGATAGCACCCTGTTCTGAACCATGACAAACACTGCCATTAAAATAACATCTTGGATGAACCACATTTCTTTTGGGAGTTCAAAAATGCTTTTTCACACTTTCAAATCTATAAACTCAGTAGGAGTGAATAAGTTTATGTGGCTCAAATTCAAATGTTTCATTTGTTTTCAAAGCAAGGCAAGAAAAGAAGGGCAGATATGACTGCCCCATTTGACAGATGAAGAAAGCAAATTTCAGGTGTCCTGGTGCCCAGTCCAATTGCAGCCCGCCCCCTGTAGCTGTGGGTTCCACATCCATAGCTTCAACCAACCACAATAAAAAATTTCAGGAAAAATTTGCATCTGTACTGGACATGTACAGACTTTTTTTCCCTTATCATTAGTCCCAAAACAATATAGTATATCAATTACTTACACAGAATTTGCATAGGAGTAGGTATTATAAATAATCTAGAGATGATTTAACGGAGGATGTGTGTCAGTTATAGATGAATACTATGCCATTTTATAAAAGAAACTCTTCAGTCTGTAAACTTTGGTATCCATGGGAGGTCCTGAGGCCAATCTTCCACAGATACTGAGGGATAAATGTACTGCAAAAGGACTGGAGGGCAAGAAAAGGATGCTTTCTCTGACATCAATTTCCATCTCCCTGGCACAATGTGGTGGTTATTATGTAGAATGATTCTAGGCCCGGCAGCACATTCAGCCATTACCTTGTAGGATCAACTCAGGGAAATCAAGTCCCGGAGGTATAAAGGCGGTGTTAAGTTTCATCAGAAAAACAGTGGGAAGGTATCAGGTCTGAACCACAGATCTCTGGCCATACCTGTAAAAGGCAATGTTGCAGCCTACCTGCCAGGGTCAACTTCACTAGGCATTGTTTGCCTACTGAAGAGGTGCTCAAGAAGAGGAAAGAATGGGGTTGCAGGCACCACGGAGATGTAGTTTGCCCATTTCTCAACTCTGCTTGTGGCCTATGTATGCTGTTACCATGAATGCCCTACCTAAATGAAGTCCCTTGCCCATGTTATCCTCAGAAAAGGAGGTCATCTTATATTCAAATCTGCACAGTCTTTCACATTATGAAGTAGGGTCTGAATCCATTTATTTTCAACGAATTACTCTTTGGGGAAGAACTTAGCCCAAAATGATTTTAATCATTTAATGCTAGTTTAAGACGTTTAATATAAATCATTTGAGAGAATCAGTAAAAAACCAAAAACAAACAAAAAACACACAACATAGATTTAGTAACTATTACTGAATTATGAGCTCAAAGTTGCAAGTCATAACTAGGTCAGTAGGCCCCAGAGGAATCATTTTCAAAGGTAATACAGATATTTCTGTTTCCTGCTAAAATGTTATAGCTTGTGGCAGACCAATGTTCCAGCCAAGAAGACTTGAAAAACCATTGAAGAGATTATACATGGTGGTTCCAAGGGAGATAACGGTATGTGGTGTGCCTTTAAGAAGCATGGGAGAAAATAAATTCTTGGAGAGAGTTGAGGTCTGAGCATCCCAAGCAGCCTGGAAATGGTACAATCTTGAAGAGAAACCACTGACCTCTGAACACATGATCACCCAACCTTACCAAGGATCCTAGTGCCCCAAATGCAGTGTAGAAGCCGCAAAGCTGCTTGACTTGAAGGGACCTTGCTGCAAGCTAGAAAAAGAGGACCTCAGTGGGGCCCACTGGAGACAGAGGATCAGGGCAAGAGGGGTTTCCAAGAAACCAGAGGCCAGAAGTACATGAAGACCAGATCTCCAGAAATAATGGAAATAGAATTTATCATCATGCATGCTATTTGCATATCAACTTGCATATTATTTCAGGGGAGTTTAAAGCCTGCTCCTCTTTCTCCATAAGAGACATCCATAAATTCCACATTAAAGGACCATTCTCTCCAGAAAATTATTTGTTTGGCTTGTTCTTTCTTTTCATCTCTATCTCCCTCTCTTTCATTTCTCAATTAAGTATCATTTTTTTCATGGTCTGAATAGGAATCTTAACAATAACAATAGCTATGATTTTTAAAAAATCAAATTCAGTGTGTCAGGACATTCTATACATTAATGCTTATAATAACGCTAGCAGGTGGCTGTTATTATCCTGCTATTTTTAGACGAGAAAACTGAGACTCTAAAAGATTGTTATTTTAAGTTAAGAACTTCTAAGATCAAAACCAGATTCAAATTGTGGCTGACTGGCATGATATTTTTTAAACCCCCAAGTGATTTGATTGTGCAGCAAGAGAACTGGTGTTGAGAACTGCTGTCCAAAAGACTCTGTTTCTGCCATATCCCCTGCCTACAAGACTGGTAATGCAGAGAAGTCAACACATCTGCATGATTATGGGGTTACCAAGAGAGGGGCTCTTGTGTGTTACATCCTCAGTCTGGTCATTGTGTGAGTGATGATTTTAAGCACTCATTTGCATACTTGAACACTAATGTGAGCATTAATTAACGTGAGTATTAATCAATGTGGTAAGGAGAGGAAAGAACGTGGCCAATGAGCAGTCCTGATGGAAGCTGTACAAATACCAGTGAAGCTGGCACTCCTTATGGCTAGGTGAACACATATGGTGGCCTCAGATCTGCTCCCCTCTGCCAGACACACTCATCTGGGCTTGTCACAATCTAGGTCCTACACTCCAAGGAATGAACCAAGGGTGTGCCTTTGTCAAGGCTGGAAAGCTATCTCAGCGAGGGCCTGTCTCTCGATACCTACTTTGTAGCCACAGCTCGAGAATTAAGAGGGTTAGACAGTAGAGCATCATGGCTAAAAGCCAGTGATGGGAAATGCAGCGAGACTTAGGTTTAAATCCTGCCTCTATCACTTACCAGCTGTGTGTCTTTGAACAAGTCTCCTAATCTCTTGAAGCCTCAGTGTCCTCATTATAAAATGGGAGTCATGGGAAATCTGGGAGAATTCAATGAGTTCATGCATAAAGCACTTAGCACAGTGCCCAGCCAAGGTATCCAGTAATGTTAATTATTACTTTTACACATCACAATAGCCACACACCTACCATATCTTAACACTCTGGCTCCAACGCTGTTCATGTCACTTATTCAAACTCTAGTGAGATGTGTAAGAGCAAAAGATGCAGACCTTGGGCCTCAAGTTTGTACGATAACACAGGGTGAGCCAACACAGAGAAGTCAAACCAATGGAGTTACAAGTAGGTCGATGGCCATCTAACTGCAGTCAGCTTGCAAGGAAGGACAGTTTGAGGTGAGACAGATTTACAACTGAGGCCTGCACATCAAGGAGCATTCAGGACCTCAAGCCCTTCTCACTCAAAATACTAAGTTTTCCCATGAGAACAATAGCATGTTAGTGTTGGATGGAATCTTTGAGATCTTATGCAAGATCCTCAATGTCAAATTAAGGAAACCAAAGCCCAGAGATCAAGGAGCTGGCCCAAGGCTTCACATTGGTAGGCGGCAGCCCAGGAGTGGAACCTGGGCTTCCTGAGCTCAGAGTCAATGTTGTTTCTGTGATGCCACATTGTGCCTCATTAAACGTGGGAATTACTGATTAGAATTGACAGTGCTAGTCATTTATGTTCATTCTGACCACTGGGAATGGATTATCTATGTGCCAAGATAAAAAGAACAGTCTAATTAGGTATTTAGAAAACTTAGAACTCAGAATTTAGAGATTAAGTCCTGGATGAGGTTCTGCTCCTCATCAGCTAGGGAATCATTTGACTCCTTTGAGATTTTCTATCTTTTAGGATAGAAGGTGGCAAACTTTTTCTGTAAAGGGGCAGGCAATAAATATTTAGACTTTGCAGGCCATATGGTCTCTGTTTTAACTACTCAACTCTGCAGCTGTTGCAGCAAAGAAGCCACAGATAATACATAAATGAATTGACACAGCTGTTTCCAGTAGCACTTCACGTAAGGACACTTGGATTTTATTTAATTTTCACATGTCATGCAATATTATTCTTCTTTTAAATTCTTTTCAACCATTAAAAAAATGTAAAAACCATTTGTATTTTGCAGACTATACTAAAATAGGCGGTGGGCCTGATTTGGTCCTCTGGCTACAGTTTGCCAACCTCTGCTCTAGGAATAAACTCAGCAATATCTGCTCCAATTTGCCAACTGTGAAATGTTTTGCAAGTAAATATATTAATTATATAAGAATAGGGAAACCCCGGTTTGACTGTAGTTTGAAGAAAAAAGATCTAAAGATTTTAGTGACATACAGGTAATGCAACCAGCAACATAAAGTAGCTATTGAAAATGCATGTAGTTCTAGATTGCTTTGAGTATAAAATAGCATCCAGGTCCTAAGAAGAAATCTCCCAATATAATCTGCAACTTATGTGGTTCAGAACATATATTTATTCTGACCCAGCCAATTTTAAGGAGACTACTAACAAATTTAGTAGTATACCTTGGAGGGAAATTAAGATGTTGAGAAGTAAAACTATATTTTACCAAGAACAGTTGTAGGGAGGAAGGGGATGTTCGAATGACGAGGGAAGATGAGACTTATCCAGAGAGCAGAACTAAGGCCAATGGGTAGAAGTCAAAAGAAGGTAGACATCAGCTCAACAGACAAAAGAAGTCCCTACGAGCTGGAATCATCCAATAGTGTGATGAGCTATCTCACACACACATGAACTCTCCATCACTGGGAATTTTCATGTAGAAAATGGCTGACTGCTTGTCAAAGAGGTGGTATAGCTGTTACCATCATCTACGAGAGGAGGTCAGCTAAATGACCTTAAGGTTTCTTTTCGGCCCTAAAATTCTGAGTCTACAAACTGAATTAATGGATAGAAAGCACTTTGAAGATCTGGCTGCTCCTAAAAGCCTGCAGGACCACATTCAGGATGTGGAGACATTGGGAGTCTCTGTGACTGTCTCTTACCTACAATTGAAAAGGCTCTCAGTCCAATTGGTATTCAAACCAGCCTCACTACTGGCCTGCCGGGCTAACTTCTCAGGGAGAGGGCTTTGAGAGTTGTGTGTGCATCCCAGGCAGTACTGGAAGTAGGGTAGGCTGTCATCTTTGACTCTTGCCTCAAGCTCATCTTGATCTTGTGTTGGGGCCAAACAATAGGTAAGAAGGACTACTGAGAAGATTTCACCAACTGGATTATTGATGAAAGGATGGAATGGAAGGGATGGATCCCTTAGAAAAACAGCTAGTTATTCAAAGGGGTGGGTCTTAGGGAGGCAGCGGGTGGGGAAAGAATCCTGGAAGTAGAAAGCTATTCATTCCTCCGGCCCCCAGCCTCCCTCCCAGATGATCCCCAGAATCAAGCATCTCTCAGCTCTGAGTCCTGAGGTGAGAGGAGGGTTTCACTTCCTGCCTAGGGTTACCAGTGCTGGAAGAGCCATTACCACTGACATGAGCTGACTTGGAGTGTTGAAATGAAAGAACCGAGTGTCTTACCCTTCTCGTTCATCATCCGTGTTGTAATACACCTGTGGAATAAAACAATAGGCTTACTGTAGGTCAGAGACAAGAAATGGAAAAAATATTACGTGATGTACAGACTTTCCTAAGGCATAAACTGTCCCTTAAAAAGGCAAAAGACTAATCTGTTTAATGATGGTGTGTGTGTGTGTGTGTATTTCTAAGGAAATGCATATTTAACCTCCTTATAATCTCCATGGGGTTAATTCCTAGATTTTAATAAAATAAAATTGGAAATCTGATTATTTCTAGCTAAAGTCAGTCTGATTAGATCAACTATGGCATTAAGCCAAATCTTCCTTTTGACATTAAGGAGACATTTTGGCAGGATCTAAAATCCATTGTTTACAAAGGCTCTGGCTTTGCAGGGTGGGTCGTTTCCTGCCCCTTGTGTAGCACAGTGTCTGGAGTCAGCTTGCCTGTGGACCAAATGGGGGGTGGAGAGTGGGGCAAGAGGGCAGTGTGACAGTAACTAGGCCTGTCTACTTACTCCCCACAGGGGCCCAGGGTATCCTGGCATCCCACAACCACAGAAATGTAGGAGTCAACAGTCTTCAGGCCAGGAAAGGTCATTTAGCTCTGGAAGGTGTTCCTGGCTAGAAGGAAGATCTCCAAAGACAGACTTTAGGTAGTTGGCATGGCAGAAGGCAGAATCAGATTAAAGAAATTATGAAGCATCCTTATTATTTTATAGAAGCATGGGAGAAATCCAGAGGGCATCTGCTGTGCAATATGTCCTCTTGACCCAATTATCTGTAAACATTAATTGTGGGTCTTTTGTCATCTTTATCTGTGTGTGTCAGGACTGTTGTGTTTGAGTGAAGAATAATACCTGAGTTAGTATCAGACATTTACATATTAACTCAAAAGTAGCCTCTGATTCTAGTATATTAGTCACTGTCCCTGCCCCTGCCTGGGTGAGAAACAGCTGTGTCTAGATAGACAATTTCCCTGCAAACCTTCTCAAAGGCTCTTGGCAGTTCCTGGGATGCTGCCAAGCCTAGACCTAGTTACAAAACAACACTGGTTACCTGGAACTCTCTGGGAATGAGTCATTCTAGTCATTAGCTCAGATTTCTACAGGAATTTTTCCTCTTAATTTTTTAATGGCTGTTGTTGTATTGTTTACTTAGTTTCTTCTTAAACAGAAAACAGTGGAGGTAAGCTTTTTCTCCCCACTGCAAGTCTCAGTGCGGCATTCAGAGCAACTGTCATTGGGATGTACTAGGAATAGCACTGCCTAATTTAATGAATATAGAGTAACCCACCTAAGTGAAGGAGGCTGGGGCATTCCACTGGCCATGCAACTGGATTATTTTGATAAAGTTCCCCATGTTGGCTTGTGTTTTGCTGCTTTCTTTAAACATGGCATAGTGTATCTATCTGGCCTGACTACTGGCCTGTGCAAAGTTGGTTGGTGACTCAAAGATGGAAGCAGCCTTCTGTTAGGTGTTTTCCCACCCTCCTGAATGGCCTCTACATCACTGTCCTATCACTGTCCCTTCTTCGTCATTTCTCCTCCTTGCCCATAAAGACCCACTATTTCTTCCATGTCAGCTGTTGGGCCCATTGCACTAACTTAATTTTTAGAGCATGTTTTTCAAACTTTAGAGTGCATAGAAATATCTGGAGACTTTATCATAAATAAAAATTCCTGGAACTCGCTTGGGGAATTTTAACTCAAAAGATGAAGGATGGAACTCAGGAATCCGAATCCTTGTCAAGGACTCCTATGATGTGGGAAAAGTTTTTTTTACAAACAACAGTGCAAGAGATGGTTTTTGAGTGTGTGAGAGAGGAGAGGAGTCCTCCTTGGGTTCAAGTGCTTTGGGGAAGGCTGATACCTGCAAAGTAGACGTTATCTAAAAAGATGATGCTGCTGCATCCCACCATTTTTCCCAATCTCGCCTAATCTCATGACCTTTAAAGGCATCTAGACATAAACAGCCTGAATATCAGGGCTTCAGTATCAGGCGAGTGAGACTGAAGGGCTCCATAGCGCCTGCACATTAGATTTATTCCTTCATACTAGTTTTGACAAGTGTCTGAAGAATATTTCAATCCACAAGTGAATCAATGAGATAATCAGAGGGGTGGGGGGCAGGTGGCCTGACAGTGAAATACCCACTCCCCAAGTCGTGTCCTTGAGTGAACAAGGACTGCTGCCCCATAGTTTCAGCATAGCTTGAGGGTGCCTCACTGGCCATGAGAACCACAGGGCTGCTGGCCCTGCAGTTGTGCACAACTGCAATGCAGCTAATGTTAGCAAGTCTCAGGACTGCAGTGGTTTCTGAGATGCATGCCAATCCTTGCGTCTCTCTTGCTCCCCTTTCTCTTTCTACCCACTTAAGGGAAACCAGCCACATCCATTGACCTGCCACTGCTGGCTCTTGTTTTGCAGGTCAAAGTTAGCCAATCTCTGCTCCATCCCCAACTCGAAGGCCATGGCACTGCCTCTTCCCTCCTGTCTTTGGAAGGATCTCCCAGGCATCTAGCTCTTTTGAGAAAAGGCAGTCTGAAAGTCCCTAGCCACTATCCAAGCTCTTTTCCTTCAGCTAAGCTAGCTGATCAACCACAGGATAGTCACAGGTTGTTCTAGGGACAGCTGAGTATGTTCCTTTGTTGCCAGAAGCTCAGGGCAGGCTTCTTCATTGACCCCCTCATCTCCAAATCCAAGGCCATGGGAGAAGCCTGAGAGCTCTGAGGAAGGCCTCCAGATGTACAGGGAGATACACAGGCAGGATATACAGGGGGTGCTGATTGGGCTGCCTGGCAAATGCTGAAACCAACAGACTGAAAAGTCTGCACTTTTCCTTCTGATTCCACCTCAGGCTGACAGCTGGGCTCATGACACCCGGGGGCAGGAGAGGTCAGTGGACTGACAGGAGCAGCCGGATAAGGCCACTTTTCCTCTTCAGATTAATTTACACTTTGTATATTTTGGAGAAATCTTGCCAAGAGAACAGGTCAGGTTGCCAGCTTTGACATGGAACTGAGGCCAGAGTCATGACAGTAAACTAAACAATAAGAACAATTTAACTCAACTATCCCTTCTTCTGGAACATGTGGAAACCTAGCGCCATACAATCCCATGGGGCACAGACAGTGCAGACACAAATCATCACCATGGTCTTGGGAATTAAAAAAAAAATAGGTACTGGCATGCTTATCTTGATAAATTATACAATTCTTCCTCCCTAATTTGTGTCCTTGTTCTTATCCAACAAGTAAGACTGGATGAAAATTTTAAATCGGTTTTTAGTGTTAATGTGTTTTAAGAAACAGCTATAGGCATTTTATTACCATGTTGGGTCATGAATAACAACAAAAAAGCCATGATTGTAGAGTTTCTCTGTCTCATGAATCTAATAAAAGAACACAGAATACTGGGGGACAAAATACATCCAAAAGAGAAAGTAAAGCCAGTAGTGATTTCCCTTTCTACACCAAGGTCAATTCCAATGAGTGTTTGCATGCTTAGAATGGAAGAAAAACTTAAATGTGTCAGTATGTCAGTATTTCTCAAAACAGATGTTTCCTCAAAGGACCTTGGGTTTAAAAGAAAACTAATTGCTAGAAAAATTCATTAAAACCCAATTGATTTGGTGAAAAACAATTCTGGTTAATGCTAAGGAAATAATTATTTTTTTCTTTTTTCACACAATTTTTTGTTTATCACATAACAGAAATAATACTAAAAAGAAAAAGAAAAAATCAGCCATATCTCACAACCCTGTAAAAAGTGTTGCAATTTTTCTTGCTCCCTTCAAATTCAGTTATATATTTGGGATCATAACATGAACACAAATTACTATTCTACATTGTTTTCCACTGAACACTATCATAACTAGGTCCCATGTTGCTATGTAGTTTCCATAATTAAAATTTTAGTGACTGCATAATATTCCATCAACTTGAGCTACCATAATGAATTAATTATTGGACATTTATGTTAGTTTGAGATCTTTCGTTTCACTTGTAGATATAACTAGAAGACAGGAATTTTTTTAAGGGGGCTTGTCTGCAACCTCATTTTTCTTTTGATGTGAAATGATTTACCTATTAAATGGTAACTTTTTATTTACTAAGCGAAAATTTGTTGAATGAGTTTTATTTAAGCTGAGACTTTCCCCTTGTGCAACTTTATGCAGTTATAGGTGCAGTTCAACTTCCCACCATTAGATGGAGCTCTATTGTGTCAGGATAATCCCGGCCATGACAAAGTTGACAAAACAAAACTTCTTACAGGTTATCAGCCTTCTCACTTTCTTCCTCTTCCACGCTTTGTCAAAGCTTCACTAATATCAGCTTACTCTCCTCTTCGACTTAGTTTCCTCTCCTGAGACATTCGTTTCTATAAAAATGCTTTTTACTATAGGGAATGACATTGACTTTTTCTCTAGTGAATGGAAGGTAAGTTATTTTGAAGGTCAACACTGTCTGAAATGCTTCTATCTTAAAGCCCTACTTGCCCTGTGGATGGATGGGAGGTGGGCGTTAGCTGGTAGGTCATACCTGTCCGGTCCTCTGCAGGTTTGCAAAGTGAACATCAGGTATGAAGAGAACTGGCTGTGAGTGAAGATCAGGCATGGTTTTGAAGTAGGTGATGTCACTCTTCTTCTGTAAAGGTATGGCAGCCAACTTCCCATCAGAGGCTGGATGGGATCACAAAACTCATAAGTGAGAGAGTCATATATGACTAAGAACTCTCAATTGTAAGTCCTAGTCTTAAAGTCCACAATTTTCTCATATGAAGCTTTCTGAATACAATAGATGTGAACACACTTTAACATCTCCCACCACCTCATCCCAGCAAAACCAACAGGAGCGTAGACTTCAAGTGAGCACTGCTGAGGTGAAGCTTGAGGCCCCTCACACCCTCCTGTCCCTTCACGCACCGAAGATTCCTTGTCTGCAGAAGGAGGATGCTGGTCTCCACATTTTACAAAGTCCTTCCTAGCTCAAACACAATGTGCTCATGTGATTCTATTTGCTTTTCACAGGGATAATCAATCACCCTGTCTCCACTGCCAGGGGAAAGCAAACCATGCCTTGCATGTATGTAGTTTTACCTGCAACCCACTTCTTCCACCTGTTCTCCCAGTGGACACAGCCCACCTGGAGTCTTTAGAAAGGAACATTAGTCTCAGTGAAACTCACAGCTGTTGCATTGAGTTTGGGAGGCCTGGCCTTTCCCCTTCTTCCTGTTCTGCTTCCGCTCTTCATCTCGGATTTTTCTTTCTGCTCCCTGATAGGAAAAAAACAAATACAGACAATGCCAGGCATATTAGCAGAGCATGCAAAAGTCATGTCAAACATAAGTCATGAGGATATGAAACAATACAGGGGAGGGGGAAACCAAGCAGCCCCATTTCTATTCCTCTGGCAAGGTTGGGCTTTGGCTCTGAAAGCCAAGACCACTCATAAGTCTATACCACATTTGTGACCTGTGAGGGATCCCGCCTCTCCCAGATTTTCTCTCCTTTTTTGGTATCTTTCCTATTTAAAGAAATTCAGTTTTGAATCCATATGGAAAGAATCAACCCAGTTCCCTAAACCAGTGAAATCCATTAAGTGACTTTAGTGATTATAATAAAATGTCAGAAGATGAATCATTGACCCATTAAATGTATTCCTAGGCATGGAGAGGGCTTTAAAGTGTGAATTCCCTATAAAATGTTTCCTTTGCTTTCCTTTTAAACTTTAAAAAATTATTACAGTGGTGGAAATAAAAGAAGCCATAAGGAAACCACACAAGATGTAGGACCACTTTGCACATGTAAGTATGGTTTTTGTTTTTGTTTTAATATTTCCATATGTTCTTAGAGATGGTGCTCATTCAACCAAATAGAAAAATGTTTAGTCTATTAAACTCCTTTTTGCTCCTCTGTTTTTGCAATTTGGCTTTTTCATGGGCTTCTCTTGCCAAATTGCCAAATCACATCCTACTTAACCAATTGACCACCACCTTATATCTCTTTACTTCCTGGCCTATAATGATGCCCTATCTTTTCTCTGTGGTTATTTCTGTATATGAACTTTGCTAACTCATTTTCTTCTCCTTATCCCCCAAATATAGACATTCCAACATGGGTTCCTTTTCCTTGTTCTATCTCTACTCTTGCTGTGGAAGAATTAATCTGTATCTTTGTTTTCACACGGCACTAGGCAGGTGACACTCTGATCAACATCTCCAACCTAAACTCCTTCCCTAAGTTTCAGATTCACATTTACAGTTCTTGCCCATTGTGGTGGCATATTTAGGGAGCAGTAATGCACAGAATGGCCAGCAACCTTTCACCCTTCCGAAATTGTCCCCAAATCATCACATACAAAACAGATAGATTTAACAATATAAAAATGTAATCCTTCTGTATGCAAACAAATCAATTAAAAGACAAAGGACAAGTTGGCGAAAACACTTGCAATAAAATATCACATAAAATGTCAAATCCTTAATATATAAATAATGGTTCAAATTTTAAAAACAGCTAACATACTAATAGAAAAATGGACAAGAGTCATGAAATGGGCAATTCACAGAAAAAGACACACAAATGGTTTGAATTATTATAAAACAATGAGATATATTTTTTGCTTATCAAATTGGCTTTTGTAGAAAAGCAGATTCCCAATTCTGGCCAGCATGAAGCCATGACACAGTGAGAATTTCTGGTCAATGAAGGCTTCACAAAAGAGATGGCTTATGGCTTTTAAACTAATTTTTGGAGAATGAGTAATAATAGCTAACTCTGCGCCAGGGAATTTCTAAGAGCTTTACATAATAGAATTGAAATACCTGAATATTTTAACCAGATCATCTAAATATGCATTTTTATATTTTAAAAACTACCAAATGGAATAATTATCTTACTTATTACCAAAGGGGGGGATTTTATAGTGCTTCATATGAAGTTTTGAATTGTCATTGATACTTGCAGATCATGGAAATTCACAGCAAAAGAGGCATAAAATATAAAACTATCTGCTTGGGAAGTCTCTTCATGATATATAAAGGTTTTGTACAGTTTTGTGCTAGAAAACATATTTTCAAAAAATGAAGTGTTAAATGCGCAGATATAATCTTCAATTGGATGTGAAACATAAGCAAGGGGTTCTTCAAAATACTAAAGTCTGTAACAGGAACTATTTTTTTCTTGGGTCGATGTAAGGCATTTTTCTATGTGCTTGGGACTCTGTACAATATAACATTTAATATAAATAAAATTTAGATATTTGTTAACCTGTATAAATTATAACTGCCCCCAGAAACACCCCAAGTTGGGTCAAGGAATTTGATTTCTGAGTTAATGTTTTATTTTGTACTATTTATGAGGAAAGGGACCAGAATTAATCTGTTTCAAGATTTATATACAAGCATACCTCAGAGGTACTGTGGGTTCAGTTCCAGATCCCCATAAAAAAAGCAAATATTGAAATAAAAAGAGCCATACTTTTTTTTGTTCTCCAGTGCATAGAGAGGTTATGTTTGCACTATATCAAGTGTGCAATAGCATTATGTCTAAAAAAGTACATACCTTAACTTAAAAATACTTCATTGCTAAAAAAAAATACACACTGAGGCTTTAGCAAGTTGTAATCTTTTTGCTAATAGATGGTCTTACCTTGATGTTAATAGCTGCTGACTGATCAGGGTGGGGGTTGCTGAAGGTTGGGGTGGCTGTAACAATTTCTTACAATAAGGCAAAAATGAAGTTTGATGCATCAATTAACTCTTCCTTTCAGGAAAGATTTCTCTGTACCACGTGATGCTGTTTGATAGCACTTCACCCACAGTAGGACTTCTTTCAAAATTGGAATCAATGCTCCCAAGCACTGCTGCTGCTTTATCAACTAAGTTTATGTAATATTCTAAATTCTTTGTTGTCGTTCCAACAATGTTCACAGCCTCTCCACCAGTAGTAGATTCTATCTCACTTTCTTTGCTCATCCATAACATGCAACTCCTCATATGTTCAAGTTTTCTTATGAGATTGCAGCAATTCAATCACATCTTTAGGCTCCACTTCTAGTTCTAGTCTTGCTGTTTCCATCACATCTGCAGTTACTGCCTCTGCTGAAGTATTGAACACCTCAAAGTCATCCATGAGGGCTGGAATCAACTTTTTCCAAACTCCTGTTAATGTTAATATTTTGACCTCCTCCCATGAATCATGAATGTTTTTAATGGCATCTAAAATGGTGAATTCTTGCCAAAAGGCCTTCAACTGACTTTGCCCAGAACCATCAGTGGAATCACTATCTACACCAGCAACAGCCTTACAAAACATATTTCTTAAATAAAAAGACTGGAAAATCAAAATTATTCCTCGATCCATGGGCTGCAGAATGGATGTTGTTGTGTTAGCAGGCATGAAAACAATATTAATATTTTTGTACATCTCCATCAGAGCTCTTGGGTGACTGGGAACATTGTCAATTAAAAGGGATCTTTTTTTCCTGAGCAGTGGGTCTCAACAGTGGGCTTAAAATGAAGCCCACCAAAAACACATAAGCTGTCATCCAGGCTTTGTTGTTTTGTTTACAGAGCACAAGCAGACTAGATACAGCAAGATTCTTAAGGACCCTAGGATTTTTGGAATGGTAAATGAGCACTGACTTCAACTTAAAGACAGCAGCTGCATTAGCCCCTAACGAGAAAGTCAGCCTCTCCTTTGAGGCTTCAAAGCCAGGCGTTGACTTCTCTCTAGTTACGAAAGTCCTAGGTGACATCTCCCAATAGAAGGCTGTTGGTTCTACAATGAAAATCTGTTGTTTAGTATAGCCACCTTCATCAATGATCTTAGTTACATCTTCTGCATAACTTGCTGCAGCTTCTACATCAGCACTTGCTGTTTAATCTTGCACATTTATGTTATGGAGATGGTTTCTTTGCTTGAATGTTATCAAGTGATCTCTTCTAGCTTCAAACTTTTCTTCTGCAGCTTCCTCATCTCTCTCAGCCTTCACAGAGTTGAAAAGAGTTAGGGCCCTTGCTCTGGATTAGGCTTTGGCCTAAGGGAATGCTGTGGCTGGTTTAATTTTCTATCCAGGCCACTAAAACTTTCTCCACAACAGCAGTAGGGCAGTTTCACTTTCTTATCACTTGTGTGTTCACTGGAGTAGCACTTTTAATTTCCTTCAGGGACTTTTCCTTTGCATTCGCACCTTGGCTAACCGATACAAGAGGCCCAGCTCTTGGCCTGTGTCAGCTTTTCATATGCCTTCCTCCCTAAGCTTAATTATTTCTAGCTTCTGATTAAAGTGAGAGAGATGCAATTGTTCCTTTCACTTGAACACTCAGGGGCCATTGTAGGTTTATTCACTGGCTTGGTTTCATATGGTTGTGTCTCAGGCAATAGGAAGACCAAAGGAAGAGAGGGAGAGAGACTAGGGAACGGCTGGTTGGTGGAGCAATCAGAACATACACAACACTGATCAATTAAGTTCACCATCTTATATGGGTGCAGTTGGAGGTGCCCCAAAACAATTACAATAGTAACAACAATGATCATTGATCACAAATTAACATGACAGATATAATAATAATGAAAATGTTTGAAATGTTGAGAGAATCACCAAAATGTGACACAGAGACACGAACACATGCTGTTGGCAAAATGGAGCTGACAGACTTGATCGATACAGGGTTGTCACAAACCTTCGATTTTTAAAAACTTGTTTTCTGTGAAACATAATAAAGCAAAGCACAATAAAACGAGGTAAGTCTGCATGTTCAATGTAGAATTTTAGCAAAATCACTTGCTTATTTTTCAGGCATTCTTTTATATGCCAAACCCAAAGAATTAACATAAAACATAGGGTATCTATACAGCAGATGGTGGCCCTTCTACAAAAGAAATTTCCTGCCCAGAATGCCCAGCTATCAACATGACAAAACAATTTTGATAGTATCTACTCAAGAGAATCACAATTCTTATTTCTAGAATAAAGCTTTTGACTTCACAGTGACCCCAGGAAGCTTCAATACATTCCATTAAAATAAAGAAGACATTCCTTGAGCAAGACCTTCCAAGTATTCCACCTCTTCCTATGATTCTTTGTGACCTGAGACTTTTAGAAAATATTCTTTCTACTGTTATTAAAGTGCAAAAGTCTAGTTCTTCCAGAGAAGAATAATTTGCTACAAATACAAAATTTGTCATTTGAAAATAATTCCCTCCATCTAAATGTTCACTATAGAGTGTTAAATTTGGAAAATATATCTGAAAATTTCCTGCCAATATTGTGATCATTTTTGCCACCACTCGAGAGGTGATGGCTCTCTTTGTTTTTTATTTAACACTTAAGTTGCTCCTCTACATGTATTTTAAGAATGTGGCTTTATTTCTCGGTTTTTCCACAATATGTAGCTATTGTTTGCAGTAATACAAAACCTTCACGGAAGATTGTGAAAGAATTTAATGTTAGCATAAAGATATGCACATAGGTATCTATATATTAGGCTATATAAACAGATCCTGAATTTTTAAAATGTATTAACACATGCATTTCAATAGAAGTATCTTAATACCAAGAATGGTTAGGGAGGCCCTTTATTTTCATCTGCAGTCTCACAGGTGTGAGATTAATTAGAATTGATTAATTAATTGATTAATTAGAAATCAAGCTGGAGAACTGTAAATAGTACAGAATTCCGTTTCTTGAAAACTATAGATTGTGATGAGAAAATGTATGGTTTTAAAATGGAATAGCTCTCAACTCTTTTGCCTGAAAAGATAAGTCAAAGTGGGCATTTGTATTTACACACCCATTTGAAAAGTATAAAAATTAAACTTTCATTTCTCTTTTTAATCTCCCAGAAATTAGTTTTACCTGGATTTTGAAATTAGAGCTGCAAAAATGATGACAAATTACAGCAAAAGATTTTGGGTCTAGTTTGTTAAAGAAATTGACAGTAATTACAATGAATACACCCTGCAAGACCCGTGAGATTTCTTCCTTATGATTTTCCTGACACCTCCGACTCCAACCCTTAATATCAGGGTGTGTAACTACCTGCTAGAACCTCTTGACGTCACTACTTACTTGGAATAAATGCTTATCATTTACCCAACATTCTCCAACCATTGTCTTTTACTTAGCACTGATATTTACTAGACTGGTACATAAAATAGGAGCTATTGGAAATGCCACCTACTTTCTGATTGGCAAGGCATTTGTTGACATAGTCCTTCCCAGTTTTTATGCATATTTACAAACATGTTCACACAAATAAGTGGTTCTCCCAATCATTTCTTTCCTTGCCACAGATTACCCTCTTAACATGACCTCAGGAAACAACTGCTTTGGAAAAATCCACACAATCCTCTTTTTCACCCTCTCCCTTTTACAGTTTAAAATAACTGAATGAAAATGTATAAAAATATTTTCAAACAAAAGGTATAATCAATCAATAATTGTATCTGCCCTCTTAGTGTCTTATAATCCCTCTCATTCTAGGACATAGGTGAACAACAATATAACATTCTCTGCACATTCTGCATGCTTTTATTCTTTGTTTTTCTTATTTATTATATTAACACTATAATATAAAATAATTTTAGGAGAATCCTTAAGCCCTCTCTCTCACTTTCATTTCCAACTACCAAAGTGAATATGAATGGATTGCCAGGTTCCTCTATTCAATTCTTCCCCCTCTTTCTCTTCATCTCTAACTTTATTCTTTATTTCCAAGAAGGGGATTCATGGAGGGGGATTCTACAATCTCCCCTGGAATATCTGAAATAAAGTAAAGGAATTCAAATTATTTAAATGCTTCCTTATTTGTGCTTTAAAAAATTATCTGTTATACATCATTTGAAAATGTTTTCTTAGTATTTAATATGCTGAATTAAAGACATAAGCTGATGTTTTTGGTTCGGTTTTGTTTCTAAAGCCCACCTTGGCTCTTTGTTGAGGTTTTGAATTGCCAGTTGTCATTTTGTTATTTTATGTATAAAGTTATTTATCAATTCCAGGAGAATGAGTTTGAAATCAGGCCTAGATTTGCATCTAACTACTCTGCATTCTCACTGCGTGTCTCTGGGCAAATTGCTTATGCTGTCTGTACCTTTGATATTTCACCATTTCTATACAACTGTGTCTATTGATTTAACAGGCCTCTGGCAACTGTCATGGAAACTTCTCTACTGTCTTGGAAACTGTCCTACTAACTGCTGTGTCATGGAAACTGTCCTACTATGTACTGTCCTACTGTGTACTGTCCTACTGTGAACTGTCCTACTGTGTACTGCCCTACTGTGTACTGTAAACTGTCCTACTGTGTACTGCCCTCTGTACTGTAAACTGTCCTACTGTGTACTGCCCTACTGTGTACTGTAAACTGTCCTACTGTGTACTGTCCTACTGTGTACTGTGAACTGTTCTACTGTGTACTGTCCTACTGTGTACTGTGAACTGTCTTACTGTGTACTGTCCTACTGTGTACTGTGAACCATCTTACTGTGAACTGTCCTGCTGTGTACTCTGAACTGTCCTAAACTGTTCTACTGTGTACTGTCCTACTGTGTACTGTGAACAGTTCTACTGTGTACTGTCCTACTGTGTACTGTGAACAGTTCTACTGTGTACTGTCCTACTGTGTACTATGAACTGTCTTACTGTGAACTGTCCTACTGTGTACTCTGAACTGTCCTACACTGTTCTACTGTGTACTGTCCTACTGTCCTACCAGTGTCATGGAAACTGTCCTACTATGTACTGTCCTACTGTGTACTGTGTACTGTCCTACTGTGTACTGTGAACTGTCTTACTGTGAACTGTCCTACTGTGTACTCTAAACTGTCCTAAATTGTTCTACTGTGTACTGTCCTACTGTCCTACCAGTGTCATGGAAACTGTCCTACTGATTGCTGTGCTGCTCTGATGGCTGGATAATTGGCATTAACTGAAATCATCATGGCCTGAAAGGCCATTGAGACTTTGGGGATATTTACTGCTATGCCGCATGTCCCTAACCCCTATGCAGTTCTTGTTAACGTGTTTTCTTTCTGTTTTCCTGACCATCTCTGCTTTCTCCTGCCACTGCTAAACCAGAACTCTCAGACATGTTAACAGTACATAGACCTTTAATACAACTGACTGCAGCACCTTTAAGAGTGACGGGCTGAATTAACAGCATTTACAGTGACCTGGATAAGATTGGAGACTATTACTCTAAGTGATGTAACTCAGGAATGGAAAATCAAACATCATATGTTCTCACTGATATGTGGGAGGTAAACTATGAGGACCCAAAGGCATAAAAATGATACAATGGACTTTGGGGACTTCTGGGGAAAAGTGGGAGGGGGTTGAGGGATAAAAGACTACAAATATGGTGCAGTGTGTACTGCTCGGGTGATGGGCACACCAACATCTCACAAATCACCACTAAAGAGCTTACTCATGTAACCAAATATTACCTGTACCCCAATAACTTATGGAAAAATAATTTTAAAAAAGAGTTGATGGGCAATATTGAACTGGCTACTAATATCTTCTCCCTGTTCCTCTCTCTTCTCAGCATCTAATATGAAGTAGTATCCTTTCACTTACTGTTAATCTCTATAAGCAGTGAGTCAACTTATTTTATTTCTCATATACCCTTCCTATCCTTCCCAATTTTAAAATAATTGTACGATGTCTACCTTGTCAGAATATACTGTCACACTGTCTCTGCCATCATTTAGAATTAGATCTACAGGTAAATAGATCCTGAATGCTCACCACCTGTCGTTTTATCAATGTCCTTACAGTAATATTGCTTGTCTAATGTTTGTTCACTACTAGAGTCCCCAAGAATATTCTCTGGATTTTGGGGGTTTGTTTATTTTGTTTGTGCCTGCAGTCTTTATACTTCAAAGTCAATTTGGCTGTGTATAAAATCCTTGGCTCACATTTTCTTTACTTGATTACCTCAAATATCATTGTCTTCTGACAAGGTGTTGCTGTTGAAAAGTTTGGTAATCAAATTTTCCTTATAAGTGATTTAATATTTATTTTATTTACTTAGATGCCCAAAGAATATTATTTTCTTTTTTCAAAAAGTCCAATAGCTTAACTATTTTGTATTGGTTATACTGGATCAATTTTCCCAAGTGGGTGGTGGGCTGTTTAAATACATATGCTTTCTGTTTAAAGTTTTCCTTAGAGCATATGTATTTAAATGCATATTTAAAGCAATGTATTTTTAGTATTCCATCCCCCCACTTTTTTTTCCTCAAAGACTCCTATTATACATATATTGGATTTCATTTTTTTTTTTTAGATAGGGTCTTGCTCTGTCACCCAGGCTGGAGCATATGTCACCATAACCTCAAACTCCTGGACTCAAGCAATCCTCCTGCTTCAGCCTCCTGAGTGCCTAGAACTACAGACATGCATCACTGAACCTGGCTAATTTTCACATTTTTTTGTAGAGACAGGGGTCTCGTTTTGTTGCCTAAGCTGGTCTCGAACTCCTGGACTCATGTGATCCTTCCATCTTGGCCTCCCAAAGTGCTGGAATTACAGGTGTGAGCCATGCACCTGGCCTATATTACATCTTCTTTACCTTTCTTCTATATCTGTATTTTCTCTCACACCTCTTTCATTTCCTCTGATTTAAAAATTTTATTGTTTTCCAGCTTGTTTTCTTAAAGCATTAGCTTTTATATTTATTTACTCTTGTGTTGCTTCTAGCATAGTGTTAATTTCTAATCTATTTTAATCTTTTATTTCTAAATTCCTTGAGTTCCATCTCATCTCTTTTCAAGTCATTCTATTTTCTACACATCTCAAGTTGATTTTTTCAAATTGTGATTTACGTTGATCTTCATAACTTCCATTATTTCCTTAATTTCATTTAGCTTATTTTGAAATGTTAGGCTACAGTTTTCACCTGTTTTATGGGCCTGTCTCTTTGATAGGCATTCATTATTCATGGGGAAGTCAGTCTGATCTTAATCTCTTTTTTCATGAAACATTGTATGGGATTCAACTGCTTTTTCTTTTCTGTTGGTCATTTTCAAGTGAAATGAGTGAGCCAGGATTTCTTCTAGCTTCATGGCTCCTAGGATCCCCATCTGGTGTGTTCACAAAGTGATACAAATATAGTCAGATTTTCTGAGATCTGCCTACTCTGTATCCCGTCCCATCTTCCTCTTCATTTTTATTTTGACCTCTTTCCTTTTCACCTTTTTTTTTCAACTCAGCTTAGACTTCACTCTGATAATTTTTTTTTTCTCCAAAGCAGGAATTTGTCTTAGAAGGGAACTTTAGTTTCTGACTTCTCAGAGTTCATAGAGCCCAAAACATTTCAATGTTCAGTGCTCTTGCACTCACTGGCAAATTAGAATCCACTAGATCTGTACCCTCCCACCCGAGTCTCACATGCTGTCCTAAGACAGCCCACTTCACTTTCCAGTGAGTACTTTGGACAATTTTGTAGGTTTCCTGTTCTTTGGCTATCAAGTGGTCCCATTACTTTCCCTCACAAATGCTGATATCACACAGGTTTTGAAATTGTTGATGCTTGGTCCTACTCGTATTTGGGATTTGTGAGGATCTCCTGTCACCTAATCATAGGGTTTTAAGTTTTGCTGTTCACATTTTTCAACTCCTTTGGGGTGGGATTCAGGGAGATTCAAAGTACATGTTTACTGAGTGCATATGTACTAATGAATTTATTTTATAAGTGCTATTTCCATTCCAAAAAGTCCTAGATGAGGTCCCATTTAACCCATAAAATAATAACGGATGCCCTGATATGCTCTGGGACAGGGTCTATGCCCAGTAAAGAATATTAATCTGTTATTTGAGCTATCTAATTGGATCAAACTTACAGCACAATATAGACTAAAGTTTGTGTACCCCCAAAATTCATATGTTGGACTCCCAATTCCCAATGTGATGGTATTTGGAGGTGAAATTTTGGGGAGGTAATTGGGTTTAGATGAGGTCATGAGGGTAGAGTGTTTATGATAGAATTTGTGTCCTTAGAAAAAGAGACACCGGAGAGCTTGTGCACATGCTGTCTCTCTATGCCATGTGAGGACACAGTGAGAAGGCAGCTGTCTGCAAGCCAGGAAGTGAGCCCTCACTAGGATCCAAATTAGCTGACACCTTGACCTTGGACTTTCCAGCCTCTAGAACTTTGAGGAATACATTTCAGTTGTTTAAGCCACCCAGTCTATGGTTTTTTGTTATAGCAGCCTGAGCTGACTAAGAAACAGTCAGTCATTAAATTAGTGATAAAAATGATAAACTAAAAAGAAAAAAATAGTTGACTGAAGACTTCCTAGATATCTAACAGGAACTGAGAATAGAAGATTACCACTCCCACTGTGATGAGTAAAGTGACTATTTTGACACCACTAGACAAGTGAAGGTGACAAGGAAGAAATGCCATTAAAAGTAATATCTAATAAAAAAGATACCTTTATAAAAAACTGTCATCTTTACTCACTTTGTCACAGAAGACCTTGATCTGGCAATAAGCTCTATGAATGGGTTTATTGCTACGATTGTTATAACTGTATGTGTCAATCTGAATCATCAAAGGAAGTCCTTTCACCCCTTTTTGGGAGGAGAAATCTGTGCTCAAGCAATTCACGGTGATGAAAATCTGAGGGAAAGAGAAAGAAAAAGTTCACAAGTCACCATAAAAAGAATGTGCGATAAATGCATAAACTTTAGACTTTAAGTCAAAATACTAAACAACCCCATAAAGACAACTGAAGAATATTTTGATATTCTTTTCACATAAAAACATGCTGAGGATAAAACATATAATTTATAATTATACATTATTTTTAAAATCTGCTTTCATATTTAACTTGAAACAGACCATTTAAACTGCTTTCCTGGAAGTATATCAGCAAAGTCTTACTTTTTTTTTTTTTTTTTTTTCTGAGACGGAGTCTCACTCTGTCACCCAGGTTGGAGTGCAGTGGCGCAATCTCAGCTCACTGCAACCTCCGCCTCCCGGGTTCACACCATTCTCCTGCCTAAGCCTCCTGAGTAGCTGGGACTACAGGCTCCCGCCACCACGTCTGGCTAATTTTTTGTATTTTTAGTAGAGATGGGGTTTCACCCTGTTAGCCAGGATGGTCTCAATCTCCTGACCTCGTGATCCGCCTGCCTCGGCCTCCCAAAGTGCTGGCATGACAGGCGTGAGCCACCGTGCCTGGCCAAGTCTTACTTATTTTTTAAACCTGCATAAGTGGCCTGGGTAAAGCACTGTTTCCTCAACATATCAAAGTTGCCACTTCTAATAGTTATATCAGTTATTCTAATCTCTGGCCTGTGGAATAAAAAAAAATCAGATAACACCTTCCTTTGCACATTATTGCATTGAAATCTAGTTATTTGTTTACATATCTGCCTTTCTTCCTTGATTATGAAGCATGCAATATGAGACCACTTATTATTTTTGTATTACTGGTACCTAGTGCCTGGAGGAAAGTAAGCACTCAATAAACATTAGATGAGTGAATCACTGAGGTAATCTGCAGAAAGCCTACTAGATTGGGAGTCAAATGCCCCAGGTTTTAGCCCCAGCTGTAACATTAACCAGCTAAGAAACCTTACACAAGTCACTTAATTTCAGATTTCAATTTTCCCTTTAGGATCCCTCCCTGAAGGACAAAATGTAGACACAAATAACTTCCAGGTTAGTGAAAAAGTAAAAGACCGTTAAATGTAAGATCTGAAACAGGAGAGAGAAAATATAGTGAACATAGTGAAGGCATCAACATCGTCACCTTACAGCACAGGGCATCAAAAGATATAAGAGAAATCACATAAATTCAAAAAAATGGAAACTCAAGGAAATTAATAAGATTATAGTGCTGACCAACAAAAGAACTAAAAATAATTATTTTATTTTTTTATAAAATATTGGTAAGAAGAGAAGGAGAAGTGTAAATGAGCTAAATTTCTCCTCATTTTAAATAGTGGATGGCAGTCCATCAATACCATTTAAGAGTGATTTATCTCGGAATTGAGGTATCAGTGTAGCACCCAGGTTTACATGATAACTACACTGATGATTAAGAGGTGGTTTCTGGGGAGATCCAGGCACACTATATTATACTCTTGGTACTATTTTCATTTGATGCCACATGTATTCTTTTTATTTAAAATAAAATGTTAAACCATTCATTGCTTTAAAATTGTAAAATTATGTATTCTGAAAACTATTTCATTAGATGTAGTATTTAATGCTTGTCTTATTTGATTCCCCAGGTTTTCCATTCACCTTTAAGCCTTGGACCTGAAGTCCCTCACACCACAGCGACACTATGGAGAGCAGCCCTCAAGGAAGCAAAGCCATGAGAAACGGACTGCATGTTAAAGGCTTTTCAGCCGGGCGCGGTGGCTCATGCCTGTAATCCCAGCACTTTGGAAAGCTGAGGCAGAGGGATCACCTGAGCTCAGGAGTTTGAGATCAGCCTGGGCAACATAGTGCGATCCCATCTCTACAAAAAGTTTAAAAATTAGCCGAGTGTAGTGGTGCATCCCTGTAGTCCCAGCTACTTGGGAGGCTGAGATGGGAGGATTGCTTGAGCCCAGGAGGTTGACGCTGCAGTGAGCTGAGATTGCGCCACTACACTCCCAGCCTGGGTGACAGAGCAAGATCCTATCTTGAAATAAATAAATAAAATAAAAGCCTTTTGAATTTTTGATTTAACTACTAGGCCCGATCTAGTTCATTTCAAACCCAAAGCCTGTAGGCTTTTGGCAATCCAGGCATCTCATTTTTAGTGCTACATCTCCACAAACCTCATTTTTATTTTATTTTTGAGCTCCTCACCTGGCACTGAGGAATGTCTTAGTGGGGTACCACATCCACACCAATCAGGCCAGATGACAGGGCTTAGTGACAAGCTGATTACAGCAACACTATGCCTTGACCCCTGGGCTCTCACACTTCAGCCACTGCCTGAAAACAAGTGCCCAACAACGGTCTAATTATGCCAACAAATCTAGCAAACTAAGGTACAACACGGGGACCATCAGTAATGAAATTGTACTGTAGATGGGAGGTCAGGGGAAAAAGAAAAAAAAATGTACTGTATATGGAATCAATGCTAAATGAGTAGATTTTCGCTGCTTTTACCAAAGACAAAAAGAAATGGGTAACTGTGTGAGACAATGGATATGAGATAATGGATAAAGTATCTACATGTATTCCATAACATCCTGCTGTGTGTCTTAAATATATACCATTAAAAGTTGCTTTAAAAAAAAGATGATCTAACTGCCAATATATTCATTTCCTTCATTCATTTCTTTAATTCATGTATTCACTCATTCAGTCTGTAAACATCCACACAAGCCCACAATGGGTCAAACACAACATTAGATACGGGGGATAGAAAAGAAACTCAAACCCCTGCTTCATGGAGCTGACAGTCCAAGAGGGAGACAGATGAGTGATCCGGCAGTGACCAACACAGAGTGGTCTTCTGTGTTGTGTGTACAGACAGGCAGGTGTGTACAGAGGCCCCAGGAAGACAAAACAGAGCCCTGGGCATGGAGAACACTAGTGAAATACAAACCCACACATTCACTGGGCTTACAGCAGCAGTCTGACAAGGACTGAGGAAGAGTAAAGAAAAAGAGAATGACTAAAGATGCAAATGTCAGGTGATTCACAGGAACTGAGTGATAAAAGACTACTAAGAAAGAACACACAGGCTGGGCGTGGTGGCTCACACCTGTAATCCCAGCACTTTGAGAGGCTTAGGAGGGTGGATCACCGGAGGTTCGAGACCAGCCTGGCCAACACGGTGAAACCCCATCTGTACTAAAAATACAAAAATTAGCTGGGTATGGTGGCGGGCACCTGTAATCCCAGCTACTCAGGAGGTTGAGGCAGGAGAATCTCTTAAACCTGGGAGGCGGAGGTTGCAGTGAGCCGAGATCATGCCATTGCACTCCAGCTTGGGCAACAAGAGTGAAACTCTGTCAAAAAGAAAGAAAGAGAGAGAGAGAAAGGAAGGAAGAAAAAGAAAGAAGAAAGAAAGAAAGAAAGAAAGAAAGAGAGGAAAGAAAGAAAGAAAGAAAGAAAGAAAGAAAGAAAGAAAGAAAGAAAGAAAGAAAGAAAGGAGGAGGAGGGGAAGGGAGGGGAGAAAGAGAAAAAGAAAGAAGAAAGAAAGAAAGAAAGAAAGAAAGAAAGAAAGAAAGAAAGAAAGAAAGGAGGAGGAGGGGAAGGGAGGGGAGAAAGAGAAGAAAGAAAGAAAGAAAGAAAGAAAGAAAGAAAGAAAGAAAGAAGAAAGAAAGAAAGAAAGAAAGAAAGAAAGAAAGAAAGAAAGAAAGAAAAGGAAAGAAAGAAAGAAAGAAAAGAAAAGAAAGAGAAAGAAAACGCTATGTCTGATTCTCCTACTGATTTTCCATGGTATAAGTATTTTGCCCACTGCAGTCACACAGACAGAAAATGCTATCTACTGTCCCTGGAGAAGCCCTAATGGCAGAGAATTTTTATTTAACAGTCATTTATGCAACAAATATTTTTGAAGCGCCTACCAAGTTCCTGAAGCTGTGCTAGGCGCTAGCATAGATGCACTGGTTATGGTTCCTGCAATCACAGAAGCCAGAGGGAAGATTGAGAGAGAACTTATGATGGTGCTCTAAAGATAACAACAGCTTCCTCAAACACTAACCTTTAGGTTAAAAAAAAAAGTATACTTTTCAGGGAACACCTGAAAAACATCTTGGCCAGAGTGTATAAACACAGTTGTATGTCAGCAAAGCAAACGATCACTCTGGTGAGCTATGCAGTTGTTCATCATTTTGGCCATTTGCTTCATAGAGATCTTCCTGCTGGTGGCCATAATCACAGGAGTCTTAACATAGACTGGTTATTTTCCACTCCCCCATAAAGCCTGCCTAGAACTACAGGAGCCAGAGGAGAAAAGTGTTCTGATGAATATGTCCTAAGCTACTAAGATTCATGGTTGGCTCAGTGATTTAACCACATGTCACTCACAGTGGACATAGCACTCAGACGGGCAGGAAGCAATATTAACTGTGGCCTTATCGGCTCCAGTCTCGACTAAGAGCCGACGTGATGGATTGTGGATATTTACAAGGGCCATTTAAGTGGGACGGACCCGCTAGATCCACTGAAATAACTGCTTACTGGCAATATACTATAACACATAGTCTAAATTTTCCCTGGAGGAGTTATAAAAACCAACCACCCAGTAGAGATGGTCTTTAAAGGTCAAATGAGCTACCACACATCAGACTTCACCGGGAGACAGTTAGGCTAGGTTCTCTCAATAGAGAGAGGTCCTTAGTAGAAGCTCTAATGGGCCCTCTAATTCCATTAAAAGTAAACAACACAAGAATCTGCCTTTTCTGCTACATTGTGTTGTCAGCTCCCAGCGAACCTATAAGGGAGGGATTTTATAATAGGGTTGGCATTCTTTCCTCTTGCTTAGCTGCCTGACCCACTGGCAAAGCACAGTTTCAGTACCTGATGGTATCAATCATAGTCTCGCCGTGCTGCACTCAAAACCCAAATGGTTGAACTTTAACTGAAATTGGGGGTGGGGAGGAGTTTGGGAAGTCATGGAAAGACATTAACTAAAGCCTTAGCTTGGAAACTGATAAGCATTCATTTGTTTCATCTTGCAAACCCAACCATATCTCAGCTCCATGCACAGCAGGCAAATGTGAAAGCAAATTACTTGGAAGTATATCTACAAAGCACTTGTTTGTAAATATGTATTAGAGGGGCTTAAGGAAAAGGTATAATTTCCTCTACCAAATGTTCATCCAAATGTCAAGTACAGAAAGTTATTTTTCACTTCGGTGGAAGCCTTGATTATGTAAAGGATGTAAAAATGCCGTTAACAATCTATCTGTCTCCCAAGAGTTAAGAAAGTTACAAATGCTCATATATTTTTAAAACCTCTCTTACTTGTTTTCCTATAAAGCTAACAGCACACAATTTATTTTTTAAGAAAGAATTCAGTAGATCAGGTGTATTTAGGCAGATAATAAATACAATTTTAATTTTGTCATCAGTTCAAAGATTGATTCAGATAGAAAGATTGTTTCTAAATGTACCAAGTTCTTTCCCAGAAATAGAAGCAGTCTCATAACATTGGCATTTTTTTTACAAAATCATTTGTTACATATGAATTACAATTCCCATTTTGTGGTTTCTACCCAAGACAAGTGACCTTGCTGAAATTATAATACCCCTCAGTTGTACATTATGCATACAGTAAGATTTATTAAAATGAGCACAAATCAATGAGCTTTAGAATTGCTACATTAACTTGATTATCAACTCCTAAAGCTTTTTCTGAGAGCTTTCCATTAAAATAAATGGGCCTACCTTTGATTCAGAAAGCAATTTGGGATTCAAAAAATTGTAACATCTGTGATTTGGTACAATGTATTTATTTTCCCCTTTAAACAACTGTATTTTGCACTTTTAAGATGTTTCTTTTTAAAGACTAAGAAAGCTACTTATATCCTGATAATTGAGACTGAAAAAAAAATTCTTTTCCAAGAAACTGCACAGGATAAGCCTCTAAATTACAGGTACAAGGTATACATAAGAAATAATCATTTTAACACTAGAACACATTTTCCTTTCACAAACAATATATAGCTATATAAATGCGCTCTTGCCAGTTTCTCCACTCTGTTCCTTTCTTGGTTTTTATAATTTCTACAGACAGCTTTCTCACATTTTACCTTTTTTCTTCCACTTTGATAGGATTGTATTTGTGTGCAGATGCAATGCCAAATTGAGACAGAAGATAGACTAAAAGTAGACAATATTAAAATGTGAAATCTCAGCTTTGGGCAACTATCTATTTTTTTATGCATGTATTCATCAAATAGTGATCTAATGTCTTCTCTGTGTGCTTGGCATTGTGCTGGGAGATGGGAATACAGGATGCAAGACAGACTACCCGCCCTCAGGGATCTTGCTATTTTGTTGAGGATATAAGAAATGCCTAGATTTCATAAAATGTACAATTATATAGCACTTTTAGGAAGTACTTTTCAAATTTTTTTATTTCATTTCTTCCTTTCTTCCTGATAAAATATTTCTTTATTTTCTCCTCTCAATTCTGCGGGTATGTATGTATACACACAGATGCATGCTTGGTGGACTCACATACTCTACCATAGTTCCCCATATTCTTTCAGTGCTCAATTTTTTGTTTGTTCTCCTTTCAGAGGCTTTGCTGCCTGCTGTGTGCTCTGCCTTCTGTGCTGTCCCCAGATCATCACACTGCCAGCTCCTTCTTCTCATTCAGATTCAGGCCAATGTCAACTCTTCAGAAATACCTGCCTTGACCATCCCATGGAGAGCTGCCTTTTACCTCCTCTTCCTCCTCCTCTCAACCCCTTGGCCCCTGACCAGTAGCACAGTCTGTCAAATTTCTCTTTTCTCCTCTCTTCATAGCACATACAATTATTTGAATTTATCTTATTATTTATTTGTTTAGTGTTTAATTATCTGTTTGCTCCATGATGCTGAAAAGCACTTAAGAGGAGGGTACTTGTCTGCCTCAAGCTCACTCTATTCCCAGTACTAGGCCCGTGGTAGACAGTCAACAAATATTTGTCCAACAACTTAAGAGGAGATAAATTATTTTTCTAAATACAACTTTATCTATGTTCTTGCCTTCATAAGCAATACCTCCTAAGAGCAGAGATTAATAGGAGCAGCTGAAGTCAATTTAATATGGTGGAGTTAGCTGCTCTGACCGGATGTTATCTATCAATCAACAATCATAAATTGAGCAACAACTATATAGTCAGCATGAATATCTTCATCAATATCTATCTATCTATCTATCTATCTATCTATCTATCTATCTATCCATCCACACTATGAGATGCTATATATAGAGGCCATGGGAAATACAGAAGTCTATCTATGGCAGGGCCCTGCCCTCAAGGAAAAGGTGGGGGTCCAACAGTATTCACTGTTGTGGAAGGTATGTAATTAGATATTAAATTGAATACTCCAGACTCTGCTTGCTTTAAGAAGTAAGAGAGAAGGCCACGCGTGGTGGCTCACGCCTATAATCCCAGCACTTTGGGAGG
This sequence comes from Nomascus leucogenys, assembly GCF_006542625.1. Taxonomy (NCBI): domain Eukaryota; kingdom Metazoa; phylum Chordata; class Mammalia; order Primates; family Hylobatidae; genus Nomascus; species Nomascus leucogenys. Next base: position 53,772,423 of record NC_044396.1, on the reverse strand, counting down.
CCGAGGCAGGTGGATCAACTGAGGTCAGGAGTTCGAGATTAGCCTGGCCAACATGGTGAAACCACGTCTCTATTAAAAATACAAAAATAAGCCGGGCATGGTGGTACATGCCTGTAATCCCAGCTACTGGGGAGGCTGAGGCAGGAGAATTGCTTGAACCTGGGAGGCAGAGGTTTTAGTGAGCTGAGATCCCGCCATTGCGCTCCAGCCTAGGTGACAGAGCGAGCAAGACTCCATCTCAAAAAAAAGAAAGAAGAAGAAGAGAGCTTAACAAGGCAGCCAGGGAAGATTTCCTGTAGGAGTCTTGAGACAGGAGAAAGAGAGATGGAAGGGAAAGAGAGCGCATGCTGGCTCTGAAACAATGGAGAGATCACCCTAATGGAAAAGGAGGGTTTATATCTGGAAGGTGAAGAAAGAACCTGAAAGGCAAGGAGTGGTGAGGAAAAAGGCAAATCAATCTGCTTTTACCACTGTGATCCAGTAACAGGCACTGAATGAGGCCAAGTGTGCATCCCTGAGGCCGAGGCAGATAGAGCTGTGGCCACAGCCTCCGACGTCCAAGCTATAGAGAGGACAGGGGCGTGAGGACTGAGAAAAGGCCATTGTGTTCAGTAGTGGAGAGCATCCATGCTACTTCCAGAGGCCAGACCAATGGAAGGGAGGAGACGAAGGTGATTGCTGGGCAAGTGAGACAGGTCAAGGAGATGGAGAAGAGGCACCTCAGCTAAGGGAGGGATGGGAGCACTGGGAGCGGGCAGCTGTCCCAGCAGCGGGGCACTTCTGAGATGAAGGAGGCGTCCACACGACAAGAGATGAGGTACGTAAGAGGCTGCAGAGAGGGGTGGCTGTGGGAGTCAAGAGCCTCAGAAGCAGGGGATAAAGGAGATCAACTCACAAGTGAGGTTTTGTGAGAGGAAGAAAGAGCTTTCTCTGAAGGTATAGGGTGAGAAGATGTAACAGTGAGAAAACAAAAGAACTAACATAACTAACTCCATTTTTGTTTAAGGGGTCTTTATCCATTCCTGCACATAGGCAAGGATGATTTCAGAGCATTGACAAAATATGTGAAAAAAGCAGTCATGTAGCTTTTAAAACTAATCCTGGGATAAAAGAGGAAGTATGTAAACAACAACTAACTATGTTTTGTTAAAGATTTTTAGGAGCATTGTGACCTGACCAAGGACAAGGAAATTCCCAGCCTCCTCGGACACTCATTGCTGTCCAGATGTCTGCAGTCACTGGTTACCTCTTGATCTCAATCCTCTTCTTGACCTCCTGCCCTTAATATCGAAAGAGCCTAAAGTTTGTACTGACTTAAGATGGTACCTTAGAACATTAGCTCACCATCTTCTCCGTTATGTTGGCTTTCTGAATAAACTTGCTTCTCCTTCCACCAACCCTTGTCTCTTGAGTCTGGCTTTCGAGTGGTGAGAAGCCAAACCTGGGTTCAATTATAATGAGAGTAAAGCAAAGCCAGAAAAAAACATCCACCAAGAGGCTCAAAATGGTGCACCTGGTGCAAACCCTAGCACTACAGCCTTGGACTCATTGTCTAACCTTTCTGGGCCTCACTTTCTTCTTTTAAATAGGTGTGACAACCCCTATGTTGGTACTGTGACACTTAAATGAAATAATATTTTTAAACAGTAGAGTGTCGTGAAAATCGAAAGAATTTTACTTTCATCAACATTATCTCTCTCCTTTCAGATACCTAGTCTCTCAGCTGGTCCTGTTCTTGACCTCCAAGCTCTCACCCCCATGACAGAGTCAACAAAGCCCTCTCCATTTTACCTCCCTAAATGCTCCTGCCTAGGTGGCCTCCTTAGCATTCCCAGCGTCCCCCAGTTCAAGCCCTCTTTCCTGTAGGATTACTACTTCCTCCTTCTATTGCTACCTTCCAGCTGGATTCTCTCCCTGGGGATTTTGTGAAGCTAACTTCAAATGATCCAAAGGTAGATTAGTTATGATTTGCATTAATGGAACAAACATTTAATTAAGGAGGATTGATTTAAAAACATTAAACCTCTCTCCCCACAGCACTTTGAGCGGGGGTTGAATCCCAGGTATTGCTGGGGAGAGCACGGGGAAGTCTCTCAGGCAGAAACCTTCACTGCTCTTCAAACTACAACAGTTTCTCCCGCTCTGCTCTGTCACTTGAGCAGATCTTGCAAAGCAGCACATCAGGATGAGGGATGTGCATAATGAGAGATTGGGCTGCTTGGTGAAATAATGAGCTCCCAGGCAGAAGAAGAATTTAAGTACAGACTGAAAGATTCATTCACGCGACTTTTTCGGCATTTGTTATGTGAAGCTTTTTCTGTTAATGTTTAATACTTAAAACTTGTTTTGAGTTTTTAACACCTGAATATGGTACAAAATCCAAAAGGCACAAAAGGGTAAACTGTGAAAATTACCTCCCTTCCTTGTTCCCCAGCCAACCAACAATTTCTTGTGTATCCTTCTAGAAACATGTTATGCAAATACAAATACACATCATTTCCTATTTTACACAAATGGTAGCATAAAATGCACACAGGTCTGCATCTTGCTTTTTTTCACTTAACAATAAAGTCTGAAGATCGCTTTCTCTCTCTCTTTAAAAAAGTATGAAATATGGAATGACAATTTCTTCAACATTAGGTTGTTTCCAGTGTTTTCCTGTCATAAAGAATGCTGCAATGAACGTCTTTCTATGTGGCTTTTGTTCACATGTGCGTGTATAAATTTACCTCTGAAATTGCTTTCTTTAAATCAAGGGCAGCCTTCTTAGTCGCATCTTTATATCAGGCGTTTCCTAATTTAGTGTGCCTCAGAATCGCCAGGAGGCCTGGCTGAAACACAGGTTACAGGGCCTCACCCCCAGAGTTTCTAATTCAGTGGGCCTGGGTTGGGAGGTACAAGTATTTGTGTTTCTAACAATCCCCCAAGTCAACACTGATGCTGCTTGTTGAGGACCACACTTTGAACAACCACTGCCTAAACCATTGGACTTTAGTGGCTGTCTCCTTGTCCTCTTCGTCCTCCTTCCCCTTCCTTCCTTCCTTCCTTCCCCTGTCTTCTTCTCTGCTCTTACTCACCACCCCTTCCTTCTCTGGCTCCTCTCCCTCTACATTTTCTAAATGGAGAGTGTCTAAGTCCTATCCTTTACCCTGTTTTGCCCACTCTCCAATTCTCTCCCCAGCAATCTCATCCTTTCTCATGACTTCAATCATCCCCTCTTTACAATTAACACTAACTTCTCTCCTGAGTGTCACACTCTCCTGAGTGGCACAGTGCCCTCTCTCCTTGTGCTTTCCAGGTTCTGCACCTTTGGACACCCCCTTGTTCCCTACCACACACTCTTCTTCCAACTTCCTTATGTCTAAGTCCACCTGACCCTGAAGACACACCCTACATGCCACGTCCTTCCTTGTGTCTTCCTGATCCCACAGAAAAAGGACCTCTCTACATGCTGAAGTACTTAGAAATGAGGTGTAGGGGTGTGTGTGTGTGTGTATGTGTGTGTGTGTGTGAGAGAGAGAGAGAGAGCAGAGATAAAGCAAATCTGGCAAAATATCAACAAGGAGTCAATCTAGGTGAAGGGTAAGTGGTATCAAATGTATTAGTCTTTCAACTTTTCACTTGAAATTTTAAAAAATAAAATGTAGAAAAATAAAAAATGGAACTGCCTCTCTCTTCAGACCTCTTCTAGCACTTTATCTCCCATAGAGTCACTGTCACTTATCTACCTTCTATTACAATTATTTACATCTGTGTCTCAGTTGCTAGCCTAATCCAAACATTCTCTGAGCGCAGGGATTCTGCCTGGCTTGTTTGTTCAGGACCCTCCACCACCTGGCCCAGTGCCTGATATGCAGTGGATGCGCTGCTTCACAGGAATGGTTATTCCCTTGTCAGAGATAATAAAGGAGATATTACTACTAGGTCTTTCCAAAACAAAAAGGTGCCATGGAAAGAGCATATGCTTCGGGACCAGACAGCCCAAGGTTAGAATTCCAGCTCTACCATGCACTAGCTGTGCAACCTCAGGTAAGCTAGTTAACTTTTCTGGGCTTCAAATTCCTCATTAGTTAAATGGAAACTGCTATTCACTTAAAAATATGAATATTGCATAATGTATATAGATTGCCTGGCAGAGTGCCTAGTGTATGGTAATCACTGAACAAATATTAGTCATTGTGTACACACGCACACACAATCATTTTATGAAATCCAAGTATGCAATCTAATTCTCTGCACAATACAATAGTTCGTACATGTTAATTACAGAGTCCTAAGCAAAATTCAGTCCAGAAACCATGGATACTTCACATTCTAACAAAGATCTAGCTATTGATACCTTTGGTGAGATGCCTTCCAAAGATTATTCCTTTTATATATGAATTAACTCCAGGTTTATAGCTTTTCCTAACATCCATTACCTTATAAAACTGGAACAAAGGCATGGCTTTGTTTAAGTTCAATACCAAAGACTCCAGCAAATGTTTACTTTTCTCTTTTAAGGCTTCCTTTACCCACACCACACCTCAGCAAACACATAAAAAAAAGCCATTTGCCCTGCTTTGTAGTGTGCAATTCAATCTTTCAAGACCCCTCCCAGGAGTGCCCCCCAGCCCTATTTTTAGTTTTGAGACCATGGGATATGTTCTGTAATATTCTGTGATTTTCCACAAGATCACCTGTTTAAAATCAGCCAATACATTAATTTAGGCAAAAAATTGGAGTATAACTTTTTCTTAATCATGAATATCTACCAACCCCATATCATCCTAGACTGTCTTGTAAGCAGAAAGAGAACTCCCCAGCCAAAAGCACTGGGCCGCTGAGGGGTGCAGGCTGGGGAATAAGCAAGGTCATGAACCCACAGGGCACTCAGGAGTGTAGTCTCCGTCATACAGTCCTTTGGTTTCCATTTTCATCCTGAAAAACAGTGTTTACACATCTTCCCTTCTCCTTTGGTATCCAGCAATGGAGCTCAGCAGAACAAGAACGCTGTCCATTTAGGAACAGCCCTTTGGAAAGCATGATCCGTTAAGGCTATCAAAACTTCAATTTTCAAAAGAGCTGTGCTTGGCACACAATGGAGGCTCAATAAAAACTGGTTAAGCGGTTTAGACCAAAAAGAACTGGAAGAGAGATAGAGAGAAGGGGGAAAGGAGAAAAAAGAACACATTTGAGACAACTTCATGGATTTGCCATGATTTGGTACCGAATACAAGCCAGGCTTTCAATTAGCATAACCTTATTTTTCACCCAAAGAGACAGAATAATTTGCAATGTATGAGAAGTTAGAACACCTATGTTTTCTCCAATTTACTCCTTTTTCATAAGCTATGGCCAAAGCCCTGCAGTTCTCACCATCTTATCTTTTAAGCTACTAAAATTGAGATAATGAGGACACAGAGCTATTTTTCCTCTCTAGTAGCAGCTGCTGAAGCAGGAAGCTAGGCTTGGCTTGCTCACCTTGAAAAGACAACACTGAGAGAGGAGGTGAGCGGAGGAAGTGAGAGGAGGAAGAGAGCTAGGTTTTCCATGGAAATAGTAAGTCAGCCTATATGATGGCTCTAGTCACATCTCACAACATGAAGCCAGTCACTGCAGTCACCATGACCCAGGCCACATCAAATGTACTCTTAAGTCCAGGGCAGCTGTCAGGCAGTGCTGGGACATTAAATCAACTTCATTTTCTCCCTTAAAAGTGGATTTACAAATATAGATGAGAACATTTTACTTTCAACTTGCACTTTTAGTTTCTTCTCACCAGCCAACTCATCTTAGCACATCCCTGTTTACCTCCCTGAGACTGGCTCTCAGTTCTTAGATGATATCTCCTTGTTAGTATTAAAGCAAAATCCAACAGGAAGGCAATGGGGCAAAACTATTAATGCAAATAGGGCCCAGAGGAAATATCAACATGTCTCCTCACCTTGCATTTTCCCACAGTTTCAAAAACTACATGCACATCTCTTTTGTAAATCCAATGCACTTGAAGCATTCCAAAGAGACCCAACATTAGAGGAATCTCTCTATAAAAGGAACATTGGCTTATGTGTAAGTAGTTACTTCCAATTACCACCCTGGTAAATGTGAGGATTTGTTTGTTGAATTTCTTAAGTTGCACATGTAGAGTGGAGGGACACTGTATGCTTCCTGCAAGCTTCATCTTCTCTGATCATAATCCTCATTCTTGCTTTGGAAATTTCTTAGTGCTGTGCTTCTTGCGTAGTTTTGCAAAAAAAAGAACAAGGAATTGCCTCCACTATTCATAACAGAAAAAATATACTAAAGAAAGGTGTGCAGAGATCATGTAAATGAATAAAAATGAAATTCAGGATACCAGGGAAAGGAGCTAGAGAGAGATGGGGGAAATGAAGAATAAATGTGTAAAGGCATGGAGAAGAAAACACTGATATGTCTCAGCACTGTAATTGAAAGCATGCACTGATCTTTGGAGTGAGGTAAGAATTATGCAGAGGAGCTTGCTAGTGTTAGGCTAATCAGCATGCAAATGTTCCATTGAAGAGTGCAAAGAGCTTTCACTCCCACATCAGTTCGGTCAATGATATGTATGATATGGGCAGGTGATGTACCAGGGCAACAGAAGACGTGGATAGAGAGAGCCCTATGTGCTGGAAGTGCTGGACCAGCAGGCCTATCTTTGTGGGGAGGGAGAAAGTGTGGCATGAGGACAGGGCAGGTGGCGAAATCAGGGTGGCCTGATTGAACTGCTTTGCTCAAGGAAATGGGGTCAGCCATTCATTTTCTTTCTTTCTGGATACAAACAGGTTGTACCCTATAGATTGCTTAAAGAAGGAAAATCAGAGCTTGCTTTGGCTTAAAACAAAAATCAGATTTCTCTCTATTGGGAGAGTCAACAGCATGGGCTCTGGAGTCATAGGGCCCTGAGTTCTAAACTAACTTTTTCCATTTGCCCAATCTTGCAGGGCCTGATATGTTGAGAGGTAATATTTAGTGGAATCAGAATCTAAGAGGCCCAAGAAGATTATCCATGATGTCTCTTAGGCTGTTTGCTCCCTTCCCCAGCTCCATGGGGTCTCAGCCCTGCCCACCTCCAATCTCATTTGGAAAATTTGTTAACAGAGATAAAAACAGATGCCTTACTTGTGTCCTTGGCCCTTTCTAAAACTGCAACAACTTCCTGTCTGGAAGGTCCTCCCCAGTCCCAAAATGCAGGAAGAACATTTGCTGATGCTCTGACAAGGCAGAAGGCTAGACAAACCGATACCCCTAAGTCCTCTCCTGCAACTCAACACACAGCGGGAAGGAGAAGCAGGATAGACATCGCTCAGGAAAGTAATCACTTTGCTTCTGAAAACAGAGGCACTGGGCTAGAAGGCAGCAAAGAATAACCCTGGGAGATCAGAGTTTCATATTATTGAATTATAATAGACTTTTCTAAAAATCATAAAGATCGGAGATGGCTAATAGTAGATTTATTTGTCAGCATGATTATTTAGTGTGATGGTAGTGAACGTTTTCACTGAATCCTGAACTAAGGTCATTCTAAAAAGCTTGGAGGCAGAGCAATTTAAAAAAAGGTTCATGGAAAGAGGGCTTTTTTTAATCTTATGTATAATAAACCAAGGAAGGGTGAAGCATAGAGACGTGGAGAAATTGTTATGGTGTGCCAGTGAAAAGATCCAAAAAGGAAAAGTGTTCCTGAAAGTCAGCACAAAGCACTAAGCAGCATCTTTAATGCTCAAGTAATTCTTCTCTGTGGTCACATGGCAGAGGTCTTTGTAGCACACCATGATTGGTTTAATCTTAAAATCACTTCGAACAGAGAAAACAGCCCTGGACAGACATAAGGGGCCCAGTTTCAAGACTCTCCTTAGAAATCTAGGAGGAAAGGAAGCCTGTAATTAGGGTTTGCTGCACTCTGCTCTGAGGGTGACGTCATCACTTGGAGAAAGGCAATGCTCGGTGCCAGGAATCTGAGTTCACAGCCCTTTAATAACTCACTAGGGTCTTGCGTGGGGATTCCTCATCTTAGGGATTACTGACCAACAAATCTACTTCTTAGGTACCAGTGTTTGGATAAGGAGAGAAAGAAAATTGAAAAATTCTTGTAAATGGGAATCATGTGAAAGAATATGACACAGAAGTCCTCCCATTGGGATCATATGGATGGGATCTTAATCTACATACACACACACATATGCACCACACACACACACTTCCCATTGTTTTATGGCTTCTTTTTTTTTTTTGCAAAAAAAAACTCAACAGGGAAGTAAAAAGCTGGCTACTCGAGTGCCAGGGCTAGAATCTGGTTGTCTGTACCTCATTTCAGTGCTCTTTCTGCTGCCACACCCTGGGCCCTGCCTGCCATCAATTTCCAAGCAGTGACAGTATGGACACTCAGAACCTTGTCCACCTAGATATCAGAAGCCCAGGGACACCTGTTCACATTACACAGGCTTCCAGCCTGCAGAGACCCTGAGGGCAAAAGCTGATCCTGTTGGAGACTATTTCTGCTACATGCATCATTGTGCAGAAAGACTCTGTCTCAGAACCAGCAAAATGGGTTTTGGGTTGAAGAACTCTGCAATAGTTCTGCCAGAATTCGCCTGCAATGGACACTGCAAATCTGGAATTAATCCCCAAACCTCATTTTAACTAATAGCTTTAACACCTTCCCTGGCCAAATGTTTTCCTATAATTTAATTAAATTAAATGATTAGAGTTTTGTGTCTTTCCTTTTTTTATGTTCATGCTAAATGAGAGGTAGAAATAAAATGTAAGTCAGCAATGAAAGAAAATGTATGCTTTGGAAAAATCCATAAATCTTATCATCAGGTCTTGATTATAGATCTGTGGCAAGAATACCGAATACTGGATTGGTTTTTTGGTTCTTGTTTTTCAAATAAATGCATCAAAACTTAAATATCCAAATAAAAGCTATCCTTTAACATAATCATCTTGGGAAGACATACAGGTTTCTCCAATGATGCTGCCATGGCTTTAAAGCATATTTAGAAGGTCTCCTCTGATATGGCCGGCTTCAAAGATAATATATAAAACTTTGTGCAAAAAAAACCTCATTCTTAATCCTCAAGTGGTATTATCCAGCTTGTTGATATGTATTCACATTTGGATAAAGTTGGTTTCTGGTGTTTTTTTAAAAACATCTTGAAAAATCAAGATTTACCACTATTGTGAGCATTCAGAAGAATGTCACAGATTCTCTCTTCAACAGTGGGGACACAAATCAGTGTCTGGCCTGCTGCCACTGTGGCCCCATGAGGACCAGGCCAAAGGAGCCAGGGAGCCAGGGAATGCTGGTGGCCTTGCTCGCCCCATTCCTCTGAGCTCTGGGGCAGAAAGACTGGACCTACCTACGGCTTCAACCTGCATTGTGCCACTACCCTCCTGAATGCTGAAAGGCAGTGAAGAGCTAAACTGCAGATCAGTTGCCTGGGGGGCATAGTTGGGCATGAAAACTCAAATGTTCGCCAAGGCTAGGCAGGGAAAGTTCCAGAATGGAGAATGCTAGAGAAAGCAATAAAGAGCCCAGTACCTCATTAGAGCCACTCATCGCCTTGCAAACACTCAGGCCTAATGGTTGCCAGAATCTTTAATTATCCAAGAGACTTAAAAGCCTGGATTTTTTAAAATAATAATCTTCTGATTATTTAATGTGGGCAAAAAAAAGAGTTAAAATTCTAAACAGAAGTACAAAAATGCATAATACGCACATACGTATATGCATTCTGTGGACCATCTAAAGACTGTAGGCCACAGGTTTGTGTCCTCTGGCCACATAAACCAAAATATCATGTGATACTGAAAGGGCCTGCTGCCCTGAAGCCTGTGAAAGTTTCTGTGCAGACGTTACCAACGGGAGTTTGAAAGCAAATGCAACTGCTCCTGATGGATAAGTCCACAACATGAACATCACAAACACTTCCACTGTGAGATGGATGCCTTTTCCTTCTTGCTTTGTTGAAAACCTTTTTGTCAACATTTGTGCAATTTTGCCTTTTGTAGTCTGCTTATTACAAAATCAATGATATTTTAGAGAAATGCCTTAGGCTCTGCAGATAAAAAAACCTCTCAGCCTTTCTAATGAAGTAGATTTAACTTTTATGGTTTCTCTTTAAAAGCTCTTCAGTAACTAACACAGGAACAGGAAACCAAACACCTCACGTTCTCACTCATAAGTGGGAGCTGAACAATGAGAACACATGGACATGGAGGAGGAACATTACACATCAGGGCCTGTCGAGGGGTGGGGGCCTAGGGGAGGGAGAGCCTTAGGACAAATACCGAATGCAGGCAGGGCTTTTACTTCTTGCTTTGTTGAAAACCTAGATGATGGGTTGATAGGGGCAGCAAACCATCATGGCACACATATACCTATGCAACAAACCTACACGTTCTGCACTTGTATCCAGGAACTTGAAGTAAAATAAAACATTAAATGCTCTTCAGTAGTCTGGAGAAAAATATTTGGAACTTTTTTCATTACTTATTGATTAACCCAAACCTCAAACAATTGCTGCAACCAAGTAATAATAGTCACTTAAAATATTACTAATGAAGTCAAAAAAATTTTGCCATGTAAAACAATGCAATATAAAATATCCTCCACTGCCATTTTTCAAAGCATATGTGAGCTTAAACTTGTCTGCTCTGAGCAACATGCATGAGCTTAAACTTGTCTGCTCTGAGCAACATGCATGTTCCTACATATGCACACTCACATGTACACCCACATGCACAGACACACACATTTAGACAAGGAAAGTAAGCTCCTGCTTACGGTGAATGAGTGGTATGGAATGAACTGAGCTGGAAGGTCAACTCAACTCCACATTAACTATCTCATTGGTTTACTACAGAGCCTGAAGCTTCCATCATTAAACTGTCCCTTCCAGGTTAGGCATTTTCTATAAAAGGTCCCTATTGAAGCAGAACAGTTAAAACATTCACCCACTAGCACTCATTATCACAGACTGCATGATAATTAAAATTATGGTAATGATTACAGCTCATAGTTATAGCTTGCCTTAACATTTGTTTTGTTGTTGTTGTTGTTGTTGGTGGTGGTAGTGGTGGTGGTGGTTTGTGTGTGTGTGTGTGTGTTTAAGATAGGGTCTCATACTGTTACCCAGGCTACAGTACAGTGGCATGATCATGGCTCATTGCAGCCTCTACCTCCTGGGCTTAAGCAATCCTCCCACCTCTGCCTCTTGAGTAGCTAGGACTTCAGATGCATGCCACCCTGCCCAGCTAATGTTTATTTTTTATTTTGTAGACATGGGGTCTCCCTACTTTACCCAAGTTACTCTTGAACTTTTGGCCTCAAGGATCCTCCCACCTTGGCCTCCCAAAGTGCTGGGATTACAGGCATCAGCCACCATGCCTGGTCCGTTAACATTGATAAGACACTTCCAGTTACACGATCCCATTTTCTTCCCAGGGACTCTGACATAGGCCCTGCCTCTCCCTGGTCACACGGTTGCTCAGTTACTGGTTCCAGGCCTCCCTCCCCAGAGCACTGGATCATCATGCTTTACGCCCTCAGCATGACGCTGGCTGCAGCAGAGACGTTTGGAAATCTGTGTGTTTGTCTGCATGCCAGAACCAAGGCCCAGAGAGGTCAGATAACTTGCTCAGGATGACTCGGTGGCCATCCTAGTCCTGTGCTACCACACAAACTGCCTCTTACTGATCAGGTTCAGCAATCTAGCCTCTGAGAGAACAGGGGACGATGAGAAAGGGCAAGCATTGGCTGGAATAAGGAGGCACTAGGCGGGGATGTGGGAAAGGAGCAGACAGCCCTGAGCACAGGAGCACAATGTTCTCAGGAGAGGGCAGGGGCAGGGAGAACGGGGCTCAGGTAGCCAAGGAGGTTAACAAAGTGCCGAAAGCGCATGGCTTGGGCAGGAAACTTTAAATGAAGGAGGAGTGGACTTTAGAGACACATTTGCCTACAGTTCTGTGTGAGACCAACCTCGCACCCCACGGCAAGGCCTGCTTCGTTTCTGGGAGGCACTGAGCCACGGAAACTTCTCCAGGCTGTACAGGCACTCTATCACCACTTGCCCATTTGGGCCGCCTTTCTCAGGCCTATTCTACATTGTTTTATACTTGAGTGAAACGAGACACTGGGCAATTCTTCTTCTGTAGCCGTGCCTGCAAACTCCCAACCTGTTTCCTTTCTCACCCAGCCTTCCCCCTGCTCGCAGACAATAAAGCATTGACCAGAGCAGTGTACATTGACCTTTTCATTAGTTTGAAGACAAACTCTTCTAACACCCTCCTAGATGGTCCAGAACCAAAGCAAAAAACAAGCTTAGGTTTCATCTGGCACCTTCCCATGAGTGCAAAATAAGAATCAAGGATCAGAAGCTAAGGAACACAGAAAGGAGATTGGGCATAGCAGAACGGTTTGGGGTTTTTGTAAAATCAAAGAGACTCGTGGCTGGAAAGCAAACCTAAGTATCAACAACTCTGCCTTCTTTTATCCAAACCGGTGCAATGGTGGACGTCTCTTCTCAGGGCTCACTTCGCCACAGATTTTACCTTTGTACTTCTTAACCATGTGGGCACTCCGAAAAACAGAAAAAGGTTAGTTAAGCAGCCAACATTAAACAAGTGGCTGAAGGTCACAGTGGTGGCCACACCTCCATCAGTAGAGCTCAGGGACCTGCAGCCTGCTTCCTGTATTCCACCCTTCAACCAGCTCAAGCCTGGAAGGAGCTATGGGGTCGGGGGTCTGCCCGGTAGCTTACCTACGAAGACATCAGCTCTGAGCTCCTCTCTGTGTCTGGAGGAGGCTGCACAGAGACGCCTTTGGGGGAATCTGCATTGCAGAGAGAAAAGGTTTTCTGGCCCCATCTTCCCAGCTCCAAGTGCTAAAATGAAGCCTGGGGCCTGAAGTATTTGGGTGGGACATGAAACTTGGCTCATTACATTCTACGGGAAGCCACAGAGGAGCACACTCCCTTTTCTCCCTTAGCCTCCACAGCGGCAAAAGATGAAAGGTTCATTTTCTTTTTAATAGGAGACTACCAATAGAGGCTTTTAAAAAAGAATAAACTGCTGAGGATAGGCACGTTATTAAGAGGTATGAACAATGAATCAATGCTATTTTGTCACTCACCTTCGCCTCTTCATTCACGTCCCAGGTAAAGGAAACAGCATTATATGCAATCTCTTCAATGTTTCCAATCGTATTAAAGCTCTCCTTGTAATCAGCTGTAACATTAAAAAAAGAAGATGCTTTTAAAGGAGTAAGAGTGACTCAGTGACATGTACCGAACCATTATTTTCCAATGGGTAAATTTAAACTTTGCTTATTTTTCTGGCTATCTCCATGCTAACAATTAAAGACTGGTGCTCACTGATGTTCTTTTACAAATACTTACTCTATAAGAATGTATGCATGTTCCTCTATTAAAAGATTAAAACTAAGCAAACCAATGTTCTTAGGTAATTTGTTCATTAGTTTCATTTTTTACTAGTTTTATAAAATTATTAAGGTTTTCTTTTTTCTCCCAAGCCCCATGTCACCTACCCACTCTCCCTCCTGCTCACTTTTCTGCCACTTAATTTTGCTAGAAGTACCAGGGTACTCCATACAGAATTTTTTGTAGAACAGAATATTCTGTTTATCAGTCAGGCAGTGTGATCAGGACTTTAGTAAAAAAAAAAGAAAAAATTTCAAGAGACCACAGTAAAGCTTTTTTAAAATTTCTTTTTGGGGCCAGGCACGGTGGTTCACACCTGTAATCCCAGAACTTTGGGAGGCCGAGGTGGGAGGATCACCTGAGGTCAGGAGCTTGAGACCAGCCTGGCTAACATGGTGAAACCCCGTCTCTACTAAAAATACAAAAATTAGCCAGGCATGGTGGCACATGCCTGTAATCCTAGCTACTTAAGAGGCTGAGGCACAAGAATCGCTTGAACCTGGGAGGCAGAGGCTGCAGTGAGCTGAGATCGTGCCACACTCCAGCCTGGGTGACAGAGTGAGACTCCATCTCAAAAAAAAAAAAAAAAAAATATTTTTGAACTTAGGTATGGAGAGTTGAGTTAATCATACTTAGCTCACTATCATCATTGATCTCTTCAAGGCCCTCTCTTATTTTATGACTTTATTTGGTTACTATGTATTTCTTTTTCTTCCTATTATCCTTTCCACAAATACAGTAGCTACAAATGTGTTAATATATATCCTTATGGAATATATTGGTTTGATTTGCCTGTGTACATAGCTTTAATTTTCATAAATTCTGGTGTTCCATGACTAAAGTTGCCAGATTGGGCAAATATTTGGGATATACTTATCTTCAAAATGTATTCATTATTTATAAGAAATTCAAATTTAACTGGCACTCTGTATTTCATCTGGCAACCTAGACTACAGACCTTTTCGGATCTAACCTCACTGCTAGTTGCATGCCTATTTCTTTTTTTCTGTTTTTTTTTTTTTTTAATTATACTTTAAGTTTTAGGGTACATGTGCACAACGTGCAGGCTTGTTACATATGTACACATGTGCCATGTTGGTGTGCTGCACCCATTAACTTGTCATTTAGCATTAGGTATATCTCCTAAAGCTATCCCTCCCCGCTCTCCCCACCCCACAACAGGCCCCGGTGTGTGATGTTCCCCTTCCTGTGTCCATGTGTTCTCATTGTTCAATTCCCACTTATGATTGAGAACATGCTGTGTTTGGTTTTTTGTCCTTGCAATAGTTTGCTGAGAATGATGGTTTCCAGCTTCATCCATGTCCCTACAAAGGACATGAACTCATTATTTTTATGGCTGCATAGTATTCCATGGTGTATATGTGCCACATTTTCTTAATCCAGTCTATCATTGTTGGACATTTGGGTTGGTTCCAAGTCTTTGCTATTGTGAATAGTGCCACAATGAACATACGTGTGCGTGTGTCTTTATAGCAGCATAGTTGCATGCCTATTTCTAACTGTGGCTCCAGGGACTGTTGCCACAGTTTACTTATCTCCCATGCCAGAGATGGACCCTTCAGTGATCTCTGCTCTCTGGTACAGACAACTCTGTGATAAAAATTCGTATTCCTGGGAGCTGAACTGATGGCTGATCACATAAAAAGCTACTAAATGTGCTCTCCAGAACGGCCCTCCAGACTCACTCTCCAGGATGGATCAGCCAGCGCAGCCTCCCACCAGAACTCTATTTCCCTTTTTCTCTCTACTTTCTTGCCAATCTGATGAGCACAAGGCAGCCTTCCACTGACGATATATTTGCACTTCTTCTACCACTTTTAAGTTCAAACATCTCTTCTCACACAGGATAGCCAACCAGGTGTCTCCTTACGGAAACCGCTTACTAATGTCCTTTGCCGTGTTTCTATGGTTTCCCCTATGGAAATTTTAAAGCCAAACTACATGTTTACATTTTAAATAAAGCACATACTGCAATATAAAAGCATGTGTGGCCACCACAGGAAAGTCAGAGACCATGAACAATAAGAAAAATATTTAAAAGCAATCACAATATTCTCACCCACAAATAACCAACTATAAACAGATTTGTGGTACACTTCATCCTTCCTATCTTTCTCTCTGCCTCCCTTTCTCAAGACTATGTAAATATTTTATACAATACTGTAACAATTATTTCTTAATTTATTTATTTTTGCCTAATGCATCATCAGCATCTTCCCATGTCAATAAACTGGTGTAAAATTACTTTTAATGACCAAATACCACTAAATTGAATTATGCGCCAGGATTTTATTTTGCTTGTCTTGGTCAGATGATGTCCAATACTTTTCCATTTCAAATAATGTTTTATTTAATTATCTATACAGCTAAAAATGCATATATGCTTAATTATATTTCATTAACATATATTCCTAGAAGTGAAAGTAGCAGGTCAAAGGAAAAAAAATTTTTAAGGCTTTTAATTCATTTTGTCAAAGTGTTCCTGCAAAAGTTGAAACAATTGATGTTCACAGTAACAGTGCATGTGCATGTGTTCTTGTTTCCTCAAAATGTTTCCTTCCAAATTGATATGCAAAACATGGTGACTCGTTATTTTAATTTGTAATTTATTGATTGCGAAACAGGTTGAATCATCTTTCATTTTCTTTTTGACTCCTTGTATTTCTTTATTTTTTTCTCTTTGTTTTATTTATTTATTTTATTATTTTTTATTTTTATTTTTTGAGACAGAGTCCCGCTCTGTCACCCAGGCTGGAGTGCAGTGGTGCAATCTCGGCTCACTGCGAGCTCTGCCTCCTGGGTTCAAGCAATTCTCCTGCCTCAGCCTCCCGAGTGGCTGGGACTACAGGCGCCCGCCACCACTCCAGGCTAATTTTTTGTATTTTTAGTAGAGACAGGGTTTCACCATGTTAGCCAGGATGGTCTCGATCTCCTGACCTCGTGATCCACCTGCCTTGGCCTCCCAAAGTGCTGGGATTACAGGCGTAAGCCACGGCACCCAGCCCTTTTCTTTGTTTTAAAAATGTATTTATTTATTGGAACACTTCCTGTTCTGTCCTTTGCCCATTTTTTTTCTTAGGGTATTCAGTTTTCTTACTGATTTTAAAATAAATAGTTAAAGCTAAAAGAGAAAACAAAAAGGAAAAAAACACAATTTTATATCTTTCAAATTTAGAATAAGGTTATACGACTATACTTGGGATGATTTTAAATATAAACCTGTGCTTCCAGTAGGCCAGCCAAACTCCTAAAATTTTGAAGAGAAAAGAAGACCGTTGAATTTAGATCAACTGAAGTCCTTGATTCTTTATAGCTAATTATTCTAAAAGACAGTCTTGCAACTTTGAAGTTTTAAATACACATTTAAAAATAAGCAGCTTTTAGGTGAATTGTAAAAAAGAGAAAATGTCATATCTAGAAATAAAGACAAACCAAGAAAATTTGTTCAAACATGTATCCTAGCTCTCATGAGTTATAACATTATGAGGTTTTATTTCCCATAGCTTCTCCACATAAAAAATGTCTTCTGTAAAAATTGTATTAGCTCAAATAAGGAAAGAATTTCAAAAACAAATGCAATATAGATACAAATAAGATACTCTAATCTTGTTCAAGGTCCCTGTCAGTTTCTATCAACTTCACTTAATCAACAAATGTATTGAGGAAATATTTTCTATGAGCCCTCTATGTGCCAGGCAGTGTCCTCATGCTTGAGAAAGAGCAAGAAACAAAACTAAGTCCCTAATCTTTTGGCTCTTTCAGTCCCAGAGACAGAATATAAATAAGTATATAGGTAAATAAATGAATAAGATGATTATCCTTAATCTGCTTTTTTATGCCCAAAACAAAAGAATAGTAAGGCTACTTTTTATTGAGTGGTTCCATTACCTTGTGTATGTCCTTCATGGCATGTACAAGTATTTTATTTATTAGTTTACTATTTATCACCAACATTTCTCACTAGTTATATATGTTATACGAGGGCAAGGAACTTATCTTAAATACTGCTGCTTTCTCAGTGCTTAATATCATACTCATAGGATGTGCTCCATAAGTTTGTTGAGTGAATGAATGGATGGAACCATGGGCATTCTAAACAAGAAAGATAACTAAAAGACTAATGTCATGCACTCCTCTCTAGCCTTATACCATACAAGAAATGTCTGCTCATCTCTACCCTTTGTGTTCAGTCTTTACAGGTGGTACAATAGCTCTGCTCCCACTTCACGACTGCCAAAGTCTTCCAAGGGACTAAACAGCTGATGCACACCAGTGTGGCTTTGTCCACATGCATAGCTGTCCGACAAATAAAATGCTAATAGATGTGCCTCCAGTTTCTGAAAGCTGGGTGTATGTCCTAGGATAAGTGTTGCATGCTTAAGAGTTTATGGCCCACGGTAGGAATGGAAACTCAGTAATCTGGTGTTGAGCCTTCCTCAACTTATTTCCTCAAGAAAGTTTCTCAAACCTGAATGTTGTAAATGTTGACAGCTGTAGTCAGGAAAAGGCATAGTAATGAGCTGCTGTGCTGGTTTCCTTGAGCTGTCATAACTAATTACCATAAACATGGTGGCTTTGAACAACAGGAATATTTTTGCTCACAGTTCCAGAGGCCAGGAGTTTGAAATCAAGCTGTGCCATGCCAGCAGTGTGTGACTCCGATCTCCACTTCTGTCTTCACATGACCTTCTCTTCTGTGTCTCTGCATCTGTTCCCCCTTTGCTCTCTACCTTTTTTTTTTTTTTTTTTGATACAGACTCTCACTCTTATTGTCTGGGCTGGAGTGCGATGGTGCAATCTTGGCTCACTGCAATCTCTGCCTCCCAAGTTCAAGCGATTCTCCTGCCTCAGCCTCCCGAGTAGCTAGGATTACAGGTATCTGCCACCACACCTGGCTAATTTTTTTGATATTTTTAGTAGAGATGGGGTTTCACCATGTTGGCCAGGCTGGTCTTGAACTCCTGACCTCAGGTGATCCGCCTGCCTCAGTCTCCCAAAGTGTTGGTCTTACAGGTGTGAGCCACCGTGCCCGGCCTGTTCCCCCTTCTCTTCTAAGGATTTGTCGTTGGATGTAGGCCCCACCTTAATCCAGGATGATCTTATCTTGAGATCCTTAATCACAATCTGCAAAGATCTTTTTCCCAAATAAGGTCATATTTACAAGTTTTGGGATTTAGGACGAGGACATATCATTTTTAAGGGTCCCACTTAACCTCCTACATCTGGGATTCCTTCCTGTGATTAGAACTCATGTGATCTGAGTGAATGGCTTGTTTTTGCAATGATAGTTACCATAGCTGAAAAATAATCACCCCGCTTTAAAAGAATTATAAAACACAACTATAAAATACATCATTGTGAACATACTGAATTTCAAATGGACTTTTTTCCCCTAAAAAAAGTGACAAGGCAACATAAAAATGACATATTTTAAATACTAGTCTGTAAACACAATACTAACACCTACCTGGCGAGGATGAGTGAACAAATAGGAAAATGGCTTAATATTTCCCAAAACAGGCATGATGCAACAATATTATTATTGGCTGAAACAGGTTTTAAAAAATTATGCCGGCCGGGCATGGTGGCTCACGCCTATAATCCTAACACTTTGGGAGGCCGAGACAGGTGGATCATCTGAGGTCAGGAGTTCAAGACCAGCCTGGCCAACATGGGGAAACCCCATCTCTACTAAAATACAAAAATTAGCCAGGCGTGGTGGTGAGTGCCTGTAATCCCAGCTACTCTGAAGGCTGAGGCAAGAGAATCACTGGAACTCGGGAGGCACAGGTTGCAGTGAGCCGAGATCACGCCATTGCACTCCAGCTTGGGTGACAGAAACTCCATCTCAACAACAACAACAACAAAAAGAATAAAACCATGGGTAGAAAAAATGGGAGTCTTTCTAATGAAATAAGAATGAACTTGATCTCATTGTTAATGTCATATGCTGCCAGAGATATAGCCAAAATGTCCAAGGTCCTCTCTAAGGCTGTGTGTGTCCTTGAAATCTCAGAGTGAAGTGTATGGGAACACATGGAAATTCTCTAGGGCCTGCTAGGATCCTCCCAAAGCAGAACAAGTGTTTCCAAATTCCCATGGCTTACAGGCTTGAGTGGATATTCTATAACGGCGCTTCTCGAATGTTGCAGTGCACCAGAATCACCTGGAGGGCTTTGGTAAAATGCAGATTCTCTATCCACTCTCAGAGATTCTGATTCCATAGGTCTAGAATGTGGCCAAGAATTTGCATTTCTAGCAAGGTCTCAGGTAGAGCCACTCTCAGAGATTCCGATTCCATAGGTCTAGAATGTGGCCAAGAATTTGCATTTCTAGCAAGGTCTCAGGTAGAGCTGATGTGGCTGGTCTGGGGACCACA
The DNA here is from genome assembly GCF_006542625.1 of Nomascus leucogenys. Taxonomy (NCBI): domain Eukaryota; kingdom Metazoa; phylum Chordata; class Mammalia; order Primates; family Hylobatidae; genus Nomascus; species Nomascus leucogenys. Next base: position 53,752,584 of record NC_044396.1, on the reverse strand, counting down.
CTTAATATTGTTCTATGGCAAATGGAAATGCCAGAATAATTAAAAGGAGCAACTTCATTATTGGATTATTTTGGTGCCTTTGGTTCACTCCACACAGTATTAGAAAATGCTATATCTGGCTGGGTGTGGTCGCTCGTGCCTGTAATCCCAGCAACTTGGGAGGCCAAGGCAGGTGGATCACGAGGTCAGGAGTTTGAGACCAGCCTGACCAACGTGGTGAAACCCCATCTCTACTGAAAATACAAAAATTAGCCAGGCGTGGTGGTGTGCACCTGTAATCCCAGCCACGCAGGAGGCTGAGGCGGGAGAATTGCTTGAACCCGGGAGGCGGAGGTTGCAGTGAGCCAAGATTGTGCCACTGCATTCCAGCCTGGGCGACAGAGCAAGACTCTGTCTCAAAAAAAAAAAAAAAAAAAGAAAGTGCTTTATCTGTCATTAAGGTCCTACGTCAACTGTCAATGAAGTCCATGTGACAGTTCCTCTTCGCTTCTCAGATTTCCCTTCTTAGGAGGACTAAATACCAATATGGGAGGACAGGCAGTTACCTGCACAGTAAGATTCGAGCACCACCTGCTCCAGGATGTCTGCTTATTCTTATGCCTGGAAGCTCATCCTGAAACACTCCATCCTTTGGATAAAGACATTGTCATCTCCTGGCATTAAAATGCAAATGCTCTTAGGATAATAACTGCCACAAACAGAGAACTTACAAGCTCATGCCAAGCCTATGTGAAGCCTTTATCATCTCTGCTAATCCTGGCAACCACTCTATGAAGCAGGAATCAGCATCTTCCTCCCACAGAGAAGTTAAGCTGTTTGTGGAAAATCACATAGCTGGTAACAAGCCAACCTGTGATTTGAATCTGGGTCTGCTTGATGCCAAAGGCTACACTTCCAACCACTGCCCATATTTGTCTTGCAAATTCAACAACACATTGTCAGCAGATATTGGGATCAAGTATGTCCTACAATGGCTACTAGTTTCTTGGGAAGCACTGAAGGAATGTAAGCTTGATGAGGCAAAGAGACTGGACATTTTGGGATCATTGCAAATTCCTTGACAAGAAGGACAAGGTTGGGGTGCTTCAGTAGAGAGGAGACAAACAAGAAAATATCTCCATATACTGCAAGCACTGTGAAGATTGAAAGAAAAATTCCAAAGTTAGCCTTTCTAAGAAAACAAGAGGTGTCAGTGTTGAGGAAGTGATGATAAACTTTGCAGTGCTTCTGCAAAGAACTACTGAGGATGTGTGAAAATGCAATGCTTTGTGTTTGTGTTTCTGGCAAGTTATATTTGGCACAGAAATTATAGGATCCAATTCTATTTGAATTGTTATGGTGAATCCTTTTGTTATCTTTTTTATTTTTTATCTTTTGCATATAATCACTGGCCTGTTAATAGGTTTTTAAATTCAGACTTCTGTAGGCTGAGCTTTCTTCAAACGGATTGTAGGTGCAAGTGTGATTCTGGAAATCCCGTCAAAGGCAGTGTTAATTCTTCCACCTTAATTAAGCTTCACATACTTGGTAAATTATAACTACCCCTTTTAATTATTTTTGTATATATTGTTGGAGATTAAAAGGAGTGGCATAATTAATATAAAGATTGCTTCTCTTCTGAAAGGTGCGGATTCTGTCTGGACTAGTGAAATAATGAAGCTGGAATGCTGAAAATGGCTCTGGGCACGATTGCCGACTCAAGGTACATACACCACGGCCTAATAAGATGCTTTTAACAAAAGCTGAGAGCTCGACATAGTTTATATATTTGGGGTCCTGATGCTTAGAATTCTATTTACAAGGTGGCAATCAAGGCATAAAGAGAAACAACATGGTGGTGGAGACACACAGACGTGAATTTAATTTTCCATCCTTCTTCCCACTAAGCCCTGAGACCTTCGGTGAGTTAATTCAACTTCTCTGAACTTGAAATTTCCTAATCTACAAAATAGAGACAATAGCTAAGAGAACTGGACCCTGCTAGTCTCATAGTGGAAGGTGGGACCAATACAGGTCTTCACTTTGCACCTCCCACCTGTCCTCAAACATCCACTTCTCCCTGTCTGCAGTGCCAAATAGGATCGGCTCAAACTCAGGAAACAGGAGAGGGTCCTTCCAGGAACATTTGCTCTGACTTGAAACAGGCAGAATAAATGAACCCTAGTCTAAGTAGATTCTGAGATTTTTTTTTCTGTTTTCAAAATCAAAGCAGTGGCTTCTTAAAACCTGAATGACTCACAAGAACTCACTTATGAGTTCATTATTTTCTTTTAATGCTTTACAGAGTCAGAGGTGACCTGACTTGGTTTCCTTAAGTGTGTTGACACTAGAGCTGATTTTTAGAGGCACTAAAGTATTTCCATCATTGAAATACTGGCCCATGAGCAAATAAAAATAATGGTCACCATTTTTTGAGAGCCCTGTGCTAAACATATACACTTCACAAGTATTATCTCAGACAGTTTTGCTTGGTAGCTTTTTATTATTATTATTCCCATGACATAGAATAGGAAACAGGTAAGCATGTAAGTATTCTCCCATCCCCCACAGTCAGTTTGTAAGGGGCCAGGCTGAGATTAGAACTTATGAAATTCATCTACATACATGCCAGAGGCCTTTGACTTCTCTGCTACACAGCCAAATGAGCCTCTTTCCACACTTAATCCAGGACAATAACAGCTGAAATTATGAAAACATATGTGACCAGCATAGAGTGACTCTTCTATTATTATATTATTAAAGGCATAATTATTGATAATATTATTACTATTTACTCTCCATGGCTTAGTATAATACCCTCACAGATAACATTTGTGTTTCTTAGAACTTTCTCTTTAGGCTACATCTAATATTTCACATGTGCTTGATTCACCCTCCTGTTTGTGGAGAAGGAATTATATAGACAACGTTATAGCTTTCAAGTTGTACTGACCATAAGCACAGAGTATGAACATTTGACATTGTAACCCATTATTACGTTCTGTGTATGCTAGTATTTTTTATTCTATCTGATTTCATTTTTTAAGAATGTTGGTCTTGACTAGCAAACTTGATTTCAAACTGACAATAGGTCATATCCTGTACATAGACACACACAGACACACATGCACGTGTGCCCAAGCTTGCACCATGGCACATAGATCCAGATTTAGTAACTCAGAAAGGCTAAACATTCAACTCATTTCATTAGTCCATGTGGCTCAGGGAGATTTTAAATATAACCATTTTGTCTCTGTCCACAAATTTAATTTGTAAATCACACAAAAGTACCTGGCAGTTTCTGACAGTTTTCTGAATGAAGGAAAACGCAAACTGTGATTTGGTAAGTAACATGCTTATAACACTGCATGAACTACTCAAGCATATGCCGGTTTTCCATTCTTCATGCTGTTGTCTAATATACTGACACTCTTGGGAGTACATGTGGGGACAAGAAGTTACAGGCACATGGGATTAGAAGTTACTGCCCAAAGTGGTTAATCAGCAGTAATCACCCCGGCAAACAGGGCCCCTTCTACCACAAAGCTCCCTAATCTTTTCCCACCCCAGATGATATATCCAGAAACTATAACACTTGGTTAAACTGACTCTAATTTATAAAAGGAAACTGAACTCTTTCTGAAATGGTGGTATTTTATATTATTGGCAAGCGTCTCAAGAATGTCTGTTCTATAAGACTCCACAGCCTCATTCTAGTGTCTAACAACCCTCAGTGTGAGAAATAATTTTCAAACACTTATAATTGTACTTCAGAGTTGCAGACTGAATAGATTCAAACACTAGAAATAACTTTTTGGTAATTGGCAGTGCAGAAGAAAGACTATAAATCTTCAAGTGGATTATCTTTCACTAAATTTGAACTACAAGCCCAATTACTTGAGTAACTCAAAATACAGTAAGATAAATGTTCATTTTCAAGCTTCCCACTTACCCCTGGCTGCCCAAATCACATACACAGAATGAGTTAAGTGACATAGGAAGGTAAACCTCTTACGTGTGTTGAGGGGGTGGGGAGCCACTGGGAAGTGGCTCATGGACTATTCTAGTTTGTTGCAGGAATGATTTTTGCATTAACTGCTACTTGAATGACTCACGTCGCTAGTCCTGTGTACTTTTACTTATTTTTCATCAATTCTGAAATTATTAGAGGATTTTGATATTATGTCAAAATAGGAATTTGAGTTCTCTTAAGGAGGGAAACTGCTGTTGCTGTTACAGTTTACCGTTCTAATGCTGACCCCAGACTGTAGGTGTGAGTGGACTTGAGTCCACAACAACGTTTGGAGAACTACATGACCTCATTAAGCTGGCTGCCTTATCTGTGAAATGGAGACACTACAGCACCTATGGCACAGGATTGTTGAACAATGATGAGACTCTCACTTATTAAGCACTCAATTATTTCAACACATGTTTTTTCAAAAGCAGAGAAACTAGTGGTGGTCCACATTCCTGAAGTCTGTTCAAAGAGTTTTCTTCAGATTAGCTTTACCTTATTTTGGCTTCTACAACCTCAAAGAGTTTAATTTAATATTGAAAAAACTTGGCAAGTTTTAGGTTTTGTAAACAAGGAAGAAAAACTTTAAATTTGCCTAATTTCACTCTTGTGGATGTTACAAAGACATACATTTGTTTCTATTGAAGGCCACAGGGAGAGAAACTTCTAGCAAATGCTAGAGGGTGGCTGAATAGACCGGCTCTATAGTTTTGTTCATGAAACATATAAGTTTCATGAACTATCTAGTTGTATCTCTAGGGTTTTATTTTTGTTGTCATTTTTAAGCCAATCCACTAATACTAAAAACTATAATACTATGAGAGTGCCTGAAGTTTCCTTAAATGCACATCTGAAAAAAGAAAATAATGAGGTCCCAAATAAAAAACATGAAATCAAATAAAAGTATAAATTCCACATTGGAGATGAAAGAATGATGTTACAGCTATGGATATAACAAAAGTCCCACCGGTTAGGGGAAAAACAACTCAATGTCCAGTAAATGTGTATTTAAAAAAATGACAGATAGGAAATATAGCACTGTATAGCACTAAACACGGCAGGTCTATCAGTGGTTTCAGTTATCTGTGCGTGTGAGTATGTGTGTGTGTTTTGATTTTGAAATCTCGTCATCTAAACCAGTACCTCTATAGGACAGCTTTACCCTGTCATTAAAACAGACCCTCAGAGGGCTCTTCAAGCATCCATTGTCTGCTTTTATCTTCTCTGTAACATTCCTTCTGGTTAACCGCTCATGGCTTTAACATTTGCAGGAGCAGGAGAAATATCAGAAAAGGCTTATTAAACAATAATGTGCTGGAACCAGATAAACTGAGTTCCGAGGAGCAGTGAAGGAAAATGATGAAGGGACACATTCGTTGTAAGTTTTAATTCCACATCTAGCTACTTTTTTGAAAAAAGTTTGTCTTTCAACAATTTTCCACATGTTTGTTTCAGGAAAACAGAAATAATTTCTAGTTAAGTTTAAAAGCAGACATTTATCCTTGCTTATGAGTATATATATTATGTTTGTAGGCTGGCAATTAAGTCTCAGAAGTATTTAAGTTAAATCAAAATGTTTATAGTACAATAAAATATATTTAAATATAAGAAATGGAAGTACTAAAGGCATATTTAGTCTTCTAGTATCCGGAAAATACTACCAAAAATGATTCTTTCAGCATGAAAGAGGAGAGTCCAACCCCAGTCAGGTTTCTCAGTGAACCAGGCACATGCCTGCTTACTGTCACTGTCACCTAGATGCACAAAACCACACATGGCAGTGTGCTCATCGATTGTGCAACATTGGTTGAGCATCTGTTCTCTGCCAGGTTCTGTACCAGCTGCTAAGCATACAAAGATTCAAGGTTAAAAAAATCCTCTCTTCATTCAAAAAGTTCAGCGTCTAGTAGGATGAAGAAATGAATGAATGAATAAACCAAGTGAAACACTGCCAAGTGCTATTGTTTAGATCTAAACCAAAGCCCGCAGAGGGAACAGTTG